>NC_140738.1:5307500-5800000 GCF_050655825.1 Lonchura striata
AGATGTGTACACTTCTGTATTTGAGAGTTTTGTGGTTTTCTTTTTATGCTGCCTCCATGTTTCTCCTGGTATTCCTGGATATCAGAAACCCTCAGCATATCTCCATCCCATTGATGAATACAGTGAGTTTTCTGAGGAAAGATGATGAGTGGACACTGAGAGGAGATGATTATTCATTATGTTTGGAGCTTCGCTTGGCTTTCATTTTTCTCACATGAAGGATGGTCACACTCCCATGTTTCTCTTACAAACCCTCAGGTACAGGTAAGAGCAGATGGATCCACCACAGCCCAGCTCCACATTTGTAGCCAAGGACTGACCTTGCTCATTTCACCAACCCAGCAGCATTTTCAGTGTCACAACACCTCTACCTTTCCCCATAAATCTCATAAATCAGAGATTCTCTAGGACAGCTTTGCACTCTGCATTGAAGCTCCCAGCTTGGACTGAAATCTCAGGGACACTTCCAAGAGTCCTTCTGATGGCACTGGATGAAGGGAGGTGCAGCTCCTTCCCTGGCTGCACTGCCAGCATTGCCCAGAGCCGGGCACTGGGGACAGCTGTGTCACCCTGAGCCAGCTGTGCCCCCTGCCAGAGCCCCCAGTGCCGGGCAGCTGCTCCTAGCCCTGTGCTCTGCAGAGGGAACTGGGCCCGGGGCTGCAGAGCTGCCCCATGGCTCTGCTGCAGCTCTGCCAGCACAGGAGGGGCTGCACGCCTTGGAGCCCCGGCCCTGAGGGCAGAGGCTTGGCTGGGGCACAGGAGGGAGGGGGCTTGTGCAGAGGGAGGGGCTGCACTGGAGGGGATCCTCTGGACATCTCTAAACTCTCCCTGCCACAGCATTTCTGGGTTTTGTTTTCTCTCCTTCCCTGATCTTCTCTCTGCTTCCTGGAGATTTTCCTCCTGCAAGTGTTTCCCTGTGCCTCATCTCTCCCTGCCAGCATTCCCACACCCCAAATATCTGTGCACTCTCCTTGGCCTGACAGAACCCTGCCTGTTTGCAGGGCACTGGCTGGGTGCAGGTTCTGTTTGCAGCTGGGAGAAAGGACAGCTCAGACTGAGCCTGATGGCTCCAGCAAAGGTGCTGCTGGTGCTGTCCATGGGCAGAGTGGCTGAAAGCACATTAGGGATCTCCTGTGAACCTACTGATCACTAAAAGTAACAGTTCAGACGTCTCATGCACTTATCAATATTCATAATCAACCTTTAATATTTATCCTTCTTTCCCTGCCACTCTTCAATAGTACACAGCTGACTACAAATTCTTAGGAAATTTCCACATTTTTATCAAAATCCTTGTCTTGGAAATATTATATGACTAATCAGAAGCCCTCAGTATGTCAGAGCTTCATGAGCATTTCACCTCCCCTGCACCAGAAATACTCAGTACTCACAGGATCTGTGGGCATTGGGATGTTCCAGCTTTAGGAGATCTCTCCAGGAGCTGCAGCTGCATTGTCCTGCAGCCGGAGGTTCCTGTGCCAAGGGCTGGCAGTGATTCTGCCCCAGGCACTTCTCAGCCCCTTCCCAGCCCTGACTGATTGAAGCTCTCTGTGCCTCTGTGCTGTGCCTGGGCTGGCTGCAGGCAGTGCCCCAGCCCTGCTGGGCTGGGAGAAGAGCTGCTCAGCAAGAGAAATGTGCTTTTGAAGCTCTGCTTGGTTACCAGCATCACCCTCTGTGCCAGGAGCCCAGCCCAGCTCATCTGCACAGACACAGCACAAGGACTTTGATGACCGTCTCAGGGGCTGCTGTTGTTTTCATTAGTCTCATTCCCAGAGAGTGTGCTCAAAAAACTTCTCAAGAACTCAAAGTGTGATTGAAACACTGAAGTTTCTTGAAGTTTTAATGGGTCCCAATGAGGGACACGACTGAGAAAGTGTCCCCAAGTAGAGCATAATGCTGGAGCAGAGATAACAGCAAGGGACAAGCAAGGGGAAGGTGGCTCTGGTGCTGAGCAAACCTGGATGTGTTTCAGGAATGCAAAGGGCCCAGGCCAGAGCCCCAGCCCCTGGCAAGGCAGATCCTGTCCCTCCCTCATTGCTCAGGGCTCTTCCCGGGATGGGCACTGGCATGTGGGGATGTGCAGTGCCAAGGGCAGGACCATGGGGCGGCCCCTGCCAGGCTGCTGAGCAGGGACAAGGAGGCACTGAGGCCCCAGGGCTGCAAGGGTCACTTGTCCCCTCGTGGCCTCAGGCCCAGGGCCAGCAGCCATGGCCAAAGGGCTGCACAGGTTGGCTCTGTCAGGGCCTTGCAGCTGCTGCACATCCCTGAGCCCTCTGCAGCCCAGGCTGTCCCACGGTGTCCCTGCCCTGCGCCTCTGTCCCTGCAGGCTGTCGTCACCCCCGGCTGCCCCACCTCGCTGGCCCTTCCTTTGCTGGCAGCTCTGCCTCCTGCTGCCCCTGCCTGGCCACACAAAGCCTTGGGCTGCTCCAGGCTCCTGCTGGGGACGTGCTGCACCACAGCCCTGCCCTGGGAGGGAAATTCCCTTCTCCTGTGTCCAGTCTGTCCTTCCCCAGCTGCATTTGTGGCATAATTTCTCTCCCTGCCTGATTCCCACTATGGAGAAAAGCTCCACCATTTCGGAATCCACCTTTCAAGCCCTGCCAGGCCACTCCTGATCTGTCCTCAGTCTCTTCACAGCTGAGCCCAGGCACATCAGCCTCCATACATGGGTTATGTTCTTGAGGCCTGCAAAACCCAGCTCGGGAGATCTCTGGGTCCTGTCCAAGGTGTTTGCAAAGGAAAACATTCTGCTCATATCACCAGAGGCCAAGGCCAGGCAGAACTGTCTGTCCTGGCAGCTTTTGTCTGGGAGCAATGCAAGGATAGATGGAATTTTGGCGGCCACATTCCAGTTCCTGCCATGGCTCCTGGACAAGAGGGTCAGTTCTTTTCTGCAGGAAGAAAGGAACAGAGCCCCAGTGCTTCTGAGGCAACTGAGATGCGACCATCAGAGGCCAAGGCCAGCCAGAGATGGCAGGTTTTTTTCTGGCAGATACCCTTGCATACAGGAAATTTTTTAGGGGAAGTACCAATTTTGTCCATGGGTGTCTGAAAAAAGGGACAGTTCTTTTCCATAGCAAGGAAAGCACGGAGCCCCAGTGGTTCATGGGCAGATTAGAAGCAGCCCTTGATATTCCAAGATCAGCCAGACCTGTCAAGTGGTCCCTGGGAGGCCAAGCCTGCCAGACCTGTTCCCTGTTCCCCTCATTCCATGGAGCCTGGTCCCTTGTTTCCAGAAGGCCCTGAGGTGTCACAATGCCCCCTTGGTGACACCAGGCCCTGAAGGGTCGGAATGGTCTCCACGGTTCCACAAGGCCCCACAGAGTCATGGTGGTCTCTGGGTTCCATGGAGCCCCACGGTGTCACCGTGGCCCCAAAGTGTCACAATGGACTCCATGGTTCCACCAGGTCCTCACCGTGCCACCATGGTCTCCACAGGAAGGGAACAACCGAGCCCCAGTGCTGCAGGGGCAGATGAGCCACAGCCACCAGAGGCCAAGGGCAGCCAGATCAGATGGTGCTGGCAGATTTTGTCCTTGGATATAGGGAATTTTAGAGGTGGAATGCCAGTTTCAGACCTGGCTGCCTGGAGGTGAAGAACGGTTCTTTTCCATAGGAAGGCAAGGACGGAACACCGGTGTTTCAGGGGCAGATGAAAGGTGACCATCAGAGGCCAAGGGCAGCCAGACCTCTCTGTTCTGGTATTTTTTTTGTCTGAAAGAAACCCTTGGATATAGGGAATTTGGGAGGTGGAACCCCAATTTCGGCCATTTCTGCATTGTTAAGAAGGATGGTTCTTTTCCATAGGAAGGAAAGCCCAGAGCCCCAGTGTTGCAGGGGCAGAAGCAGAGAGAGAAGGCTCCTGGGAGGCCGAGCCAGCCAGACCTGTTTGTCCTGGCAGCTTTTGTCACTGAGAAATCCTTGGACCTAGGGAATTCTGGAGGAGGATTCCAAACTTTGGCCATGGGCATCTGGTCAAGATGGATGGTTTTTCCCATAGGAAAGAGAAGCGTGGAGCCCAGGTGTTTTGGAAGAAGATGAGAGGTGGTCACCATAGGCCAAGAGAGCCAGACCTGTCTCTCCTGGACCTTTCATCTGGGGGAAATCCTTGGATATTCAGAATTTTGAAGGTGGAATCTCAGTTCTGGCCATGGGCACCTGGGCAGGAAGAAGAGTTCTTTTCATCAGAAAGGAAAGCACAAAGCCCCAGTGTTTCAAAGGCAGATAAGAATCAGCTCTTTGGAAACCAAGGCCAGCCAGACTTGACTCTCCTCAAAGCTTTCACCTGGGAGAAATCCCTGGACATAGGGAATCCTGGAGGCGGATTCCCAACTTTGGCCATGGGTGCCTGGATGTGAAAGGTGCTTTTTTCCCATAAGAAAGAAAAGCACAGGGTCCCAGTGTTTCGCAGGCAGATGAGAGGTGGCCCCCAGGTGGCCCAGCCAGCCAGGCCTTGATGCCTTGAGAGGCCACCTAGAGCAGAGGCTGGACAGTGTTACAGGAGTAAAGTGGGGATTTATTAAAAAGGCCTTCAAAGGATTCACCTGGGCAGTACAAGGGCCTGGCTGAGGGTACACCCAGGATGGACGCCAGGTCACACGTTTTCACACTTTTAAAAGTTCTGGTTCATTTCCATATTGGGGTTAATTGTCAATTACACCTTCAGGTTATGCAGCCCCACCCTCCCAGTCTGCTCTCCTCAATTCGCTGGTGTTTTCACTTTTTGGGCCTGAAGCTGCAGCGGTGTCCTTGGATCTCGGGCAGGAAAAGGATTGTTTTGTCTGACTACACTGTAAGAGAACTTCCTGACACTCTGCATGAAGTTCAGAGTTACAGACTGACACAGCACAGAATCGGGAAAATATGGAAGCTAAAACTTAAGGCATCAGCCTGTCCCATGTTCCCTTGGTTCCATGGGGACCCACAGTGTCACAATGGCTCCTCGTGACACTCTGGGCTCCACAGTGTCACCCTGGGCCCTTGGATCCATGGGAGCTTCCCAATGGTCTGCTCTGATTCCACGAGGTCCCCACAGTGTCACAGCTGACCCATGGCTCCATGAGGTTCCCCAGTGTCACCAGGGTGTCCTTGGACCTGCCTTGTCACAACTGACCCATGGTCCCATGAGGTTCCCCAGAGTCACCAGGGTGTCCTTGGACCTGCCTTGTCCCAACTGACCCATGGCTGCATGATGCTCCATGAGGTTCCGCAGTGTCACCGTGGTCGCTGTCAGAGGCTGGATGAGATCAATGTCTCCAGACACCTTGGGCTGAGCTGTCAATCAGTCACACAGATGGGACAGCGCTCACCCAGCTCTGAACACCTGAGATATCAGAAGTCCCAGCTGGGGGGAGGCCCACGAAGGCCCAGGGGCTTAAAACCAAGGAGCACAAGGCCAGCCCCTGGTATGGACTCTGCCTTCTCCTGGGGTTTGTGTCTCACCCACACTGGAGCCCCAGGAGATGGGAGCCACATGTGTGTCTTTCTGTGGAGCTTCTGTCTTCCTGTCTCTCTCTCTCTTTCCTCTCCTTCTAATGCTCTTTATATGGAACATTTGTGGGTACCTGAACAACTTCAGTGTTTAGGGCTTTCCAGGCTAAATGGGCTGAGTGAATGAAGTTACTGCTATGACAAGTGATTTAAGTTGGATTGGATTTGTATTAAACACTTTTCCAAAGTTCCTTGTTCTTTTGTACTTTGCCAGTAAAATTTTGGTGGTCCCGAATGGGCGCTGAGGGAACTTGGGGGTCCCGGAGGGTCTGGGGGACACTGATGGGACAGATGGGGGCGGTACCGCGGTTCTGTGGAGCGCGGGGCATGACGGGCGTTGTAGTCCCGGCTTTAATGGGGCTCTATGGGGCCGCAGAGCATGACGGGAGTTGTAAGTAAAAAAAAAAGATGGCGCAGACCCCAGGCCCCGCCCCCAAAGCCATAATCCCTGGCGCTGATTGGTTGGGGCTGTGATGGGCGGGAGCCTCGGCAAATGGGAGGCGGTGGGGGCGGGAACAGCCCATTCAACCCCTTCAGTCCCTCCCAGCACAGCCCAGTTCATCACCAGCACAGCCCAGTACAGCCCCAGTGCCCCTCCAGTCCCTCCCAGTACAGCCCAGTTCATCCCCAGTACAGCCCAGTACAGCCCCAGTGCCCCTCCAGTCCCTCCCAGCACAGCCCAGTCCCTCCCAATACACCTGAGTTCATTCCCAGGCCCTCCCAGTCCCCCCAGTTCCATCCATATCCCGCTCCAGTGTCCCCCAGTCTTCCCCACAGCGTTCCTGCCCATTGCGGGGCAGCGGCGCAGACGGAATGTCCTGCGGCCCAAACCTCCTGCTCCTGCCACACAGCGCCAGCCTTCTCCCCTCCTCCTCCTCTCCCAGCACGGCACAAATTGCAGCTCGGAGGAGGCTTCCCCAGAGAGGGCTCCGGCTCCTGTCTCAGCCCGAGTGTCCCTGCAGAGGAACAGGGCATCTTTCAGGCACTTCCACAAGCTCAGGGTTCCCATTTCATGGCGAATCTGGGATGCCGGGGGAGAACGCCGGGGCATGGCCGGCCCGGGGCGCTCGGGCGGCGCTCGGGGCCGCTCCTGGCCCGGGCCGAGCGCTGACAGCCGCGTCCCGCCCGCAGGGAAGGCGCAGGAGGCCCGGCAGGAGCGGCCCCGGCGGGTTCGCTGCTGGGCAGCGGCGGCTGCGGCGGCGGCTGCGCGGCCACGCGGCTCTCGGACGGCGCCCGGGGAGCGGCGGGGCCGGCGGCGGGCGCGGAGGAGGGGAAGGAGGAGGAGGAGGAGAGAAGGAGAAGGAGGAGAAGGATGGGGCTGTGCGGGGCAGGCGGCGAGCTCAGCCCGCTGCTGCCCTCGGCTCGCAGGTGGCCATCAAAAGGGTGCCAGGGAACCGCGTCCGGCGCCGGGGCGAGCTGGTGATGAGCCGGGCCAGCGGCAGAAGCCGGGCCGTGCCGGGCGGGGATGAGCCGGGGCCCGGCAGGGTGGGAGCTGCCAGGACGCCTGGAGGGAGAGCGGGCGTGGGGCCAGCGCAGGGCGCAGAGCATCCCGGGCTGGCTGAGGGGTTCCCGACCCCCGGCACGGCATCAGCCCCACTGACGGCATCGTGCTCCTCCCGCAGCCCCACGGCACCAGCGCAGCCCTGGAGATCGCGCTGCTGGACAAGGTCTCCTCTGGCTGTGCTGGTGTCATTCAGCTCCAGGAGTGGCTTCAGCTCCCCGACAGCTTTGTGCTGGTGCTGGAGCATCCGGAGCGGTGCCAGGACCTGTCGGGTTTCCTGGCGGAGCGGGGGTTCCTGCCGGAGGAGGAGGCGCGGGGGCTGCTCCTCCAGGTGCTGGAGGCTGCAGCATCCCCCTGATGAACTGTGTCTGTGTTCCACAGGAACCCTGTCCTACAGCCCACCAGAGGGGATCCACCAGCAATGCTACCACGGCGAGGCAGCGATGATCTGGTCCCTGGGCCTCCTGCTGCACCACCTGGTCATGGGGAAGCACCCGTTCAGGAGGGGCCAGGAGATATCTGGGGTCAGATCTTGTTCCCACCATGGCTCTCTCAAGGTGGATCCTCATCTCTGGCCTCGGGAGCAATACCAGTGCTGGGAGACAGCAGCAGCTCATGCGCATCCTGCTCTGGCAGCTGCTGAGGAGGTGGCACATGTCCTGCTCTCCTGCTCTCCTCCAAACAGAAAATCCATGGGGAAGTTTAGGCCCACCTCTAAGCACACCCAGCATGGCCTGGGCACGGGAAAAGGGGGCAACTTCTCCAAATGACTGGTGATTTCTGGTTTCTCTCCCCAGAGTGCCAGGATGTCATTAAGAGGTGTTTGTCCATGCAGCCCTTGGACAGGCCATCCTTAGAAGAGATTTTCCGTGATCCATGTTGCTCTGCCCTAGAAGATGGGAGAGATCCACATGCACAGTTGGATCCAGGGGCCTGGCAGGTAACAGCTCCACACATCTCTTGGCACTCAGTAGCAAAGCCAACCAGACAGGTTTTGTCCTGCCTGTAGCTCTGAGCAGGGGTCAGCAGGAGGGAACACAGCTCATGGGCTGGAGCTGAGCTGGAGACCTGGTGTGGCAAGCACTGGTGGCCAACATCCCCCTGGTTTTGCTTGCCATGGTTCATGGATGGCTGGGGCCCTGGGCAGAGCCCTGACAGCCTGGTCTGGCCCAGGGAAGAAGGAGCCCCTGGAGAAGCTGTCCCAGGTGGGGCTGCTGCTGCTGGGGACAGTGAGGACATCAAGGATGACAACCTCTTGCTCCACCTGGTCTCTGGCAGGCTGAAGATGGTGGACTTTGATTCTGACACGTCCTCCAAAGCCAGGCTCCACAGGGAGTTTGCAGATGAGTCCACACACAGGGGAATGCTCCCAGATTTGGGCATTGCACAGCCTGGCTGGGAACCAAAGGTTCCCCCTTTGCTGGGGCGGATGCAGCTGATCCTTCAGTCGGCTGCCAGGCTGCTTTTGGAAGGGCTGGGGACATGGGCTGGGGTGGATATGAAATGGGAGTGGGCTCCTCGCCCTGCCAACAGCCCCCAGCACCCACCGTGCCTCGGGCTGGGGCTGGGCTGGGGCAGCCAGCCTGACACAAACAAACCCCCATGGTGGGAGCAGAGGTGGGACTCCAGACCCTGTGCAGGGGCTGCTTTGCTTTGCAGGCAAGGAAGGGCTTGGGCTGCTCCACTGCCCTTGTTTGCTTTGGGATCACCATGGGGGCCGTGCAGGGGAAGGGAGAAAGCCTGGGATTCCCTCACCCATGGTGGGTTTTTCCCTGGCACGCAGGGGTTGGGCCTTCCTTAAGGCCCTGACAGAGGTAAGATTTTTGACCTTTTTTCTTGTTCCCCTTTTTCTCTGTAACCTATTTTCCATAATTTGATGTTTGTTTTTCTAGAGGAAGCGTTCTAGGTGGGGCCCAGTCTGGATCAGGACGTGCTTGGGAGCAGCTGCAGCGTGGATGGGCTGTGCCCTTGGAGAAGGCTGAGGGCATCGTTTGGGACCAGCTTTTCTTCCAGTGGGGGCTGGCGTGAGGTGGGTCCTGTCTGCTGGGGATGGTGGGATCAGAGCTCTGGGGAGATGGCAGCGAGCACAGGAGCGTCCTGCTCTGGGCAGCTGCTGAGGGCTGGAGGTGCCGTGGCCGGCTGCAGGCTGGGCACATGTCCTGCCCTCCTGCTCTGCTCCCAAAGGCAGCAGTGATGGGCAGCTCTGGGCACAGCTCTGGCACGGCCAGCATGGCCTGGGCACCGCAGGTGGCTGGGACAAGGGGACAGGAGCCTTCAGCTGATGGGGCTTTCTGGTTTCTCTCCTTGCAGCCGGGCTCTGCGGGTGCTGAGGCTGCTCTGGGCTCTGCCAGGGCCCTGCTGGAGCTCAGCACCGGGCTGCAATCAGCCAAAGGAGAAATGGGGTGACCTGCAGCACAGACTGGCTTGAGCATTTTAGCAATACAGCTCAAGAAAACATGCAGCCACCCAAAAAATAAACTTGTTCAATAACTTCTGAAATGAAATCAATCTGGGATGACCCCAAATGACTTTTTGCAGCTTGCTCAAGCAGTAGCTCAGCCCTTCTCTGAACTGTTCTCTCTTCTCCCTGCCTTTTACATCCCAACTGCTCCCTCTTTTCCCCCAGTGAGTTCCCAGCCCATTCCTGTCTCCATCACACTGTTCCCTTCCTTGGTGCCCCTCGCCATGAGGAAGTCCAAGCCCCAGGCTAAGGGACTCATCCTGTCACTGGCTGAGGAGCAGCAATGTCTCAGAGGTCTGGTGGGATTTTAGTGTCATTCAGAGCTGCTCTCCAGCCCCCAGCTCTCCTCACTGCTGAGTTCCCGCTCCTTTTTCCTTGTCCTTGCAGCAGGATGAGCTCTGTGAATCCCCTGGAGCCTCCCCACTCTTTCCAGCCCACGCACCCACCTCAGTTAGGCTGAAGCAGCAGCTTCTCTGTCTCCTCTGGCACACCAGTGCAGTCTCCTGTGCGGGGAGCCCCAGCCCCAGAGCACAGCACTCAGCAGTGCAGTTGGGGCTGGAGCAGCTGCCCTGCAGCCCTGGCTTGGCTCTTTGTGGCAGGGAATGCTCCCTGTTTGCAGCTGTCCCTGCAGGATGGCCCCAGGGCAGAGCCCAGCCGGGCTCCCACTGCAGCCCCTGAAGCTTGGGGCAGACAGTGGTCCCAGAGCTGAGGTTCACGGGGAGCTCCCGGAGCTGTGCCTCGCACTCTGTTGCCGTGTCACCGTGCAGGCTGGCTTGTACGGGGTGAATGTGCCAGCCCTGCTTTGACTGACAGGGGCCTGGCCCATCACATCTCTCCCAAGGCTGCAGGCATTGCCCAGGCCAGAATCTGAAGGGGCACAGAGATCAGAGCAGTGAAATCATCCAGACTGGGTATTTCAAAGGCCCTTTAGAAAGAAGGGCTTGAGAATAAATGTGCTCTGTTTGCCACATAAACATCGGGGTGAGTGGTCTCTTTGGCTCCAACCCACTTTCCTACCCGAGCCAACGTTACCCTCTCCCTCACACGTCCCCCCCGTGCCTTCCCACTGCCTTGTCCTGTCAGGGCTCCCACAGCCCCTCATCCCTTCGTGGCCCGTCCCCTCAGGGTCTCCCCAGCCCGGCCAACCTGCCCGGCAGCAGCGCCGCAGCCCCACAGGAGCTCCAGAGGAGCCCCACCAAGAGGCACCTGGGAGCCCTCAGCAATCCAGCCAGGAACACACGGGCAGGAGGACACGGATGGCGCTTCCTGCCTGGGACAGGGCTTGTGGCCGTCTCCAGGCACCGCTCTCACAGAGATCCCCACAGCTCCAGCCCCTGCCCATCTGCTCTGTGGGCAGTGCAGAGGCTTCAGCAGAACCACCAAAGGCCAAGGGGCTTCTGGCCATTTTCCCTGCAACCCTGCATGCCTGGGCAGCTTGCTGAGCCCAGGAACCATTTTCTCCCTCTTCCCCTCAGCCCTGCAGAGCCTGGGCAGCAAAAGAAAGATCCTGGGAGTCTGTCTATAGCAACACATCCTATATTTCTATGCTAAAGAAAAACAAAAAATATAGAAAAGAACAATCTTAAAGAAACAAAACAGTCCTGCTGGCTTGGGTGGCCCTGCAGACAGAGCCTCTGGAATCAGCTCTGTGCAGAGCTCCAGCAGCGCAGCCAGCCGAGCCCCGACAGACGAGGCCGTCTCCTCCATGCCCTGCAGAGCCGATCCTGCAGGTTGTCAAAGGTGGAATATGGAGCTCTCTCTGCTTCCTGGAGAATGTACGATGTTTGAACTGCCAGGCTTGCGACGGCAACACTGATGTCATTTTCCATGCCTTCAAGGGCTGAAAGAGAGAGGAACAGAGCCATGGTCAGTTCCCACATCTGAGGGGACCCGAGGGGACTCTGTGCCAGGGCCATCCCAGCCGGCTCTGGCCATGGCCAGCAGGGAGCAGGGACCAGCTGGATCAGCCTGAAGCTGCTGGCCACGAATCCCCCAGGTGCCCTGAAAGCTCTGTGTGCTCTGCCCATGCCGGCCCTGGTCCGCACAGGGAGCAGAGCCCTCCGCAGCCGGGGCAGGGCTCGCAGCTCCCCCGGCAGCCCCCGCTGGCAGCCCGCTGCCCTCACTCACCCTCACAGATGAGCTGGAGCTCTTCCTTCCTCCCCCTCAGGTGCCGCCCGGCCGTCCCTGGGAACACAGAGCCTGTCAGGCCCAGAGCACAGCTCCCTGCCAGCGGCGCCGCCAGCCCTGTGCCCACACGCCCTCCTGGCCCGGCTCGTGGCTCACCCATGAACCTGACGGCCGCCTCTCGCAGGGGCTCCTGTGGGCTCTGCAGGTAGGGCAGGGCCCGGCGCAGGTGCTCGGCCACGCTGCTGCTGTCCTCTGCCAGCTGGAGAGAGCGACAGGAGGGAAGGGTTGGCCCCGCAGCCCCCCGGGCCGGGGCTCCATGGGCACCCGGCTGGGGCCGCAGGAGCCTGGAGCAGAGCCCGCGCGGCCTCGGGCTGCAGCAGCGGGCAGGGGCACAGCTGCCAGCCCGCACACCGAGCACCGCGCTCAGGGGCTGCTCCAGGCTGGGGCTGCAGCTTCCCGGCCCTCCTTACCAGGATCTCAATGAACTTCCACAGCTTCTCCTTCTTTACAGATTTTTCAAGATCTGTCCTGTTCAGGAATTTGGCCACACAAAGGAGAGTTTCCTGAGAAGCCTGGAGAGCAGTAGAGACACGGAAATTGCCCTACAGCCCAGGATCAGCATCCCTGTGCCAGAGCCAGGAGGAGGATCCAGCCTACTAGGTGCCAGGGCAGGAGGCAGCCAAGCCCTCTCCCAGGGGAACAGCAGCAGCCCGCGAGTCCTCACCTCTGCCACACACTGATTCTCATCATGGCAGTGGAAGAAGAGTGGGAGCAGGCTGTGACACACTTGTGTCATCAGGAGCTTTTTTCCTTCTTCTTCTACAGTAGACAGCAAGGTTCGAAATACAAACATGGAGATCCACTGCACATGCCTGTCATCCTGTGTAACAGGAAGGAAACAAGACCTTGGCATCAGCTGATTCTGGCCCACGTTGGTGCAGGCCTGCATCTCCACAGAGCACCAAGTGTCTGGGCAGCAGCCAGTGGCCATGGCTGAGGGCACAGAGCCTTACGTGTTCAAAGAGTGGCAGGAGCACCTTAGCCAGCTGCAGGGTGATGAGGCTGGGTATTGGGGCGTCATTATCCAGGAACAAATCACTAACTAGAACAATGGCCATCCTGACCACATCACTGTCATTTTCCTGCAGGAGCTCCCCGAGGCTTTCAGTCAGGCTCCACATTCTTTTGGCCTGTGCGGAGCAAAGGTGTGTGAAAGGCCACCCTGCTGCCACAGGGCCCAGAGGCCAAAGGCCTGTCCCGCAGTCCTCGGGCAGCTGAAGTGGGAGGCAGGAGAGCTGGGAGCGGCTGCCCCAGTGCCTGAAGCCCAGCCAAGTTCCAGCGACTGCGTTCCCCAGCCCCACGCTGCCTGCACGGCTTCAGCTGCTGCCCCTCCTTACCAGCGAGGGATTATCCCTGAGCAAGAGGAGGGCCCTCAGAACCTGGCGGCGCATCTCTGTGCACTCACTCAGCAAGTGCCTCGACAAGAGATCCATGATGCTGTCACCACATGCACTCAAGTCCAGGCAATGCAGGACCTGAAAGGCACAGGGCAGTGACAGGGGACCCGGCCGGCAGGAGCCCAGAACTGCACAGGGCGGGGACCAGGCAGCAGCACAGGGCGTGGGCACCGTCCCAGGCAGCTGCGGCTACGAGAGGGCAGAGAGCTGGGAGGCAGCGCCGGCCTTCAGACTCACCTCCACAAGGAATGCCAGGGCAGGGAAGTGCCAGTATGGCATCTCTTTGCAGAGCAACTGAAGGAGACAGTCTGAGATGCTTTTACACAAATCGATGGATTCATTGTGCATCTCCCTGGAAGGCGGAAAATGGCACTAAGATGTGGCAGCAGCTCTCTGGCCTCAGAGAGAAACAGACAACCTTCCCAGGCATCGCCTGAGAAAGTCTGAGAAGATCAGAGGAAAGAATGAAAAAACATTCTTATCTTAACATGCTGCACCTGGTATTGTGAACATCTGAATATGTTACGGAGATTTGTCTACCTAAGCGTGATTTTTTAATTAACTAATGGTGATAATGTTTAGACTTGAAAACCCATTAAATCAATCTATATCATAACTATCTATAAGAACACTGGGTTTCTTAATAATAATTATTATTGATCGGACCTCTGAAATATATGGAGTCAGTGATAATGATTACCCAGCTGGGGGCCTGCTCCTATGACACTAAGACCCTGAGCCGGGGGGGGGAAGCCCCTTCCAGGACAGACTGATGCAGTTCTTGTCTTTACCCCCAACCCTGCAGGGGGACCTGGGCCCTTTGAGATGTGGCTGCTACTGGGCACCCTCCTCTCCCAGCCTTTCCCAGTCTGCTTGGCCGTCCCTCGTGCCTCTGGCCTACAGCCACAGGGACTGAGTGGGATACCCCAGACACAGAGCACAAATGCCGGGAGCAATGGGGAGAAAGGGGTCTCACCTGGCCAGCAGACCCACGGCATAAATGTGGGTGTCAGCACAGAGCAGCGTGTCCCAACCACGCTTGCGTTCCATTGACAACACCACATCCTCATAGTCCATTTGGCACAGCAGGGACTTCAGGGTCCTCACTGCAAACCTGAGTGCAGAGCAAAGCCCGGGTCACACTGGGAGCACTGGCTCCTGCCCTGGCCATGTGGCAGAGACAGAAGGACTGGGATAGAGCACCTGCTGGGGCTGGTGGCAAGGCCGTGTTCTTCCTGGCATCCCTTCCAGAAGGTACCAACCGCCTCTGGCATCTCTTTGGTGCTGGAGAACACTTGGAAGAGCAGATGCACAAATAACTGCGGGAAATGCTCATCCACTATATCTGGGACACAGCGCTCCTGGAGGATCTTCCATATCACCACAGTTGCCTGCAAAGGACGAAGCCCCCCAGTACAGCGCTCAGTGCCGAGGTGTTCGTGTGACAGGGCCCGAGCGTGGCAGGGAGAGGCCCAGAGAGACACAGGGGGAGCAGCGGGCCTGGTGGCCCTGCAGCTGTCCCTAGGCCAGCTTTCAGGCCCTGAGGCAGGGAGATGCAGTGGGGGAAGGAGGATGGAGAGCTGCTGGACAGGTGACCTTGGGGCCAGCAAAGGCCACTGGCAGAAACTCACAGCCAGGACAAAGACACCCGTTTTGTCCCCATCGGAGGTGCACGTGCTGTGCTCTGGCCAGCTCCCCAGCACATCCAGGAGTATCTGCTGTGCCAGCTCTGCAGTCCAGGGCGTGCACATGATGGTCTTCCACATGGCCATGGCAGCTCTGTGGGGTTAGAGATCTGTCTCAGGGGATCTCAGACACAGCACCGTGGCCTGGGCATCTCTAGGGGCCCGGGCTGACCGACGGCTCTGCCTTTGCTCACTGCCCCTCTCCAGCAGCAGCCAGGCAGCCCAGCCCTGTGGGGACAGGCCCCTGTGGGGCAGCGAGGGAGCATGGCAGCAGGCTCGGGGGATGACGTGCCAGGGCTGGGAAAGGGAGCAGCCAGAGGGCCCTGGGACTCTCTGTGGGTCAGACACCTGGGACAGGCTGTACAGGGCGATGGGTTGGGGTGAGCCCTGAGCCCCCTGGGCAGGTGGGCCCCATACCTGTCACAGGATGGGGCCACACGCAGGAGTGTCATTACGGCGTCATTTGGCTGCGCTTCTGTGAGATACAGCAGGGCGTTGTCCAGCCTGTGCTCTGCAGAATCATTGGCCATGAGCCACTGGTGGATGTACCTCACCATGGCAGGCACCTGGAGAAGGCACAGGGAGACTTGGGAAGCTGCCAGAGGGAGCAGTGTTCCCAGTGTTCCCAGAGAAGTGCTTCCCTTCCCACCACAATGTGATGGCCTCAAAGGCTCACAGGGCCCAGCACTGTGGCTTGAGAAGCCGTGTGAGTCATGGGGGAATTGAAGCCTGGCCACAGCTGCCTACTTGCTCTGCTCTGGAAACACCCCTCTGCACAAGCAAATCCAGCAGGGCGGCACTGGTCTCATGTCCGAGGAGCTCTGAGTAGGCTCTGAGCCCAGGGCCCATGGCACTGGTCTCTTCCTGCCGAATTCTCTTGATGAATTTGCAAACGAGCTGTAGGAGAAGGGCAAGAAGCCACGGAGTGCTGCAGGTGTGCTGCTGGGCTGAGCAGTGCCAGCAGGCCCAGCCCAGGTGGGGATGGCTGCAGGTACCTGCGCTGTTCTGCGGAAGCGGCCACGGGTGCGTTCCTGCTCTCGTATGCGCTGCACGGCTGCACCTGGCAAAGAGCGAGCGCAGCCCGAGCTGAGGGGCTGCGGGAGAGGCCGGAGAACACAGCCCAGCCCTGCGCTGCCCAGGCAGGGACAGCCCCGCGACGGCCCAGGGCATGGAGCACGGGCACTGCGGGGTGTCTGCCCGGCCCCTAGTCCATCCTGTCCATGGGCATGGCCCCAGAAGCTGGGATGGGATGGCATGGGATGGCATGGCATGGCATGGCATGGCATGGCATGGCATGGGGCCAAGCTGGCTGCAGGCACCATCCCTGTGGCCCAGCTCTTCCACTCACCCTTCTGCGGTGGCTGGAACTGCTCCAGCTCTTCAGGCTGCTGTGCTGGGGCAGCTCCAGGGCCTTCTTTCTCCTCCTTCCCCCAGGCCAGCTTGGGCACGCTCGCAGGTCTGAGCTCTACGTCGCTGCCTGGATTCATGGCTGCTTGCAGAAGGTGAAAAGGAAAAGGTCCAAGTCAGCAAGTGCTGCAGTCGTGCCTTGAGGGCACCTGCAAGAGTGAAGTCTTGGCAAGGCTACAGGACAGCAAGTCCTGCACTCTGCTCTTGGGGCTCCTGCCACAAGGACAGGAGACTCCTGTCAAGGATGGTGCAAATGCCACGGTCTGCCCTCGAGGGCAGCTGCAGAAGAGATGCCTCGGGAAGGCCAGGGGTCACCAAGTGCTCTGGTCTGGCCACGAGCTCACCTGCAGGAGTAATACCTCTGGAAAGCTCTGGGTCAGCAAGGAACGAGTGTCTGTGCGAGGGCTCCTCACAGCACTGCTCTCTCGCGTCCTCTCTCGTCGTGTGCACCGAGCACTGTGGAGTGTAACTGTAACTTGTAACTGCCAACACCTCTGCCAGAGCGTGTCACCAAGGGCCCTTGGAATCCCTGCCCCGTTCCATTCCATGGTGACCATGCTGCACCGTGTCACCAAGGGCCCTTGGAATCCCTGTCCCATTCCATTCCACGGTGACCATGCTGCACCGTGTCACCAAGGGCCCTTGGAATCCCTGCCCCGTTCCATTCCACGGTGACCATGCTGCACCGTGTCACCAAGGGCCCTTGCGCGCACTGCCACCTGCCCTGGGGCCACCCCCAGCCCCCCAGAGTGGCCCAGGGTGGAAGGAATGCCTTGCCCCAGGTGTGTCAGACAGCCCAACAGGATCTTTAGGAAGGGCTCAGCCCATCAGCAAACGCTGCCCTGCTCTGCGGGCTCAGAGCAGCAGGAGCCCCCGCAGCTGCCGACGCAGCCGCGGCGGGAAGGGCACGGGGCCTCCACAGAAGCTGGCACGGCCTCCTCGGGACACGTCCCACATGGTGGCCGTCCTAAGCACGGCCATGGGACACAGACCAGGAACGTGTGGGCCAGGGCAGGAATGCTGCTCTGAGCCCTGGGGCCCGGGCAGCGCTGACAGCAGCAGGTGAGGCACAGTCCCCGCCCAAGCAGAGTTCCCCCGAGCCCTGGCAGCACCGGTGCCCGTCTCCTGCCCCAGAAACCTGTGCCCCTAAAGGGCTTCTCTGCCAGAGGGCAGCCAAAGCTGGTGTGCACTGGGGGCTGTGCTCTGTCCTACAGGGGCTGTTGGTAGCAGCACCTGGAGCAACTGGGGGCAACACTTGGTGCATGTCAGATGTTGTTGCTCCTTCCTGGGATGATTTTTTCATGGAAGGGATTAGCAGCAGCACAGAAACACCAACAACTACTGAACTTCACAGGACAAAGAGACTCCACTGAAACACTGCCATGTTTCTTTGTGCTTTTGCGTCTTTCTTGCACTCTGAAAGAAGAAGAATTGGCCCAAGCCCTGCTATACAAATCTCCAGCTGCTGTGTGTCTTCCTGTGGCAGCTCTCTGCAAACAAAACTGGCTGCCTGCTCAGCTGGGCAATGGACGGCCACAAACAGGGAGGGCCCTGGTGAACATCTCTTTGGTCTCGTGGGGCAGCGAGGGCACAGGAGACAAAGACTGCTCCTCCCGAGTTCATGGGGCAACAGAGAGATTTTATTTCCCAAGTTCCCCCTTACACAGGGCATTTGAAAGACCAGGCCTGGAAGCTCTCATTGGTTTGAGCTCCACGCCCCTTCAGGTTCTGGCCTGTGAGGTGCCTGCAGTTTTGGGAGATATTTGATTGGTCAAGACCCCTGTCAATCATGGTAACACCTCACCCTTCTTTTCTTTATAAAATTCTGTGTATTGTTCTCTGTCACCCATCTGCAAGGGCCCTTTGCAAACATGGGGACAGAGGACAGCGTGCATCTAATTTACACTGGAGCTGCAGCATTCCCCTCCAGGAACTGTTAGGGGAGAACTCAGGCCACAGGCATAATGCTTCTTGGTTACAAATTGAACTTATCTCTAAAAGCAGAAAGTATTTAACCCTGAGCCCATTTAACCCTTAGAGAAAAACCCAATTTTATAAAACAAACTTTCAGCACTTGATCCCTTGGAAAAAAACCGAACTCCCACAAAAGAGTCTGTAAACAGAAAAACTGTTTGCAAACATGAGAAATAATTTGTAAAGAAATCAAGTCCTTCTATGAACTGTCCATGAGGCAGGTGATCATTTTTAATGCTGTCTGTGGTTTCCAGTGTCCATATTTTAGGCAGCTGCATTGTACTGTTGTAGGATTTATTGTAAAACATGAGAACAGACTCAGAGGGAGGAGGGTGTGCCCTCAATCCAACCCCTTTCCCCTTTTTTCTTTGTCTAAGAAATAATAATAGGAACAGCACATGGATTTTGAATACTATTAATTTATGCAAACTTTCATCCAGGTTTACTGATAATATTTTTCTTTACCAGCCAGGTTCAGGGCAAAGAACTTGATTGGGAGATGTTTTGATAAGGGCAAGGAACTCGGTTGGGAGATATTTTCTGTATTTATATTTTATCTAGTGCAAACCATATACTTTTTTCCCTTTGTTAGAAGTTAGAAATTTTTTATTGACTTTAATAGCTGACTTTTAACTTTTAAAATGATGACAAGTGGCAGAATTCAGTGAAAAAACTTTACAACTGCACTTTGCTTATGAAAAATCCAATCTCTGTGTGTACCTCAGTGGATATTCCTTGAATCATACCAGTTTATCTTGAAGCAATGCAACAATAATTATTAGAATATTAAGAAAAGGCATGTTAATACACATACTAGGACTTCTTTAAGACAATGATTTACTAAAATATGAATATCAATCTAATATCGATATCCAACTGAGACAGACAAAAACTCTCTAAGAGTTTAAAGTTAGAAAGTGTATGTTTATTGAGACAGCTGGGCAGTACGTGGGATAATTCCCTAATGCACACTGCAAAAATCACAGGTATTACAAAGCTTTTTTATTTACAGAGGTCTTGAATACACAAAATATGAATGCATATTCATATCCCTGTCACTTCCTCTGCTCCGCTTCATATGCTAATTGGCAAAAAGGCAATTAAGCATGTGTGGTACTGTTCCCGGGGCCATTTTGGGGAGGAGTCTCCAAAATGAGGAAGTAAAATAAGTCTTCCTCGTTCTGACATTTCTGACTTTCCCATGCATACGTGACAAATGAATCTTTGCCGTTTTCCTGTGCTTAATGGATCCCTAAAGTATGGGAAGTCTGCAACTGTTTTTGTGCCCCTGAAATCTGTTTATCAGCAGGATTGGGGCTGGGATGTGCCCTGGTGCCTGGGACATCACCAGGAGCGGGGCTGGGATGTACTCTGGTGCCTGGGACATCACCAGGAGCGGGGCTGGGATGTGCTCTGGTGCCTGGGACATCACCAGGAGCGGGGCTGGGATGTGCTCTGGTGCCTGGGATATCACCAGGAGCGGGGCTGGGATGTGTCCTGGTGCCTGGGATATCACCAGGAGCGGGGCTGGCTCTGATGCTCTCCAGTGCCTGGGACATGACAAGGGGCGGTGCTGGCTGGGGTTTGTTTGGTGCCTGTGCAATCCCAAGGGCAGTGTCACAGCGGGGCAGCTCTCAGTGTCCCCAGCAGGTCACAGTGTCCAGGGCAGCCCGTGCCAGCGGTCACTGCACACATGGGGCAGGCTGG
The DNA here is from genome assembly GCF_050655825.1 of Lonchura striata. Taxonomy (NCBI): domain Eukaryota; kingdom Metazoa; phylum Chordata; class Aves; order Passeriformes; family Estrildidae; genus Lonchura; species Lonchura striata. The sequence goes on from NC_140738.1 coordinate 5,327,310, forward strand.
GCTGGACAGGGGACGGGGCAGAAACGCTGCCCTGGGACTGGGGTCTCCCCCTGCCTCTGGGGCCCAGCCCCTGCTGGGAGCGCCTTGGGCAGGGCACGGGGCTGCTGCCAGGCCAGGGGGACAGGCCGTGCCCCCTGTCCCCTGCTGCTGGGCCAGGGGACAGGCCGTGCCCCCTGTCCCCTGCTGCTGGGCCAGGGGGACAGGCCATGCCCCCTGCCAGCTGCCCAAGCCCCTCTGATGCCTGTCCCTCGTCCCTGTGGCTCCTGTCCCCACCACTCCCCACCACCTTCACTCCCTCCTTCAAAGCCCCACTCAACCCCTTCACAGTGACCTCTGGAAAGAAAGAATGAATGAAGGAAAGGAAGTGTTGGCTGTTCACCCTGGCTGGATGTCAGGCACCCACCAAAGCTGCTCTCTCACTCCCCTCCAGAGATGGACAGCAGAGAGAAAACAGAATGAAGGCTTTATGGGTTGAGCTATGGACTGGGACAGATCACTCAGCAAATACCATTATGGGCAAAACATTTCCAAAATTGGAGATATTAATGGAATTTATTGCTATCTGGATCAGGGCAGGATAGTGAGGAGTAAAACCAAGCTTTAAAAACACCTTCTGCCCTTCCCTCCCTCCTTCCCATCTCTACCTCCCCCCGCAGTGGGTGCAGGGAAACAGGGAATGGGGGCTCTGGTCAGTTCATCCCCTGTTGTTTCTCCTGCTGCTCGGGGGGAGGAGTCGTTCCCCTGCTGTGCCAGGGGTCCCTTCTGGAGACACTTCTCCATGAACTTCTCCACGGTGAGTTCATCCCACGGACAGCAGTTCTCCACAAGCTGCTGCAGCGTGGCTCGCTCCTCCATGGGCTCACAAGTCCTGGCAGGGCCCTGCTCCAGCGTGGGCTCCTCTCCAGGGGTTTGCAGGTCCCTGCCAGGTCCCTGCTCCAGCACAGGTTTCTCATGGGGTCGCAGCCTCCGCTCAGGCATCCCCCTGCTCCAGCACGGGCTCCTCCAGGCGCTGCAGGTGCATCTCTGCCCTCTGTGCCCTCCACGGGCTGCAGGGCCCAGCTGCCTCCCCAGGGACTGACCAGGGAATCTCAGGGCAATCAGCTCCAGCAGCTGGAGCAGCTCCTGCCCCTCCTGCCCTGCCCTGCCCTGGGGGTGTGCAGAGCTGTTCCCCTCACAGGTCCTCAACCTGCTCCTCCCTGCTCACAGTCACAACTCCAGCATCACCCATTTTCTTTTTCTTAAATCTCTTATCCCAAAGGCGTTACCACCATTTCTAACAGGGCCAGCCTTGTCCAGCAGCCAGTCTGTCCTGAAGCCGGCTGGAATTGACTCTGTGTGACATGGAGGAGCAGCTGCTCTCACAGAAGCTGCTCCTAGATCCCCTGCCTTACCAAAACCTGGCCATGCAAACCTGGTATAAGTATGGTAGGGTTTTTATTACCACTATTAATTCTTATTATTTCTATTCTCTCAATTTTTTGCTATTAATGGTACAGTTGTTATTATTATTACTAGTATTTTTAGTCTTTTGGACTCTATATTAATAGTGGCTAGATTAGAACTGGAAACAAAGGTACTTCATTGCAAGTAGCGGTTAGAGTTTTGTCAGCCTCTTGCCCTGCCCTGTTCTCTGTCATTGCTGTGTGTGAAGCTGCTGCTGCCAGGCCTCCCTATTTCCCTGGTTTGAGAAATTCCATGGCATTGCTCACATGTCAGAGAGGGCTTATTCCATTCAAACACATGCTCTTAGCTCTTCGAGTCCCATTGTTGGAAGCTTGTTTTCTAACATTGTTGACTTTCTCAGCTTCTGTTAATATTTGTGATTTTGTAACAAAATGTTCTTGGATGTGATTGTGCAAGATTCTCTAATCAGCTTCCAGTTTGCTCTTGGGTTTCTTACCGGTGTGTCCAAGCTGAAGGCAGCATTTTGGGTGGAAGGCTTCAGTGGGAGCTGGGATTGCCTCAGCAGCAGCTGGTTTTGCAATGTGAGCAGCGCTGACAGAGATTCCGTGCGCTGAATATTCCGGCTGGTTGGAGCCGCAGTGCCCGGCTGGAGGGAGCCGCGCCGGGCGCTGCGGGTTGTGCCGGGCCGGGCAGCGGCCGCAGCCCCGGCAGGGCCCGGCCGTGGACACGGAGCCTTTGCTGGGCAGGGCTCGGCCCTGCGGCGCCGGGCGGGCGGTGCCGCTCCCGCCGGGAGCCTGCGGGAGCCGGGACAGCGAGAGAGCCCGGGCCGAGCATCAGCCCCGGGGCACGGCCCGGGAGGGGGCACAGCCCGGGGGTCCCGCAGAGCCTCCCTGCTCCAGAGCCGCGCCTGCCGCAGCGGGGCAGCTGCGGCACCTGCGGGGCACGGAGGAGCCGCAGGCGGCGTTCCGAGCGCTCCTTCGGGGCAGGATTTTGTCCCGCTGCGGGGAATTCCCGCGGGCCGGGCGGGCCGGGGCCGCTGCCGAGCGCCGCCGCCTTTCCCGGGAGCCGCCGGGCAGAGCTCTCTGCTCGGGGCTGGGAAAAACACCTTCACTGCCCTGGGAACATTTAAAAAGTTTAATACAGGACAAGAGGAGACAAGGCCATAGAGCAAAGGTTCTTACGGCCGGGTGCATCTCGACACTGAGCCAAGAGCACACGGTTATCTCCGGAGATACCCCTTGAATACCTTTTCCCTTACACCAGCCTGTTGCATATTCATAGTCCCTTATGCATAGTAAACTTTTTCCCAAGCTAGTTTACATATTCCAAGAACTGTTCAGCATGGCTCCTCCTCGGTTGCGCCTTTTTAGGGCATGTGTATTCCTTGGTTGTGGTTTTGGTCCTTTTTTATCATCATCTTCAGTTTTGGCCCCGGCCCACACTGCCTTCAGACGGTGAGTGCTGATGGTTGGCAGATCTGTACAGGTGTCCTCATCCTGTGCTCACTGGATGTTATCCCATCCAAGCAGGAATTTTAACACAAGCATGCTTCTATCAGCTATGGCACTACTATGTCTGAGCGTAATCAATGAACAACAGAAATAAAAACTATATAACAAAGTTATTGTAACACCACACATATAAAATCCAATGGAATATTTGCAAAAAGCCAATATTATAATATGTATCTATAACAGGGCCAAGGGCTGGGTGCCCGCTCGGTGGCCCCGGGACAGCAGAATTTTGGGGTCCCGGTGCTGGCTGCCGGCAGAGCCCCGGCGCTGGGCCGGGGATGCGTGGGACCCTCCCGCGGTGGGGTTGGGCTGCCCGGGGCAGGCGCTGCATCGTCAGCCCGGAGCCACCGGGGATCGCCCGGTACCGGCGGGGCGGGGCTGGGGAGCGGAGAAGGGCGGCACCGGAGCGGGGGGACCCTCTGCAGCCTGCGGGGTCGGACAGACCGATAAGGGGGTCCCCGGGAGCCTGGAACGTTGTGAAAAACGCCAATCACTTGGTTTTTAAAATTTTAAACGTTTAATAATAATAAAATGGTTATAAAAATAGTAACACAATTAGAGTAATCAAATTTAGAGTTAGGGCAATTACAAGACAATAAAAAGCAAAAAATTATAGATGTCCAGATGCTCTCAGACACTTAAGCCAGGACAAGCATGCCTTGTGAACAAAGGAATAACCTTAAAAGCAATAGCCTATTGCATATTCATGTATCTCATACATGATGCATAAATTCCTTGCAAATTAGGAACTTTTCTGGATTTTGTCAACTTCTTTCCCTTAATCCTGGTGCTTCCATAAAGATGGAGACAAGATGGAAGAATGTTTGTCTTTTCTGATAAGGAGGTTGTAACTCTTTATGTGCCCCAAGTCACCGCCATCCCTGTGTGAAGAGTTTATTGATTATCTCATCTCTTGCTTGGGCAAGTAAAAAAATCCTACATCGCAGAGTTTCTATTTTAATATTATGTTGTTACCTAAAACTCTATTTAACACACTACTTAAGAGAATGAATACAGCATAACTTTCTAACATTACACATATAATATTCATTGTAACATTTGTGAAAAGCCAATCATAAAATAAGCATTCTACACAGAAAGTGTTGAAATGGTAAAACCAGTCAAAACCCCTTAGGAATTGGAAGGAAAACCAGAGGCAGTGGCAGCTAACACCTCAGAAACCCGTGGCTTTTGCTCCTCTCTTTGACCTGAGAGATTCCTGGGCAGGGGCGACTCTTCCAATTGCACCAGCGTGGCCATGGCTGGGAAGGGCAGCGAGCAGATGGGTTGAGCTTCTCCTGCCAGCCCCTGAAGTGCCAGCTGTCATTTGTGTGCACTGAGGATTCCGCTTCAGGCTCGGAGCTGGCGCAGCTGCTCCTGGGCGCTGCTCGCCCGCGGGCGCAGCGGTGCTGCAGCCGCTGTCCCGCACACAGGGAGGGCTCTGGAGCCTCCCAGGGCACCAAGGAGCGGAGCAGGGAACGTGCCGGGATCTGCTGCAGGACCGTGGGGCTGTGGGGGATCCTTTGGTCTCTTGGATGGGGCAGGGAGGGGGCAAATGGAATCAAGGTGAGACAGGGATCAGGCAGCCCCACGCCAGGCAGCGTTTTCTCCTCTGAGAGCTCCTCTGAGCTGAGCGAGCTGGTGAATCCTGCAGAGCAAATGAGACCCGGGAGCGAGGGAAGGGCTGGCTGGGAAGGAGTCAGATAAACCCAGTGGGTATTTCCCTTTCCAAGGGGCTCCTGGGGAGACAGAGGAGACAAGAAGGATTCCCCATCTCATGACATTCCCTTTTTTCCTTCAGTAGCCCTATTGCAGTCACTGCATACAAGAGTTTAGTTGATCCCTTTGATGCCAGGGAGCACCCAGAACTTGAACCTCGCTGGATCCAGCCCTGTCTGCCTATCACCGAGCAGAGGGAAAAGATAAAGAACCTGGGTGGGGGTTGAGCCAAAAGGGCATTTTGCCACTTCTGATCTGCTCCCAGCTTTTGCAGCAGGGCACCAACCCCATCGCTGCAAACCACTCCCTTTTGCAAGGCACACGTGGACCTCGCTGGTAGCTCAGGGCTCCTGAAGGGGCTGCTGCAGTTGGCAACTGGAGCTGTTGTTGAACTTTTCACATTGCTTACCCCCACCATCCAAATGCCATCAACTGTCTGAGGAAGGACACAAAAATATTACCCTGGAGGGGCCAAAAACTTGGAAAAGGATGAAAGAAATGTTCTGATGATGACAATGACAATGACAATGACAAAAAAACACAATTTATTTTTGACAGCAAATGAGTACCCACAGCCCTCCAGCCCTCCCAGACTGGCAGCCGAGTGGGGCCGTTTCCATGGCATGAGGAGCTGGCAGCCTGCAGAGAGAAACCAGAGAGCCACGGTCAGTCACAGAAGGCTCCTGTGCCCCTGTCCCACCACGGCCTGTGCCTGGGCCAGGCTGCTGTGTGCTCAGAGCCCAAACCTCCTGACCCATTCTCCGTTTCTAGAGAAGGGCAGAGTGGTAAGCCACATTCCATCTCCTCTGCTGAAGCACAGCCTAGCAGCCTCCTCAGCAGCTGCAAGGGCGGGATGCCCGTGTGCCTGGTTTCCAGGCTCCCCGGCAGATCAGGGGTTATAGGTTGGGTGTCTCCTGGATTGTTCCCGGAAAGGGCCCATCTCTGCACAGAGACACCGTTTTTCATTTGTAAATTAGGTCTTTCTTTCTCTGCCAACTGTGGTTTCTCCAGCCCCGGCTGCAGCCACTGGTCATTTAAAACTTTAAGAATCTTTTTCTACAAGCACAACTGACTTGATGTATATTACATAACATATATTACAATGGGGATGCGGAGATCCCCTGCAGATCCATGGGGATGCAGAGATCCCCCGCAGGTGCATGGGGATGCAGAGATCCCCTGCAGGTCCATGGGGATGCAGGGATCCCCTGCAGGTCCATGGGGATGCAGAGATCCCCTGCAGCCCCTGGAGGAGCCGGGCTGGAGCTCGGCGATGCCTGAGAGGAGCTGTGAGCCCGCGGGCAGAGGGGCCCCGCTGGAGCAGCCTGTCCTGGCAGGACTGAGCCCGTGGCACAGTGACCCACGCTGCAGCACTCGGAGGGGGCTGTGCCCAGGGGATGGACTCCGCTCCGAGAAGTTCCTGGAGAAGTCTCGGCCGGGAGAGAGCGCAGGGTGCAGCAGGGAACGACTCCTGTCCCTGAGCAGAGGGAGAAGCCCCGGGGGATGAGCTGAGCATGGCCCCATTCCCTGTCTCCTGCCCTGCCGGGGGAGGAGGTGCAGCTGGGAGCAGGGAGGCGTGGGGAAAGCTGCATTTAAGGCTCTGCACTGACTTCTCCTTCTCCTGCTCCGAGTCTTTGGAGTTTTCCGCCAGAAATCTCTCCCCTGCCCCACCCACCCACAGGGCTTCGGGCAGGTTTCCCTTTTCGGGGGAAATCAAAGCGAAGCACTGATGCGCTAACGAGGGGCAGGAGAAGTGAGGCTCCTGGGCTTCCCGCAGAGGCGGAGGCACGGGAGCCGCAGGGCCGGGAAAGCCGTGGCGGGAGGCGCGGAGAAGTTTGTTTGTGTGGGCAGCTCAATCCCGGCTCGGCCCGGGCCCGTGCCGGGGCTGTTCCTCATCTCCGGCTTTCCCCTCACGCAGCCCGGGGGCGCCGAGAGCGCGGGGCGAGGCGGGGCCGTGCGCAGAGCCCGCCCCGAGCTCGCTGCCATTGGCCGCCGGTGCCGTCAGTCGCGGTTGCGGCGCGCTGATTGGTGGGAGCGGGGCGCGGCGCGGCCCCGGCGGCGGGCTGAGGGCGGCCGTGGCCGCGCAGCGCCGCCATTGGCCGAGCGGCTGTGCGGGCCCGGCAGCGGCGGCAGCGGCCGGAGCGCGGTAAGGCGGCGGCGGCGGAGCTCGGAGGCGGCCCCGGCGCAGGTGGGAGCCGCGCTGGGCTCTGCGGGGGCTCGGGGCCGGCTGCGGGCGGAGGGGGCGGCAGGGGGCTCCGGCGGCTCGCCGGTGCCGTGTCCGGCCCGTGCCGGCCCCGGGCTGAGGGCGCTGCGGGAGCGGCTGCCCGCGGTCTCCTTCCCGCCGGGGCCGGGCAGGAGCCGCTGCCGGAGCAGCGCTGGCTCGGCCCGGCTGCTGTGGGTAGGACAGAGGGGCTGCCCCGCGGCCGGCAGCGGGCGGGGAAATTCCCGTCGCCGGAGGTTCGTGTGCCCGGCGGAGAGCGAGGAGTCCTGTCAAAGTGACTTTATTGCCGAGCAGGGGCAGAGGCCGTGGGGCATTTGCCGTGCGCTCTCTGCCGTGGCTGTAGTCCGCAGCCTCCTTTTTATCCTCATTTTCCCGGCCGCATCTCCCTCTGCCTTTGCCCACCGGCTGAGTTCCTTGGAAGGTTCCGACTTCCCGATGCGCCTGCTGCCTGTCCTCGTTAATGTGCACCCTCCTTTTGTAGAACAGCCGATATTCATGGCTCTGTTAAGTCTTTGTTCTTCTCCTCCAAGTTCAGGAATGTAGCGGGACTTTGAGCAGCTCTCTGGGTCAATTTGGAACATTTATTGGAACTGATGGTTTCTCCCCTTATCTACAAGTGCCCGGCCCTATCTCCAGGCAGATTCACTCCTTGACTCTGTTTTGTCCTTCCCGGGTCCTCTTTGGTTTTGGGATTATTCTCGGTGCCCTCATTCCCTGTCCTTTTGTAGCCGTTTGTGGATCAGGAGGCCTGGCTGCCACCTGCATGCCCTGGCTCAGCTGCTGGATGAGCTGCACTGCCAAGGTGTGGAGCATGGTAAAAAGATGAGAGTTGCTGCAGCACAGAAGAGGAGAAGCAGCATTCTTTTAAACCCTGGTGTGCTGGGGAGCCAGGAAAGCGTGTCCTATATCCATCCTTTCCATGTTTGGACCAATACATAAACTGCTCTCCTATTTCCTTTCTTATAATTTTTAGCAGTTTTCTCGTCATCTCTTTGCCAACAGCAGTTTGAGCCATTTAGTTTTCCACAAACTCCTCCTTTTTCTGTTTACAGATAATCTGATCCCATCTGCTGCTGAAATGTGTTCCTCATTTCAGTGGCTTGGTCGGCAGGAAGGTCAGGAGCTGGAGCTGTCTGGTTGGTTCTTATTCTGAGGACAGCTTGTAATCAAATTATGCCATTCAAATGAAAAATGGGTTCTCTGTCTCCTGATATGAATTTGTGAGAAACGCCAATCACTTGGTTTTTAAAATGTTAGAAGTTTAATACTAGTAAAATGGTTATAAAAGTAGGAATACAATTAGACTAATAAAAATTTAGAGTTAGGACAATTGCAAGACATTAAAAAGCAAAGACTTGCAGATGTCCGGATGCTCTCTTGGGCACTTAAGCCACAACAACCATACCTTGTGAATAAAGGAATCACCCCTAAAAAAATACACTGTTGCATATTCATATATCCTTCATGGTTATGCATACATTTTATTTAAAACAAGTAACTCTGTCTGTTGTATGTCAGCTGTTTTTTTTAATCCCCACAGCATCCTCCAGTCTGAGCATGGCCTGAAGAAATTAACTTCTTCTAGTAAGAAAACCATAAATTCCTCTTGTCTGGAGAATTTAGGTGTTCCTTGAGCGAATTTAGGTGTTCTCATTCCTTAACCCCCCCCCCACCATGCATATTTTCTCCTTTAACTACTAAATCTTCATTTTATCTACAAAGCTACGTTTACCATACTATTAAGATGTTCATACAGCACAAGTTATCATTATAACATAATACATGTAGTAACTATCTGCACAGAGCCATATAACATGCATTTTTCACAAAATCATTTTGGTTCCCAGGGGCTGGTCCATGGTGTTGTAGGATTTGTTCTGGTGGCCGTTCATCTTTTCCCCATGTTTGGGCTCTCCCTCAAGCTGGGGCTGCATCAATTGACCATTTTTTTTCTTAGTCCTTCATCATATACTTGAATTCCAGCTGATTTCCCTGAACTTGTTCTAGCAAAACCCCCAGTGCTCTGATACACCCTGTACAGCACAGACAGTGACAGCAGATGTTGGAGTGGGCAGAGGGATGATCCCCCCCTTATTTTAGTGAAGTTTTCCCAACATTCTCCATTTGCTGTTTCCCTTTGCAGCTTCAGCCATTTCTGTTGCAGAGTCAGAGATCCTCAGCATGGGCTCTGCCTTCAGCTGTGCAGATTCCATCTGTGCAAGCAGGCAGAGCTTGGGGTGAGGGGCAGAGGGAATCAGCCAATTCCTGCCCCAGGCAAGAAGAGCCAGGTACATTGTCCCCAGTTTGCCCCAGCAGTGTTAATTTGCATTTCTGAAGCTCCTCCTGGGTGCCTGGAATGCAGCTTCTCTTCCACAGCAGCCTTCAGCAGCCTCAGTTGTGCCCCCCCCACAACCTGCTGCTTTTTTTTTTTCCTTCAAATCATCTATTTATTGTTTATGAGTTAAAGGGTCACCTTTAAATCTCATCTAGTTTTGAAAATTTTGAAAAACTCTAATCACTTGGTTTTTAAAATTTTAAAAGTTTAATAATAATAAAATGGTTATAAAAATAATAATACAATTAGAGTTAGGACAATTACAAGACAAAAAGAGCAAAGAATTACGGAGGTCCAGATGCTCTCGGACCCTAAGTCAAGAAAACCATGACTTGTGAACAAAGGAATCACCCTTAAACCAAGACACTTGTTGCATATTCATACATCCTTCATCGTTATGCATACATTCTGTTCTAAACAAGAAACTCTGTTGTATGTCAACTGTTCCCTTTAATCCCCTGGCATCTTCAAGTCTGAGCAAGGCCTGAAGAAATTAGCTTCTCCTGATAAGAAGCCATAAATTCCTCTCCTTTGGAAGGTTTAGGTGTTCTTCAAAGGGAGCATCTCATTCCTAAAAAGAAAACTCCCCCCACATACATAATCTCTATTTTAACATTATGTTGTAACCTAAAACTACACTTAACACAATATGTAAGGGAATTAATACAGCATAACTTTCTAACATTACACATATAATATTCATTGTAACATTTGCGAAAAGCCAATCATAAATATGCATTTTTCACAATCCCACCTGTTACTGCTCAAGCCAAATGATTTATAAAGAATATTTCCTGTCCTCTTGCATTCTTTGGACTCTGTTGGTAATCAAATAAAACATGGGATTAAACAAAGAAGTAATATCAAAACACTTGTAACACATAAAAGGAAGAATCCTAATTTCTTCCACCATCCCATTCTCAATACATTACCCCACCTGCTAGTTTTTAACGTTATTTTCCCATTTTTGGACTGATACCTGGGTCATAATTTTTTTCTGATATCCTTTGTTTTTTCCAGGATGACATCCTCATTGCCATCTATTTTCAACAATCTGTACACCCCATTCTTTAGCCAATAAATAGCGTAAAGCCAACGTATTTTAATGCACTGCAGGTGATGTTTGGCTTTGCAGACTCCATATTAATTCCAATGCCTGAGCAGCTTTGTTTATTATCTTCTCTATAACTGCTTGGAGTCATTTAATATGACTCAGGATATAATTTGGGGTTGACACAGAGCTAGACTGCTGTGCTTGTTTTACCTTTTTTTTTTACTAACTGTCTCTTTACCGAATCTTGGACTATATTTCTAAGATCAAATGTAAAACAAATCCATCTCTCTCCTTTTGGACATTCCATGCCCCAAGTATTACTACTTTTTCCTAAGTTCTTTGTATGTGATAATTTTCCCCCTTTTTCCTGCAGGTACTTAATTTGGATGGGTTATAACAGTGGCTGTTGACATGGGTGTGTGTACCAAAAAGGAACTTTGGTTTCTTTCCATGTGATACTTTCTGTAGCATTTGTGACACGATCTTGCTGCTATCTCAGAAGGGAAAAGACAACAAATGAGAGACAGAAACAGGAATGACAGAGGTCTGGCTTGGCTTATACCCCCACCTCCCCTGCCTGTGGGGCTGCTGCCCACAGCAGGTACGTGTGATCTTCTCGCTGGTGAGTACAGTGCTCAATCCAGGCTTGCCCTCTGTTTCCCTTGTCACTCCTTTTTTACTCATTTCCAGGCAAATTGTTTTTGACACCTTTTATCTGTGGTTTTCCACCATTCCTCAGGTATCTCTCAGTCCACAGGCATTGATAATCCCCATCTACAAAAGCAATTTATTACTTCAGTTTTTGAGGTCTTTCTGTATAGGGGATTGATTCAGTACTCAATACTTCTTGCCACGAGAACATAGATTTTGTGAGCTACAATGCCAATTATTCTCATAATTTAAACATTCACTTATAACCCAGCTGCCATGTCCAATATGGGGATGAATCAAATAAAGTATACAGCATAGTATTAATGGCAATTTCCCTTCTTGCCTGTACAAGTCACAGGCTAAGGCCAGACTATCAGAACTCTTTGACTCAAACACTCCCGATCCTCCTGTTTGAAGTGGCAGTGTTCCTCTGCCAAGGAGGTGTCGGAGGCGTCTCAGGGCTTATTCAGGCAGGGCTTAGAACCAGTGATGCAAGCTTTGCCTTATTTCTCAGTTAGGTGTTATTCTTTGTACCTGCCTTGGGTCATTTGGGTCTTCCCAAACCATTACCACCCAGTCCTGGTTGAAAGTTAATTTGGTATCACCCGGTTTAGATGTGATAGTCCATTCCTCACGTTTCTTCACAAATTCTTTTATTTTGCTGGCATGAATTCACCCTCTTTTCCATGGTTGGGATTGCTGCTTTAGTAGTACCTGGAAAGGACTTCTTAATAACACAGTGTTAAAAGAAAAACAATACTGCATTAACTTTCACCATTAGTTTTCTTCAAAACTTTCTGGGTTTAACTAAAAACTTTTTCTGTAGCTGCTTCTTCTTCTTGTATCCAGCTGTGCTAATTGCTGCAGAGGCCAATTCTTCTTCTTGTGAGCTATAATTAGTTAAATAAAAAAAGACTAGCCCAAATTTAACACAAGATGTATCACATCTCTTGGTTTTTTGCTTTTTAGGCAACATCCAACTGTTTTAGTCTTACAGCCCCATTCTTCAAAACAAAAGCCTCCTTTCCTTAACAACAAAAATCAGAAGGAAAAAAAAGAAGTCTTGTTTAAAAAAATAAAGCACATTGTGAGAGTCAGCTATCTCTGCTTTGATCTTATCTCTATTGGTGGTCCAGCTCTCCCTCTTTTTCACAGCTTTGCCTTTGACTCTGCTTCCTCACTCCCCTCCCCTTGTTGTCACTCTGTCTAGCAGGAATGGGGGAGAACTTACAAATAGCTGCGGTATGGGGACTTTGGGGTGTATTTCGCTCTCCCTCTTTCTCTTTCTCTCTCTTTCCCTTTCTCTCTCTTTCTCTTTTTCTCTCTTCTTCTCTCTTCTCCCTTTCTCTCTCTTTCGCCCTCTTTTTCTCTCTTCACATTTCAACATCCACATTCCAATATCAGTCCACTTTCTAACATTAGTCCTACATCCTGGAGAGGTGAGTCTGCCAATCACCTCTCCCTCCTTTTTCAACTTCCTTACAAATTTAATTACTGTTGTTATGTGTGTTCTGCAGGCGTGTAATTCACAGCACCCTCCACCAAGGGCTACCAGCTACCCACAGCTGACAGTGCTAAAACTAAAGACTTATTTTGCTGTCACAATTTTCCATTCACAAACTTGAAAGGGTTGTAGGAACAAGGTAAACAAAAACTTACTTCTGAAGTGATCTTGCCTGCAGTAAAAAATTTAAGGCAATGCTTGTTAGTGCAATATAATTTGCAAAGAAGCCAAGGTTTGATTTGGGAAGGGCATCTGAGGACACAGAGCATGAGTTTTACCAATCTATAATTTGAAGAGGGAATAGACAAAATGTGGATACAGTGGGGGAGACAGCAAGTAAGGAATTTATCTCTGCAATACTCTCTTTTTGACTGCCAGGAGACACTCTCTGAAGAGGTTCTTACAGTACAAACAATAACTGGATGGGAAGAGGCACTCCTGAATTTAAGCTTTGGTGTCAAAATAGGAAACTGCCCCTGAGCACTGCAGTGCTGGAGCACCCTGCCTGCAAACTCACCAGAGGCAAGCCACTGCTGCCACGCTGCAGGGCTGCCTGCAGCACAGAGGGAACCATGGCCAAGCCCTCCCTGCAGGCCTGGGCAATCCACACAAGGAATCACAATTGCTTCATAGCTCTCTAACTCATTCAAGAAATAGGAAACTGTAGTAAACAGAGATCTCCCTCACCATCTTTTTCATATGTGTGTGTCACACACCCACTGTGATGCTGGAAGTAACAAATTGTTTACATTAGAAGATACTGAAACTTTTTCTTCATCTAGCTTTGTAGTTTCCCTTTTCTATATGTAGCCACCTTCCATTGTGGGAAAAAATGAGCCCTATTTTTTTACAAGTGTTTTGTATGCACAATTTTATTTGCTGTTCTAGATACACTGCAAGTAGTTAGCACTTCCAGAAAAACTAGCAAACAAACAAAACAAAAAAACTAAGAAAGCAAAACACATTTGGGTACATGAAAAAGGACTGGTTGGAAGGAAAATTGTTTCTCATTGACCTACCAAGCAGTTGGTGTTACCTTTAGTTTAACTTTACACACTGAGAACACGATTGAACAGTCTGCATTGACTCAAATTAATAGCAGGTTTTGCTATGTTACAGGTGTAAACTAGTTTTTCAATCCTAGAGTACAGTAAGTTATGTATTTCAAGATAAAAATCACAATGCAAATTGGAAGAAATTTAGTACTGCATGAGGTGTGCACACAATTAATTTACCTCTAGAAGTCAGTTTATGACTTTCCTCTACTAGGATTGCAGTAGCTGCTATAGCTTGAATACACACTGGCCAGCCTTGATTTACTGGATCCCACATCTTTGATAAATAAGCCACGGGTCTCTTTACTCCTCCCCACTCTTGAAACAAAACCCTATGAGCTACCCCCTTTTTTTCATTTACATATAAATGAAAGGGTTTTGCTAGTGAAGGTGAGCTTAAAGTTGATATTGGGGCTAGTTTTAACTTCTTTTTTCTTAATTTTTCATTATCCTTTTTGATCCATTTTATATCATCTCCCTCTGTCACTTTTTTTTATTCAAAAATTTTACTGCCTGTGTATATCCTTCAATCCACAATCTATAATTATCCCAATAATCTGAGTATCTTTCTGATTTCCCCCTTTGAAGAAGGAGGGGGAAGGGATAGAATCCCTGTGTTTCAGTCTGGGTTGAGCTTCCAACTACCCTTACTAAGCAAGTGTCCAAGATATTTTACCTCTGATTCTACAAATTGCAGCTTCCCTTTTGATACCCTTAATCCTTTTTCCCCAAGAAAATTCAAAAGCTTTATAGTAGCCTCTCTAACTTCAGCTTCAGCTTCCCCAGAAAGTAAAAGATTATCCACATATTGGATAATTTGTATTCCAGGGGGAGTGGGGAAAGTTTGTAGTATTGTTTCTAAAGCTTGTCCAAATAAGTTTGGGGATTCTGTAAGCCCCTGTGGTAGTTTTGTCCATCTTAATTGCTGTTTTCTCCAGTTAGTGGGTCCTTCCATTCAAAAGCAAAGATAACTTGCTCTCCTGGGCTAATGGGCAAGCCCAAAAGGCATCTTTAAGGTCCACTACACTAAACCACTGATGCTGGGGAGGAACTTTACTGAAAAGAGTATAAGGATTTGGTACCACTGGATAGCGGGTCTGAGTTCCTTTGTTAACCTCCCTTAAGGCTTGTACCAGTCTATAGCTCCCGTCAGGCTTCTTTACTGGGAGTATTGGGGTATTATGGGGAGACATACAAGGTTCTAATGTCCCATCCTTTATTAGTCCTTCTATTACTGGCTTTAAACATTCCTGTCCTTCTAAAGATATAGGATACTGCTGTACATGTATGGGACAATTTTTTTTTCCTCAGTTGTAATCTTTATGGGGTCAATATTTAATCTTCCCCTATTTCCCTCCCCAGCCCAAACTTCCTTGTTAATTCTTCTTCCATCCTCCTGGCCTAGTTTTAAAAGTCTAGCTGTCATCTTCCCATCTTCTGGAACAACCCCTATTCCTAATTTCACCTGTAAATCTTGTCCCAATAAATTGCTACCTGCCCCTGGGACCAAGAAAACATCCCTCATCCAAAATTTAGTTTCTCCCTCTATTACCACATATTTAATAACGGGTACTGTGAAACTCTCTCCTTTTGCTCCTGTTACTATTACGGTATCTTTGCTTACACTATAACCTTTTGGAATATTTAACAGAAAGGTTCATTCTGCCCCTGTGTCTACCACAAATTCCAATTCTTCTTCTTGGGGACCCACTCTTAAAATTATCTCAGCATTCCCCACCTGGACCCCACCTGCGCCCCCCCCTCGGCCCCATGGCCCCGCGAGGGGAATTTGGGGAGGTGGGAGTGGGGCAGCGCCAAGGCCGGGCCCCCCCGCGCTGTCCTGGCGGGAGCGGCTGCAGTGGGGACCGAGTGCGGGCGGGAGCGGCCGAGAGCCCAGCGCTGCCCCAGCCCGACCTGCCCCAGCTCCATCCCTGCCCCTGCGCTGGGATGCTGTGGGTCTGTGGGGAAGAGGGAGCCGGCAGTGGGTGCTGGGCCTGGGGGCAGGAGGAGAGGGGAAGGAGAAGCAGGCTTGAGGAACAAAATGGTCAGACGATGCAGGTGGCAGGAGAAGGTGGGATTGTGCAGGAGAAGGAGGAATAGCAGGAGGAAGAGGAGAGACACAGGAGGAGGAGGAGGAGGAGCAGAAAGAGGAAGCAGCAGAAGGTTCCACCCCTCCCTGTGTCTGCAGCCTCCCCCCAGCCCCAGGAGCGCTGCTCCCCCCACATGCAGCAGGTGACTGTGGAGGGGGATCCACGATTTTCACAGGGTGAATCTTGGTGTTTCTGAGCTTTCTTGGGCTAAATGTTGGTGCTTTGGTTTTATGTGGCAGCTGAATCTTTATGTTTTGGAGGTGGATTTGCTGAGCTGTTATGTTTGGGGAGGTTTTGTACTGTGTCTTGAAGTTTGCAGGATTTTTGAGCTAAATCTTGGTGTTTTGTAGGTTCTTATAGACACAAGATTCCCAGTGACTTCCTGAGATGAACTTGGGCAAGGAGGAACCTCCAGTACAAGGAGCTTTTCTCTTGTTTTTCTGTCAAATCAGGATTTGTCATTTCCAGGGCGTGGCTGGATGGAGGAGGAGGAAAAGCCCCGGAGATGCTGCAGGAGGAGGAGCTGCAAACCCAGCCCAGGGAGCTGCGGGGAGGAAAGAGCCCCCCTGAGCCAGGAAGGTGGGCTGAGATCCAGGCGGAGCTCGGAGCTCCTGGAGAAGCCTCATGGCAGGGAGAAGCCCCACAAGTGCTTGGAATGTGGGAAGGGTTTCAGCTGGAGATCCAGCCTGATCCAGCACCAGAGGGTCCACACTGGGGAGAGGCCCTACGAGTGTGGGGAGTGTGGGAAGGGGTTTCAGAGCAGCTCCAATCTCCTCAGACATCAGCAGAGTCACACAGAGGAGAGGCCCTTCCTCTGCCCCGACTGCGGGGAGGGCTTCAAGCACAACTCCGACCTCACCGTGCACCGGCGCATCCACACTGGGGAGAGGCCCTACGAGTGTGGGAAATGTGGGAAGGGCTTCAGACACAGGTCTGGCCTGATCTGGCACCAGGTGATCCACACTGGGGAACGGCCCTACGAGTGCTTGGAATGTGGGAAGAGCTTTGGGCGGAGCTCACACCTGAGAAGACACCAGGGCATCCACACTGGGGAGAGGCCCTACGAGTGTCCCCAGTGTGGGAAGAGGTTTCAGACCAGCTCCAATCTCCTCCTACATGAGCGGATTCACACAGAGGAGAGGCCCTACCGCTGCCCCGACTGCGGGAAGGGCTTCAACCGCAACTCCAGCCTCACTGAGCACCGGCGCATCCACACTGGAGAGAGGCCCTACGAGTGTGGGAAGTGTGGGAAGAACTTCTCCGGTAGCTCTCAACTGACACAACACCAACGGAGGCACCACTAAGGGAAGCCCTGTGAGTGCCCCGAGTGAGGGAAGAGCTTGGAGTGAGGGAAGAGAGTGAGGGAAGAGCTTGGTGTGCTCCTGCAGCTCCATCCCCCATGGGAGGATCCGGGCTGGATGATCCCCAGTGACCCCCGTGGGGCAGAGCCCTGGTGTCCCCGTATGGGGAATAAAACAGAGAGTAAAGCAATGGAGCTGATAAAGGGGCCCGATATCTGAGGCCTGACTGAGCAGAAACTGTGGGAGACACAGACACACTTGAAGTCTCCCTGGGCAAGAAGACTGACCAAGCAACATGGTGTGAGTCTTTGTGATAACATAAATGTTCCCAGGTTACTGGATGTCACGAAGAATGTGTAACCAATGGGAAATTGTTACCAAAAATAGAGCCCTCTATAAGCACCATACAAGTCAATCCCTGTATAAACACCTGGTACACTCAATAAAATTGGTTTTGGTCTAAACTCGGATGTCCCCGTCTCTCCATGGTGGATAACCCCTGTTGTGGGTGATCCCCGTTGGGTGGGGGAAGGTGCTGGAGGGATTTCTTTCCCTTCTCCTGGTGCTGCCGTGGTTTGGTTGGTAATAAATTCCCTCCCTGTGCCCAGGCCGGGTCTGTTGTCCCCGTGCCGGTGCTCGGGGCGGGATCTCTCCCGTTCCTTCTCTGCACTGCCGGGCCTCTCCTCAGCCAATGAGAGAACGCGGTGGAGAAGAGTCAGCCAATCAGCGAGAGCGGGGCTGATGACTCACCAGTTGCCGGGCAGACCCGCAGCAGGCAGTGTTCCCCACCTGGACCCGCCCTCCCTGCCCAGGGCCGGCCCCGCCGTGGGGTCCCCCCAAGTCCCTCCCCAGTGCCCCCAGGAACTGGGCTGGGTTTAACTGGGAAGCTTTACTGGGAACACTGGGAGCAGGCGGGCAGGGGCAGAGTGACAGCAGGGCTGGGGGGACACTCGACCCCCCCAAAATCAGCGTGGGGATGGAGTGGGGGGTCCTGGCTGGGCCCGAGGCCATGGGGAGGGGCTCTCACTGCCAGTGGCTCAGGAGCTCTGTGGGCAGAGAAAAGGGGGTGACACCGGGCTGGGGTCCCCGGGGGGACCATTCACATTCTGGGGGAGGTGGGATACGACTCACGGGACCCCCCTTTCTTGTGCAGGTAGAACCAGATCCCCAGTGCCAGGAAGATGAAGCCCAACTCGGAGTCTCCAGTTCCTGCCAGCATCTTGCTGTGGCAGCATCCAGCAGCATCTCTGGGGTCTCCGCAGGGGTCAGGACCCCCCAGAAACTCTCACAGGCACCCAGGCCCCTCCAAGCACCCTCCTGGTTGCTCCCAACCTACTCAGGATCCCTGAAACCTTCCTCTTGATCCCTTCCTCACCTTCCCAGGACCCACCAAAGCCCCTCCTGTCCCTCTCAGGATCCCACAGCCTCCTTCCAGTCACCCCCCACTGCCCCAGGACCCCCAAACTCTCTCTCATTCCCTTCCCAGCCCCACCAGGGTTCATCCAGACCCCTCCCAGTCTCTTCCCAGCACAACCAACCTTGTCCCAATCTCTGCTCTTCCATCCCCAATCTCCATCCAGCTCTTCCAGGCTCACTCACATCCCTCCCAGTCACACCCAGCACACCCAAACTCCCTCCCAGTGTCCACCAGGACCCCCAGAACCCCATCCCATCCTCCCCAGTATCCTTCAAACCCCTTCTTAGCCTTTCCAAATCCACAACCTCCTCTCCCAGTTGAAACCAGGCTCTCCAACTCCCTCCCAGTTGAAACCAGCACATCCCAGTGGCTGTCCCAGTGCCCCCAATTCCTCCCCTGTATCCCAGTGCTGGCTCAGGGGGTGCTCCAGGCTGACGTGCTCCACCTGGCAGGTGGAGGTGAGCCCGGCCCGGGTTGAGGTTTCCAGCAGCACCAGGAGCTGGTGGGTCCAGTCCCCTTTGGGGACCATGTCGGTGGCCACCACAGAGAGCTCCTGCTGGCCCTGGAACCACCTCAGCTGGGTGTGGGTAGGGTAGAAATCCACCAAGAAGCAGAGCAGGTGCCGGGGCTGGGCTGGGAGCTCGAGGGCAGAAGAGAGATGGACAAGGTGGGGGTGACTGGGAGAGAGCGGGAACACACTGGGATCAGCTGGGAGAAACGTGGAGAGAGAGGGGAGGGGTGGTGTGGCCTTGGGGCAGACTGGGAATGGACTGAGAGGGACTTGGAATGAACTGGGAAAGACTGGGATGATACTCAGAGAGAGGGGAGGGGATGGGGGACACTGGCAGAGGGTGGAGATCTCGGAGTGAACTGGGGAGGAACTGGGAATGGGCTGGGAAGGAGTGGGAGGGACTGGGGCGGCACTGGGAGGAACTGGGAATGGGCTGGGAAGGAGTGGGAGGGACGGGGGCGGCACTGGGAGGAACTGGGAATGAAGCGCGCGGCACTGGGAGGCCGAGTCCAGCGCGGGGCACGCGGCGCTGCGGGTCTGCCTGGCAACTGATGAGTCATCAGAGACTCGCGCTCTGATTGGCTGAGGGGCGGCAGCGCCACGCCAGGCTGAGATGGACAGCCGGGAGGCACTGGGAGAGACTGGGATGGACTGGGAGAGCCACGGGGGTCAGTGGCAGGGACAGAAGGTCTCGGGGATGGGCACAAGGAGGGCTGAGGGCTCTGGGGCGATTCCCAGGGAGGTTTTGAGGGGCCTCAGGGTCATTGCCAGAGCAGGGCTCGAGGGGACACGCTCTGCCCCACGCTCACCTCGGCGCTCCGTGAGGAACGGGCTGAGATACTCGTGGTTGTACCGGCAGAGCCAGCCCACCGCAGTCCTTCTTTGCTCCATAACGTGCGGGTCGCTGTTGCAGTACCTGGCTGCTGTCCCTGGAGTATCTGTCCCGTGGTATCTGTGGATACCATGCAAAGGCCTTTTCTGCTTCTTTACCCTGCACTCTCCTCGTAGCAGTTCAGGCTGGAACAAATGGCTCCCAGAACAGGGACCTTGGGCAGTTGTCCAGTCCCAGAGAGCGTCTCCTGAAGGTCATCGGATCTGGGATCTTTGGGAATTCAAGCGTCGTTTGGGACCAGCTCCAGGAGGAGCTTCTTCCTACGCTTTGTGAGGACTGTTTCTCCTGGCCTGTCAGCACCCCTTTGGAATTCTGAGGGAAGGCTGCCGCTTTGGAAGGGAAGCTTTCAGAATCCAAAGGACCGGCAGGAGCCCACCAGCCCCCTCGAGGTTTCGCTTTTCCTTTGTGTCCCTCGCATTGGTGAGTACTTTCAGCGTGGGCTGCCAGGTTCCCGGGGGAGAGCACTACACATGAACACATTTATCTTAAGTTAATCCTTTTGCCTCGTGGGGGGGAATTTTGGGTTGTTTGGGGAACATGGACAATCATTTATCCCCAGCTCAACGAGAGATTTATATTCAGATTAAAGCAACCTTAGTACTAGGGAATGTTTCATTTAAAAAGAGGGATCTTAAAACTTTTGTTCAGTTTTTGTTTGAGCACTTTCCTGAGGCTTCCCAGGAAGATGTTTTGTCACTTTCATTCTGGGGGAAAGTTGGGTGATGCATTTATGATATACAAGTGGGTGGAAATTATAAAGTGGGAAAGTTTAATCCTATTTTCAATTTGATTTTTAAATTAGTAAAGCCTAAGTGAGAAAGTTGGGTCCCTGGTTCTTGTTCCCCGTGTTACTCCCTCCCTGATCCTAACCCTGCTTCCCCTATGGGTGGGTTGGGAGCCAGACCCTGCCCACGGGCACAGGGCTGTCACCTACTCCCTGCTGCCTCCTGCCCCACTCAGTCCCTCTCTCGGGCTGGCCCTGGCCACTCCAGCCCGAGCCTTCCCCGCTCCCTTGTCCCCGACTGCCCTGTCCCCAGTTTGGTCCCCAGCTCCAGGAATGTCAGTTGTACAGCCCCGCCTCGGGTCCCTCCCCTGCGCTCGCAGCTGCGTCGATGGTGTCACCGTCGGGACCAGCCCCTTCTGTCCCCTGCCCACATCCCCGAGTGGGCCCTTGAGGGTGGTTCCCTCCTTCTCCAGCCCATCCCGGTTCCCACGCCGCGGAACCGAACGCGGGCCTGGCTGGAAGCCCGCCATGCTGGCCTGCAGGCCCCGAGTCACTGGGCCCCACCGCTCCGCCGGAGGCTGCGCGCTCCAGCCCGCCCCGACCCACCTTCCGAAGAGGATGAGGACGGCGGCACCCCGGCAATAACAACAGGCCGGGAGGAGGCTGGACACGGATCAGGGAGGAGCCCTGCGGGATGGGGACCTGGACTTGGTGAGAGATCTCGATTGCCTTGCGGCGCCTGTCGTCATTAAACGGGGAAAGGAGCCGCGATGGGAGTGGATTCCTCACACTGAGGGGAAGGAGTTGAGAAAAGCGGCCAGAGACTATGGCCGCAATTCTCCATATTTTAAAAATGTATTGGACTAAACTTTCACAGGACATACCTTAATTCCCCATGCCTTCCATTACATTACCACTGCACTATTGCAGTGGAAAAAACTTTTAAAGCCAATCCTATCCAAGTATGACTTGAGTGAAGTTTTAGGCGAAGGCCAGGAAGGCCCTGAGGCTTTGGCAGGAGAGGGGGAATTCAGCAGACCAGAGGATCAGGTCATGCTGCCCAACAATGTCTTAGATGACATCAAATCTGCTGCAAAGACTGCTCTTTTAAAAATCCCTGGTGGAACCACCCTTGTCCAAAACTTTTCTTCAATCCATCAGGGGGTTGAAGAGACATTTGTTAAGTTTGTTGACCACCTCCCAGAGGCCATTGATCGCCAAATTGATAATGTAGAGGCCAGGGATGAACTCCTGGGAAAAATGGCAATGTCTAATGCCAACCCGGAAACCAAAAAGCTTCTCGGAGCTCTTCCCCAAAATCCAGAGCCACTCATCCCACAGATGGTCGACACCTGCACTAAGGCCTCTTCTTCAGAAACTGCTTTAGCCCTGGCCATGAGCAAAGGGGTGGGGGAGGCAGTGGTGCCCATTAACAACGAGAGGTGCTTGAACTGTGGCCAGTTGGGCCATTTCCAAGCAAACTGCCCTCACTGGCCTCCTGTGCACTTTAACTGACCTCGCTGCCCTCTCCAGAACACCTAGAAATGATCAGCCCTCGCAGCGTCCGGGAAACGGGCGGGGAGCGCGGCGCGGTCCCGCACGGAGACAACGAGCGGCAGCCGCGGCCCCGGGGCCGAGGGCGGGCGGGCGAGGCCGGCGGGCGGGCAGCCCCGCCGGGGGCGGCTCAGAACCGCAGTCCTGGGGCGAAACTGCCGCCCCCGCCCCGCTGCTGCTCCGGAGCTCCTGCGCCCGCAGCGTCCGCGGGCACCGGCCGGGACAGAGCCGGGAAGGAGAAGGGGCCGAGCCTCGGCGCGGCCGCCAGCGCCGGGAGCGGGACGAGCCCCGCACGGCAGCGCCCCAGCACCGGCGCCACGTCCAGCATCACCAACACACACGCAAACCCGCTGGCCAAGGTGAAAAAGTCCTTGCCATGAACGTTCTGGGGACAGGAAATGGTTCAATGTCAAAAACAGATACGGTTTCATAACCCTGAATGATAACAAACAAGATGTGTTTGTTCAACAGACTGCTATAAAAAAGAATAACCGCAGGAAATAACTCCACAGTCTAGGAGATGTAGAAATTGTGGAATGTAATATAATACAAGGAAGAAAAGGCCCCCAAGCAGCCGATGTGACAGGACCTGGTGGAGTTCCAGTGCAAGGTAGCAAACATGCACCAAACTGCAAACCTGCGAAATATTACCCATGTCATGGAAGTCCTCCACACTCCTACCGGGGAAATTAAACCCAAAACCAGCAGCCAAATCCCAGCAACAGCCCAAAAGCTGAAAGAGCACAGAACACCGATAAGCCACCTTCCATCCAAGACTCCACCTCCATATCAAAACAACTTTCCTGTCTGATAAGTCCCACTTCTTCTAATACCCTTCCCCAATTCCTGTGGCCTCCCTGCCCCCCTCCCACTTTCCCTGTTTCCTTTCCCTTGTCCTATTACCCCTTTTTTATGTTCCCACAAATTCCTACCTCCTTTTCCCCCTTTCCATGGCCTCCCTCCACTAGTCCCTTTCCCCAGAGTTCCTTCATAATACCTGAAGGAGTGTAATTGGTGGGGAAGAAAGGAAAGTTTTCCTAAATTAACCATCTTTTTCTTAAAAAGTAATGATTTCTATTTGGAGTTTCCAACAGGCACACCACCACCTACATTACCTCGTACAGAGTCTGTCACAGCCAGCAGCACTGCCACAGGGGCCAGAGAACCAGTCCCTACTGAAGGCTCCTGATTCCATCTCCTGATAAACCAGACTAAGAAAACCCCACATCCCTCCTGCCAGCTCTAAGAAAATCTATTTGGACATTAGAGACTCAGAATTGTTTGCATTTTGAAAATTGTCGTATGAGCGCTTTTGATTGTTTTTGTCATTTTGTGTTGAATCAGTTTGATCCTCCAGAGAAGCTTTCTTAATAATATAAAAAGGGGAATTGTGGGGATCCTGGGGGGCATTTCCCTGGTTTGGGGAGACGCGGGAGGCTTCCCTCAAGGGGCTGTTGGACTGTTTGCTCCTTGCCCTGTTCCTGTGTCTGTTCCTGTGTCCCTGGGCCACTCCCTCCCTGTTCCCTGACTGGGCCTCACCTTGTACTGCCCAGGGGCCAGGGTCACCCCCACCCCGACTCCTCAGGACAGGGAGAGCTGAGAGTTGGAGCAGGGGGATGGGCGTGCTGGGGAAAACCCTGAACATCTCACGGCATGGCTGATTCAGACATCTGTGGATACCATGCAAAGGCCTTTTCTGCTTCTTTACCGTGGACTCTCCTTTTAGCAGCTCAGGCTGCAACAACTGGGGATCATCCAGCCTGGATCCTCCCATGGGGATGGAGCTGGAGCAGCGCACAAAGCTCTTCCCCCACTCAGGACACCCGCAGGGCCTCCCTGGTGTGGAAGTGCTGGTGAGTGATGATCTCTGAATTCCACCTGAAGCTCTTCTGACATTCCAAGCACTCATAGGGCCGTTCCCCAGTGTGGATCCTGTGGTGCTTGGTGAGGTTGGAGGTCCCACTGAAGCTCTTCCCACATTCCTCACACTCGTAGGGCCTCTCCCCAGTGTGGATCCTCTGGTGTTCCATCAGGTGGGAGTTCCAGCTGAAACCCTGCCCACATTCCAAGCACTTGTGGGGCTTCTCCCTGCCATGAGGCTTCTCCACCAGCTCCGAGCTCCGGCTGGATCTCCGCCCACCTTCCTGGCTCAGGGGGGCTCTTTCCTCCCTGCAGCTCCCTGGGCTGGGTTTGCAGCTCCTCCTCCTGCAGCATCTCCGGGGCTTTTCCTCCTCCTCCATCCAGCCACACCCAGGGAATGACAAATCCTGGTTTGGGGGAAAAACAAGAGGCGAGCACCTTGGACTGGAGGCTCCTCCTGCCCAAGTCCATCCCTAGAACTCAGCAGGACTCTTGTGTCCATGAAAATCTCCACAGTCTCAAGGTTCAGCCCAAAACAACACTCCCAGGAGTTCCCTATCTCTGATCTCTCCACTTTTGGGGTTCCAGAGGTTTCCTTTCCTTGGGATGATGGGGGTCCAATGGCTCCAGGGGTTCCCCCTTCTCAGGTGTCCTGCTTAGGGATGATCCAGGGGCTGTTGGGGCTCCATGGGGTCCCTTCTCCCCTGATGATCTACTCTGAGATCCCAGGTGTCCCAGGGGTTCCTCCTCTCCAGGCTCCCCCCCTTTCCAGCCAGCCGGGGGTCCCCCAGCTCCAGGATCGCCCCTCTCTGCTCTCCCCACTCTGGGGGTCCCAGGGGTTCCCCTCCTCTGCTCCCCCGGGGGTCCCCAGGACAATGTCCTCCCCCTGGTGACACTGGGCAATGGCCACATGGACTCCCAAAGATCCCCCAGGGGGCTCAGCTTTGGGGTCCTGCAAGATCCAAACCTACACACACAGAGAGAAAAAAACCTCCCGGGGTTTATTTGGGCCTCCCAGACGAACATCTGGGGCTCAATTCCACAATCTGCAAGCTCCAAACACACCCCAATAAAAACCCTCTCAGGGACCCCCCGATAGATTTGGGGCGAGCTCCCCCTCCCCTCTCACCTGCAGGATGAGCTGGGGGCGATGGTCCTGGGGCCAAGGGTGCTGCGGCCTCAGGGGGCACTGGAACCTCCTGTTTCTCCTCCTTTTCCTGCTCCTCATCCTCATCTTCCTCCTCCTCCTTCCTAATCCCACCTCCTGCCCAGTTCCTGCCTTCTGTATATTTCGAGTGGAGCACCTTGCTTGTTTTTAGAGCGAGAACAAAGATCCCCGCGGGAACACGGCTTGCTGGCTTTAGTCAGAAGTAGCGGTGACTAAAGGTCCTGTTTCCTCTGCTGTGCTCCCGTCCTTGTTCCTCCTCAGTGTTCAGGCTGGGCTATGGGGTGTCCCTGTTTGCTGCATTTTCAGAGCTCCTCCTGGAGCCTTTGGGCAATAGGCTGTGCCCTGGGAGGGTTCTTTGTGCTCCTTTGTGGCCCAGGAGAACCTTCCGGGCGGTTTCTGCGTGAGCTGCTGCTGTGATGTCACAGGAGCACTGCCACGTCCCCGAGGTGCTCCCGTGGCTGTGGGACACGGAGGCCTCAGTGTCCCCAGTGGCTCTGGGCACTGCTCCGTGCCGGAGGATCCTCCTGCCCGAGGCATTCTCAGCACCAGCCCAGCCCTGACGGGTGTCCTTGTGTGCTTGCAGGGCTGCAGTCTGCAGGCGTGTGCAGCGCAGCCAAAATGATCCAGCACGTGGCTGCTGCAGTTTGCACGCTGTACTCTGTGGCTTATTCGGGCTATTTTTTAACCCACTTGGCACGTAAGTTGATGTTTTCCCTCGGTGCTGTGGCTTTGCGCTTGCTGTGTGCTTTCTGTTCTTCCTCTGGACCCGAGCTGACTTTGTAACCAAATGGCCATGAAGGCTCCATTGCTTTGGGAGAGCTCCTGCCAGCAGCTGCAGCTGAAAAAGGGGGTGTCTGCAGCCAGCGGGGCGTGCACAGCATTTGCAATGAGCCCTGGGGGGTTCTGTTCCCTCCAGCGGGGAGTCTGTGGCAGCAGAGCCGGGAACTCCCTGCCCAGCCAAGAACTGACCCAGCCCAGCATTTTGTGCTGTTCTCTTGCTGTGGGAAGGGACTGTGGCTCCTGGAGGGACGCTGGGAAAGCAAAATGCTCTCTCGGGGTTGACTTGCACTGTGGCATTTCCCACCACAGGCAGTTTTTTCCTGACAGCATCTGGTTCATGTTCCCTCTCCCGTTGCAGGGCACCTCATGTGTGGATTCCGAGCAGCTCCTCCTCCGGTGAGTGGGAAAGGAACCTTTGGTGTTTGGAATTGTGCAGTAAACTGTGAGCTCGGCGTGTGGCAGCTGAGTGCCAGCCTGGGAGGCTGAAGGAAAGTTCCTGTCAGAGTCTTTGCAGCAGCAGCAGCAGCAGCAAAGGGATCCCCAGCAGATTTCTCCTTTTCTGCTGCTGAGCTTTTGAAGAGCTGCAGGTCTGGTTTTGCAGGCAGAGGATTGCTTGCTGGCTTTAGCCACAGTGGAATATCGTTTTCCCAACAATAAGTGGCAATGTCGACTTTAGCCCATTGTTAGTTTGAAGGACTCCAAACCCAATTTCTGCTTAGTGCAGCTGGATGTGCAGCTGAAGGCAAATAAGGTGATCACTGAGATAGAACTTCCCGTCCCTCACGCTGCCATCTGTCCACAGGGCACAAAAGCAGCACCAGCCCCTCCTCTGGCTCCCTCTGCTTCCCAAGAGGAGGCCAAAGAGGAGGAAGACAGCGGTGAGCTCCCCGCTGTTCTGGGGGACGCTGGTGAACTTCCCTCGGTGCCGGGAGATGACAGTGAACTTCCCGCTGCTCTGGGAGACGAGGGCGAACATCCTGCGCTGTGGGAATACAGCAGCGAGGCTCCCGCGGCGTGGGACAAGGACAGTGGACATCTCCCGGCGTGGGACGAGGGCAGTGGATGTCCCCTGGTGCAGGACGAGGATGGCCAAGCCCCCATGGTGTGGGATGAGGACAGAGGACATCTCCCGCTGTGGGATGAGGACAGAGGACATCCTGTGCCTTGGGAAGAGGAGGGTGAACTCCCAGCATGGGAAGAGGACAGTGAACATCCCCTGGCTTGGAAAGATGATGGCGAACCTGCAGCATTTTGGGAAGAGGACCCAGAACCTCCCTGTGCTTGGGAAGAGGACACTGAACCTCCCTGTGCTTGGGAAGAGGACACGGAACCTCCCTCCGCTGTGGGATCCTGGGCTGAAGGTTCTGACAGCAGCACAGCCCTGCAGCCAGAGGGGAGAGGGGAGTGGTGCCTGGTGCAGCTGAGTACGTCTGCTCTGTTCCTGTGTTCAGAGCAGGGGCTGTGTGTGTGTCTCGGCATCAGCTGCAGCCAGCGTTGCTCTGCAGCTGAATGTCACAGGGGCATTTATTGTCCTTCCCCAGCTGAGACCAAGGGGCTCACGGCCCCAGGGAGTGGGGCTGCATTCTGGCTCTGCTCTGGTGGGGTCTCGCTCTGGGAGGGAGCCTCTTCCACGTGGTTTCTTTCAGGGAACATCGTGAGCGTGGAGGAGCCAGACGAGAAATACCTGGAAGTGGAGCAGATTGGCCAAGGGTAAGTGCACGGCAGCTACTTCTGCACAAGCAGCCCAGGGGCTGTGCTGGTGCAGGATCAAGGGAGAAGTCAGGAGAGCTCCAAACACCTTCAGACACTGGGGTGCCATCCTGCTGTCTCTCAGTCCTGATCAGAATTGAGAACTGTGGTCAGAAGGAGCCGTCACAGGCCCCTGAGGCCGGCAGTGTCCTGCCTGCAGCAAGGAGCAGGACCTGGGAGATCTTCTGTGTCTGGAACTGGATTGCCTAAAAGAGCCACTCACCATCTGGAGACTGTCAGACAACAGCTCTCAGGGAGATTTCTTTCAAGTATTTTGCTTCATAAAATATCTTCCGGTCAGAATTAACAACCTAAAGGTTTAGAAACAGGAACCGGAGATGAACTAATAAGTGCTCTATTCTAGCACAGCTCGTAGAGCCCATACATTCAGCAACAGACACAGAGCTGATGCACTCTGGGGGAAAATGCATCACCTGCCTGATGGCAGGGCCCTTGTGGATCCTGCAGGTCTTAGGCAGGAAATGGAAAAGGATGAAATGCATTCTTTTCCAGTTCTTTAGACACCCATTGCTCACAACAGGTTTTGAACTAAAGCAATTAAGTGTGGACATTTGGGATTTGCTCCAGCCCAATTCCTTCGTGTTGGGTCTCAGTTTTCTCTTGCACACCTGGCATGGCAGAGGGCTGGTGGCTGCTGCGCTGTTGTTGCAAGGGTCGATGCACCCAGGTGTTTGTGAGCGCTGCAGGCAGCAGAGATCTCCTGTCTGGGTTAGCTTTCACTCCCAGGGCCTCAAGCACTGCTTCTTTCTTCTCTGCTGTTTTGTCTCCAGGGCTTTCGGAACCGTTTCCAAAGGACTCGACCGGGCCACTGGAGGAGAGGTCAGTGCCAACACGCCCAGCACGTCTGGCAGCTCTCCAGGGCTCTCCCCTCTGCTGGGAGCTGTGGCTGCAGCTCTGGGGGCCAGCAGAGCTTTCCTGCACAGGCTGCTCCTCTGAAGGCAGAGCAGTGTCAGCCTGCAGAGCACAGCTGGGACACACTCAGTCCTTCTGGAGTGCCCAAAGGGATGCAAGGAGGGCAGCGGTGTCTGTGAGAGCAGGACATGCTGGCTTGCTCTTCATATCTAAAAGTGTGAATGGATCAGTGTTGGAGACTGAGGCCCAATTTATCTTCACCCCAGCCGCAGACAGGAACACTATTTAGCAGTTTTTCCATCCTGCCTTTCATCTTCAAAGGGTACCTCAAGGCCTAATTAGGGTGAGATCCTGCTTGGGCTCAATTTGGGACTTTAGTTCCACTTCAGCTGTCCACAGAGAGAGAGGGACAGAAATGAGAAGATGGATGTCCAGAGCAAAGCTCTCTCCTAAACTCTGCAGTTGTGTTTGGGTCTGGGGTCAGTGACAGCCTGTGACAGGGATCACCTGAGCAATGGATGTGTGTGTTTGCTTTGTTGTGCAATCCCAAACAGAGCAGCTGCATCTGAAATCATGACCAAATCCCATGGAATTGCTAAAGGGTTCCCGGCTGTTTTGCTCTGTTTTCACAGAACCAGAATTACCTCCTGCTTGCAAAATGTATTTGAATAATAATGAGAGTGTTGAGGCTATTTGAGAAGACTGTAGGTGCAGAGAATGTGGTTAGAGCTGGGAGGCTGACAGCTGAGGGGCCATTTCTGCAGAGCTTGCAAGGCCAAATGTCTCTGGCCATGTGTCCTGTAAGCAGCCCCAGCAAGCTGAGCAATGGGCTGTGGAAATGGCCCTTGCTGAGCTCTGGTGCCCATCCCAGGGCAGTTTGGCACAGCCCGGCTCCGTCGCTCCAAAAAGCCTCGCCCCGTGTTGGCTGTGGCCTCCTGCCACAGACTCCTCCAGTTAAAGGTCTGCAATGTCCCCTCAGGTGGCCATAAAGAAAATGAGTCTCAGAGGGCAGAACAGGGAACGCGCTGTGAATGAGCTCCTGCTCCTGAAGGACAAGAAGAACCCCAACATTGTCAACTCTTTGGACAGGTGAGTGCTCCAGGCCTCATCCCGTGCACGGGCCCTGCCTTAACCTTTCCTGGCAGCCGTAGTCTGTAGCCTGTTTTGAAAATGCCTGACCCAGCCGTATCTTCCCAAAACAGCAGCCTGGCAGTTCGCTCCCTCCGTGTGCCTTGGTTGCTTTGGTTTGGTTTTTCCTTCATTGACCCCGTTTTCTGTGTCTTACAACAAGTGCTGATAAACCACAGCAGAAATTATTTCCATTGGCTTCTTCTTCCCAGCCCTTTTGCATTGCTGCAGATGCCAGGAAAACCAGGGCCTTGTTTGCACAAATGCCTCATTTGCCCATTTTTCACTGGCCTTGCCTGTTTCTGAAGGGACTTTCTGAAAGGTTTTCTGATTGCTTTTGTCCCAAGTGCTGCATGGCCTCCTCCCCTGGATAACCCTGGGGGTTGTGTTGCCTTGTTCTGCAGGGAATGGTGGAACTGATGAGCTCAGAAGCTGAACCAGCTGGGGGCCAGTGTTGTGGTTCCACACTGATCTGGGCTGTTGCTAAACTGCATTTTTCACCTGCTTGCCATCTAAGGACTCTCCTTTCTCACAGGTGTCTCTTCCTTTAGACTGTGCAGATTCCAAGGACTCTGCAGCCTCGCAGGAATGTCTCTCCATGGGATTCTGTCCTCATGGACAAGTGACCTGGAAACAAAACTCCACTCCAGGCTTTTCCATGGGGGAATTGAGCACTGCACATTCATCTCCATGCCACTGCTTTCCTCTTCCAGCTTCCTTGTTGGCGGAGATCTCTGGCTGGTGATGGAATACATGGATGGAGGAACTTTGCAGGACGTTGTCAGACAGACACGCATGGCTGAAGGAGAGATGGCAGCTGTCAGTCGGGAGGTGAGGGATCCTGCCTGTGGCTGCCACGGCTTGGACACGATGGTCCTTCCATACAGGCATGAGAACAGGAGTGGCTCCATGCTCAGGGCTCTGTTTCTCTGTTGTTTTTATGAGCTGGAGAAGAAAGAGCCTCTGCAGTGAACGGCCTGCCAGCATTGCTGCACTTCTGCTCTGTTCTTGCTCTCTTTCCTGCTGTTGTGGCACTCTCTGTCTGTTCTGGATTTGATGTGCTGTTCTCAGCTTTGCCCTGAACCGTTTGCCTGGAGCCTGTCTGCTCTGCACTCCTGGCCTGTCACAGCAAAGCTGCTGCTGGCAGAATTCGGACCTGTCCTTTCTTGTGTGATAGATTCCGGCCATTGGTTTTTGTCCTGGTGTTTCTTGTTCTCTCTCAGTGCCTGCAGGGCCTGGATTTCCTCCATGCGAACCGGGTGATCCACAGAGATCTGAAGAGCTCCAACATCCTCCTGGGCATGGCCGGCTCTGTCAAGCTGGGTGGGTGTTCCTGGCCAGGCACGGCGCTCCCGGGTGCGGCTGTGGGGCTGCTTCCCAGTGCCGGCCAGAGCCCCACAAGGGCTGCTGGGGGCACTGCCCGGCCCCTGCTGCCAGCTGAGAGCGGCTGCCCCTGCAGAGAGCTCCGGAGAGCAGCAGGGTGCCAGGGGTGGCTTTGCTATGGGTATGGCCCTGCCAGAGGGGCAGGAGTTGGAATCTAAAGCTTCAAGGGAATCAGTAAAAGCCACTGCACGAAAGCTGAGGGTTTCTTTAAGGGTCCAGTTCCACCTTCCCTTGGCTACAGCCCTGAGCACTTTTCCAGCTCACTTCACTACTGCATTCTCAGACTGAGAGTGGGGAGTCTTGGTGCTTGGTTTCCTCATTCCAACTGCCTTTGACAGTGTTTGTTTCTGTCCTCAGCTGATTTTGGCCTCTGTGCTCAGCTCAGCTCTGAGCAGGACCGGCGCAGCTCCATGGTGGGCACTGCTCACTGGATGGCCCCAGAAGTTGTGACCAGTTCTCCTTATGGCCCCAAGGTGGACATCTGGTCCTTTGGCATTGTGACCATCGAGATGGTGGAGGGAGAACCTCCTTACTTCAAGGAAACGAGGGCCATGGTAAGAGGCAAATTCTCCAGGGGCTGCAGAGCCCTGTGAGCACAGGGTGACCCTGCACTGGGAGCAGCAGCTGGAGGTTTCTGCACCTGGGGAAGGGAATTCCCAGAGCACTCGGGCCTCAACACAGACAAATATTCTGCAGTCTCCAGCAACAATTTGCTTTGGGATTTATGCTGTTGCAGCTCTTCTGGCTCTGAGGATGACCTGAAAATGTGAATCAAGTGCATCAGCTCTTTCCAATGGTTGTGGCAGCACCAGGGTTTGGGTTTTTTGGTTGGCATAGGAAAATGAGCTGTGAGCAGCATCTCTGCCAGGGAGGAAAGTGCCCCTGGAGCTGGGGCTGAGAACCCGGGGTCGCTGTGAGCACCTGTGGGTGGGAAGGAAGCTGGCAGAGCGCTGAGTTTGCTTTTCCTGCAGGCTCGCGCTCTGATCCGGCACAACGGGACCCCGCAGCTGCAGGAGCCCCGGCGCCTGTCGGCTCTGCTGCGGGACTTCCTCGAGTGCAGCCTGGAGCCGGACGAGGAGCAGCGCTGGTCTGCCCAGGAGCTGCTGCAGGTGAATGCCGAGCGGCTGAGGGGAAGCAGCAGCGCCAGGGAGGGGTTTTCTGCTGGGGCCCCTCCGATAGTCTCCAGCCTCGCTGCGTTCCACACGCAAAGCAAGCAGAATCCTCGCCGGGTTTGGCTTGGCAGGGTCCTTTCGAGGGCATCTGCCCCTGGTGCCCCACAAGGAGCAGGGCCACCTTCAGGCAGGTCCGGTGCTCAGAGCCCTGCCTGGCCTGAGCTTGGATGTTCCCAGGGAGGAGGCACCTCCCACATCCCTGGGCACCTTCTGTCAGTGTTTCCCCACTCCTGGCAAAAAGATTCTGCCTTAGATCTAACCTGAGCCTGCTTCCCTCTCCTGAGTTTCTGACCATTTCCCTTTGTCCTGTTGCAACAGAGCCTGTGAGAAAGTAACAGTTCATTTCTTTCTTTTTTATCCTTTGGGCAGCACCCGTTTTTATCATCAGCCAAGCCTCTCTCCAGCCTGACCCCTCTGATCACCGCAGCAAAGCAACTGAGGGAGCAGCGGAGGAGATGAAGCACTGGAGGACAGCTGTTAGTTACAGTAGTTAGTTAGGACAACTAGTTAGTGATGGTAGTTAGCAGTGCTAGTTGGTTATGGTAGTTAGGACAGCCTGTTTGTTACAGCTCTTATGACAGCCTGTTTGGTATGGCAGGTTTTTGAATAAAAACTCTCTTAAACCTCAACTCCCTTGAGGTGTCCCTTCCTCCTCCCTCCGTGACTCGGCTGCCCGGAGCAATGTGAGGGGAGAGCGGGCCCAGCCTGGCCCAGAGCTGAGCCCCAGCAGAGCCCTGGCAGAGCCCAGAGCAGCCTCGGATCTGCAGAGTCAGCCTGGGAGGAGGCGCTCGGAGCCTTCTGGGCTGCACCCGACTCTTGGTTACAAACTGCGTGTGCTGGAAAATGCCACCGGCTCTGCCAGAGGGCAGAAGGGGCCCGGGGAAGGCCCCAGTGCTCCCTGCAAGGGAAACACCTGCCCTGGGTTTGTTATACAGAACTATGTAGTTGGTGGCTTTTGCTCTTATGTCTTGACTTCTGCAACTTATTCTTAATCACAACGATTTTGATACAGTACAGTTTGTAATCACTTTTAACTGCTTTTGCTGTAATATAATTTGTCAGCTTTTTGTGGCCAATGCCCTGGCCCCTGTGTAGCTCATATCCTCAGAACTTCATTCATGGCTGATAGTTTAGTTTGTGCACAGTGTGAAAAACATACATACTAGTTTTGGCTATTGCAAAATATTGAACTGGATGCCATGTGTCATGCATTAGAATGTTAACTTTTGCAGAAATAGCTGTAGTTGTGAAATAATAACTAATGCTTTTATTTTTGTAACTAACTGACAGTAATAACTCAGAGGTATTTGTGAAACAGCCAATGTTGATTTAAATACTTGTAGAAGTAGCTAAAACTGTCTGTATGGCCAGATAACATTTAAGGAACGGGTGTGCTGAGGACCCTGCCGCTGACCCTTTGACTGTCAGGAACTGTCTCCTGCTGATGTGGAAACCCAGGTGTCCCAGGGTGAGGTTCTGGTGTTTGTATCCCCAATCGTGGGTTCTGTTCATGTTTGATATTCTGTTCTGTGCTCTCAGAACTGACTCTGAAAGTGAAGGTTTGTTTTGTCTTGTTATCAGCTGGCTCACCTCCCCCCATGGTCTGTTCTCCACAAGAAGCTTGTGTGGGCTGGCTTGGCTTGCTTTTGCTGGCTTTGTTTGCTTGCTCTTCCTTCCGCTCTTGCCTTTGCTTTTTTCTGTTAGTTAGTTTAACTAGGCAGTCCAATTCTTTCCCTGGACTGTTTCTTTCCCTTTCCTTCTTCTGAATACCATCCAACCTGCTCTGGACTGGGACCTGGGAACCCCGAGGAGCACCGGGAGCCTGCGCTCTGTGATCTGCAGCAGCCATCCCCAGTGCCCAGAGCAATCCCCAGCGCCCAGACCCGGGCGACCACCCCCAGGAGAGACTTTCTGGATTTGTCATCTCTTCAGAGTGGTGAAAGAGTTTTGTTGTCATCTGGTGTTGTTCATTTTTTTTTTAGTGCTGGGGAGTGTTTTGTTTGTTAAATAAACAGGTTCTTTTCCACTTCTCTCAGAGAAAATTCTTCCCAAATCAGGTGGGTGGGGAGGGGCTGTGGGGGTTTGTTTTCTGGGGGCTCCTTCCAGAGGAGGATCTGGGGGATTTGCATTCCAAGAGCACTCAGGGTTGCGGATTGAGGTTATGCCCAAGGGGATCTGGGGTTGGACAACACAGCAGGACTGAAGGTTAAAAATGTCCAAGGGGATCTGGGGTTGGAAAACAGTAACACCTAAAATTCTGCTGGGTTGAGAGACATCCAGGATTAAACCTGCTGGGTTGATGGATTAACATTCCATGAGCACTCAGGGTGTAGATATGTAATGTAGACTGTTTGAAAGTAAAAGGTACCTTGTTGTATGTGAGAGTGAGTGAAAAATAAAAGTGAGTAAATGTAGATTAATGGAAGTATATATAATGTAGATTGTTTATTTTGAGCTTTACTTTATCTCCTTGGAGGGAGGTGGATTGTGTTGAATGGTATTGTGAGAGAAAGGACTTTTTGAGTAGTTGAAAGAAGATGGTATTCTGGTTGTTAGAGAAAGTGGGAAACAGAGGCAGAGGACTTGTGAAGAAATGTGAGGAATGGACTATCACATCTAAAATGGACAACACCAAAATACACCAAAGGAGTGTTGAAAAGGACTTGCATAGAAAAATCAGCAAAAAGGAGTGACAAGGGAAACAGAGGGCAAGCCTGGACTGAGCACTGTACTCACCAGTGAGAAGATCACACGTACCTGCTGTGGGCAGCAGCCCCACAGGCAGGGGAGGTGGGGGTATAAGCCACGCCAGACCTCTGTCATTCCTGTTTCTGTCTCTCATTTGTTGTCTTTTCCCTTCTGAGATAGCAGCAAGATCGTGTCACAAATGCTACAGAAAGTATCACATGGAAAGAAACCAAAGTTCCTTTTTGTTACACACACCCATGTCAACAGCCACTGTTATAACCCATCCAAATTAAGTACCTGCAGGCAAAATGGGGAAAAACTGCAGTGTACCAGAATAGGTTGGCTTTAGACTGTTTATTGGCTAATGAAGGGGGTTTTTGTGGAAAGTTTAATATATCAGACTGTTGAAAATAGATGACAACGGGGAGGTCATCCTAGAAAAAAACAACCCAGACACCAATCCAAAAATGGGAAAACAATGTTAAAAACTAACTGGTGGGGTAATGTATTGAGGCTGGGATGGTGGAAGAAATGGGGATTCTTCCTTTTATGTGTTACAACTGTTATAAATGAAAATTTGTCCAGCCAAATTAACATGAAAAAATAAAATATTTATTTTGCAATCAAATTCTATCTAGGCCAGCCACAAGGAAAGAACAGAGCCGAGCCCGGGGTCGGCCCTGGGTGTGCAACAAAGAGGTCAGCCTCAGCACAGGTTTTCCTCTAAGCCCACACACCTCCATCCTGGCACAAGCGGTTTTTATAGGGAAAATTCTGCCTGAGGCCAAGATTTTGGCAGTCAGTCTTCTCTTCAGAGTCCACATGTTAATAAGATTTTCTGCTTTGGTGATGAGGGAGAACAATTCAGTGTCCGGAGTTTGTTGAATCCCTTGATGAAATTTACAGGAGGGAAGGCTGCATTCACCTGTGTCTGCCCAAGGATTTCCATTATATCCATCTCGGGTCCTTCAGGCAAGGATCAGCACCGGGGGTTCCTGCATCTCCCCAGCCATGGCCCATCTCCTGGGGAGCCGCACCTTCTTACTTGTAAATCAGTTTCCAATATACACCCGGTCTCACCTGCGAGGGTGGGGGGGAATGCTTATACAAACGTGTAGAGTGTTAGAGTGTTCTAACAAATCTAACAAATATTCAATGTCACATATATAATATTAGAAATGGCGCCAATTATATCTGCTACATATAACAGTATGGTAAATGTAGCTTTGTAGATAAAATGAAGCTTTAGTAGTAAAAAAGAAACTATGTCTGTGTGTGTGTGTGTGGGGGGGGGGGGTTAAGGAATGAGATACTCGCTTCAAGGAACACACAAATTCTCCAGAGAAGAGCAATTTATGGTTTTCTTATTAGAAGAAGCTGATTTCTTCACGCCTTGCTCAGACTCGAAGACCCCGTGGGGATTAAAGAAAGCAGTTGAAATACAACAGAGTTTTTTGTTTCAAATAGAATGTATGCATAACCATGAAGGATATATGAATATGCAACAGTGTATTGTTTTAGGGATGATTCTTTCATTCACAAGATACATTCCTCTTGGTTTAAGTGCCTGAGAGCATCTGGACCTCAGATATTCTTTCCTTTTTATTGTCTTGTAATTGTCCTAACTCTAAATTTTTATTAGTCTAATTATATTCCTATTTTTTTCACCATTTTAATATTATTAAACTTTTAAAATTCTAAAAAACAAGTGATTGTCATTTTTCACAAATTCCTATCAGGAGACAGAGAAACAATTTATCATTTCAATCGCATCATTTGATTACAAGCTGTCCTCGGAATAAGAACCAACCAGACAGCTCCAGCTCCTGACCTTCCTGCCGACCAAGCCACTGAAATGAGGAACACAACATTTCACCAGGGGATGGGATCAGATTATCTGTTAGCAGAAAAAAAAGCAGTTTGTGGAAAACTAAATTACTCAAACTGATGTTGGCAAAGAGATGACAAGGGGA
The DNA here is from genome assembly GCF_050655825.1 of Lonchura striata. Taxonomy (NCBI): domain Eukaryota; kingdom Metazoa; phylum Chordata; class Aves; order Passeriformes; family Estrildidae; genus Lonchura; species Lonchura striata. Next base: position 5,364,030 of record NC_140738.1, read on the forward strand.
AAGTGTTGAAAAAGATAATTAAGGAAATAGGAAAGCAGTTTCTGTATTGGTCCAAGCAAGGAAAAGATGGGAATGGGACACGGTTTCTTGGCTCCCCGGCAGACCAGGGGTTAAACGTTGGGTGTCTCCTGGATTGTCCCCGGAAAGAGCCCATCTCTGCAGAGACACCTTTTTTCATTTGTAAATTAGGTCTTTCTTTCTCTGCCAACTCTGGTTTTCCAGCCCTGGCTGCAGCCACCGGTCATATAAAACTTTAAGAATCTTTTTCTACAAGCACAACTGACTTAATGTATATTTTACATAAGCACAAATTATTCCATAACATATATTACAATGAGGCCGCAGAGATCCCCCTGCAGGTCCCTGGGGATGCAGAGATCCCCTGCAGGTCCATGGGGATGCAGAGATCCCCCTGCAGGTCCATGGGGATGCAGAGATCCCCCTGCAGGTCCATGGGGCTGCAGAGATCCCCTGCAGGTCCATGGGGATGCAGAGATCCCCTGCAGCCCCTGGAGGAGCCGGGCTGGAGCTCGGCGATGCCTGAGAGGAGCTGTGAGCCCGCGGGCAGAGGGGCCCCGCTGGAGCAGCCTGTCCTGGCAGGACTGAGCCCGTGGCACAGTGACCCACGCTGCAGCACTCGGAGGGGGCTGTGCCCAGGGGATGGACTCCGCTCCGAGAAGTTCCTGGAGAAGTCTCGGCCGGGAGAGAGCGCAGGGTGCAGCAGGGAACGACTCCTGTCCCTGAGCAGAGGGAGAAGCCCCGGGGGATGAGCTGAGCATGGCCCCATTCCCTGTCTCCTGCCCTGCCGGGGGAGGAGGTGCAGCTGGGAGCAGGGAGGCGTGGGGAAAGCTGCATTTAAGGCTCTGCACTGACTTCTCCTGCTCCTGCTCCGAGTCTTTGGAGTTTTCTGACAGAAATCTCTCCCCTCACCCACCCACCCACAGGGCTTCGGGCAGGTCTCCCTTTTCGGGGGAAATCAAAGCGAAGCACTGATGCACTAACGAGGGGCAGGAGAAGTGAGGCTCCTGGGCTTCCCGCAGAGGCGGAGGCACGGGAGGCGCAGGGCCGGGAAAGCCGTGGCGGGAGGCGCGGAGAAGTTTGTTTGTGTGGGCAGCTCAATCCCGGCTCGGCCCGGGCCCGTGCCGGGGCTGTTCCTCATCTCCGGCTTTCCCCTCACGCAGCCCGGGGGCGCCGAGAGCGCGGGGCGAGGCGGGGCCGTGCGCAGAGCCCGCCCCGAGCTCGCTGCCATTGGCCGCCGGTGCCGTCAGTCGCGGTTGCGGCGCGCTGATTGGTGGGAGCGGGGCGCGGCGCGGCCCCGGCGGCGGGCTGAGGGCGGCCGTGGCCGCGCAGCGCCGCCATTGGCCGAGCGGCTGTGCGGGCCCGGCAGCGGCGGCAGCGGCCGGAGCGCGGTGAGGCGGCGGCGGCGGAGCTCGGAGGCGGCCCCGGCGCAGGTGGGAGCCGCGCTGGGCTCTGCGGGGGCTCGGGGCTGGCTGCGGGCGGAGGGGGCGGCAGGGGGCTCCGGCGGCTCGCCGGTGCCGTGTCCGGCCCGTGCCGGCCCCGGGCCGAGGGCGCTGCGGGAGCGGCTGCCCGCGGTCTCCTTCCCGCCGGGGCCGGGCAGGAGCCGCTGCCGGAGCAGCGCTGGCTCGGCCCGGCTGCTGTGGGTAGGACAGAGGGGCTGCCCCGCGGCCGGGAGCGGGCGGGGAAATTCCCGTCGCCGGAGGTTCGTGTGCCCGGGGGAGAGCGAGGAGTCCTGTCAAAGTGACTTTATTGCCGAGCAGGGGCAGAGGCCGTGGGGCATTTGCCGTGCGCTCTCTGCCGTGGCTGTAGTCCGCAGCCTCCTTTTTATCCTCATTTTCCCGGCCGCATCTCCCTCTGCCTTTGCCCACCGGCTGAGTTCCTTGGAAGGTTCCGACTTCCCGATGCGCCTGGAGCCTGTCCTCGTTAATGTGCACCCTCCTTTTGTAGAACAGCCGATATTCATGGCTCTGTTAAGTCTTTGTTCTTCTCCTCCAAGTTCGGGAATGTGGCGGGACTTTGAGCAGCTGTCTGGGTCAATTTGTAACATTTATTGGAAGTGATGGTTTCTCCCCTTATCTATAAGTGCCTGGTCCTATCTCCAGGCAGATTCACTCCTTGACTCTGTTTTGTCCTTCCCGGGTCCTCTTTGGTTTTGGGATTATTCTCGGTGCCCTCATTCCCTGTCCTTTTGTAGCCGTTTGTGGATCAGGAGGCCTGGCTGCCACCTGCATGCCCTGGCTCAGCTGCTGGATGAGCTGCACTGCCAAGGTGTGGAGCATGGTAAAAAGATGAGAGTTGCTGCAGCACAGAAGAGGAGAAGCAGCATTCGTTTGACCCCTGGTCTGCTGGGGAGCCGGGGAACCGTGTCCCATTCCCATCCTTTCCATGTTTGGACCGATACATAAAGTGCTCTCCTATTTCCTTTGTTATCTTTTTTAGCAGTTTTCTCTTGTCATGTCTTTGCCGACTGCAGATTGAGCCACTTTGTTTCCCCCAGACTCCTGTTTTTTCTGCTCACAGATAATCTGATCCCATCCCCTGGTGAAATGTTGTGTTTCTCATTTCAGTGGCTTGGTCGGCAGGAAGGTCAGGAGCTGGAGCTGTCTGGTTGGTTCTTATTCCGAGGACAGCTTGTAATCTAATGATGCCATTGAAATAATAAATGGGTTCTCTGTGTCCTGATATTAATTGATTCGGGTCCCAGGGGCTGGTCCATGGTGTTGTAGGATTTGTTCTGATGGTCCTTTAATTCTTTTGCCCATTTTTGTGTGTTCCCTCCATCCGGGGCTGCGTCAATTGACTGCTTTTTTCTAATTACATTATCAAATAGTTGAATTCCAACTGATTTCCTTGAACTTGTTATAGCAACAACCCCAGTGCTCTGATACACCCTGTACAGCACAGACAGTGACAGCAGGTGTTGGAGTGGGCAGAGGGATGATCCCCCCCTTATTTTAGTGAAGTTTTCCCAACATTCTCCATTTGCTGTTTCCCTTTGCAGCTTCAGCCATTTCTGTTGCAGAGTCAGAGATCCTCAGCATGGGCTCTGCCTTCAGCTGTGCAGATTCCATCTGTGCAAGCAGGCAGAGCTTGGGGTGAGGGGCAGAGGGAATCAGCCAATTCCTGCCTCAGGCAAGAAGAGCCAGGTACATTGTCCCCACTTTGCCCCAGCGGTGTTAATTTGAATTTCTAAAGCTCCTTCTGGGTGCCTGGAATGCAGCTTCTCTTCCAGAGGAGCTTCAGCAGCCTCACATGTGCCCCCCCCACAACCTGCTGCTTATTTTTTTTTCCCCTTCAAATCATCCATTTAATATTTGTGACTTAAAGGGTGATCTTTAAATCTCTTCTATTTTTGCGAAGTACAGCCTAAAGGTGAATGTTGAAAAACCCAGAAAAAAATGTTTGTATCTCTTACAGAAACATACACAAAAAATTCCAAGGCAATTCAGTTTTTTTCTACTTCTCCTTGGAGTAAAAATTCATTTTCACATCTCTGACCCAAACATAACCGGCAATATAGAAGAGGGATTATTACAAAAATATACTCTAATTCTCTAAACTTTGCATTGGAACTGCAGGAAAAAGAAAAACTCCACCAATAGGTTTAGTGTTAGAGTCAAGGCATTCCTTGATTCTGGCCAGGATGTGCAACAGAAATAATTCCATCCCCACACAGCCCGGGTGTGCAAAGAAAATTGTTCCATGACATGTGGGTTTTAGTCTATTTTTCCCAAACTGGATACAGTCTAAATGCATTGGTTTAATGTTCTGTAGTTTCAAGTTGTGCAGTTTTTAGTATTTGGTTTCCAGTTGGACCCGGATTCCTTTGCTTGTGCTGTTAATGAGGTGGGAAGTGCTGGATTTCCTTCTCAGCCTTTTGCAGACCAGGTGTCTGCAGCTCTGCCGGGGGCAGTGTCTGGGGTAGGTGTTGGTTGCTGTTTGCTGCTGGGGTTGATGTTTTGCTGCTGGTCGTTGTCTTTGTGGGTATCTTTTGGGCCATTCCCAGTGTGTTGAGGTGTTAAACTCATCTCCACTGAGTGGTGTAACATCCCTTAACAAAACCTTTAACATTTCTTTCCCCAAGGCCAAGGCAAAGCAAGCCTGAGTAGAGAAATCAAAGGTTAACAATGTTCAAGTCTATGAGCTGGTCTATTTTCCATGGATGCACTGGCAGGCAGGGCAGTGTGTGAGTGAGAGCCAGAGTGGAATTGTCCCGGTGTCTCCCCAGCAGCTGTGGCAGTGCAGGCCCAGCGAGCACTGAAGCTGCAGCAGTGGCAGCAAGGGCTGGCCCCGGTGGCTGGAGCTGCCCAGGGAGGGTGGCCAGGCCGAGGATTTCAGCAGAGGAGGTGTGGGCAGGCCCAGGGCCTTGCCCCGCTGTGGAGCCCTGGCTGCTGCTGCGCTGCCTTCAGTGCAGGCTCAGGGGGGCCTCCCATCCTCCTGCTGCAGGCGGGAAGTGCAAATCTCCGGGGCTGCAGAGACCTGGAGCCCAGGCTGAGGGGTCCCCCCGTGTTCAGCTGTGCTGGCGGCTGTTTCTGGCCTCGGGGCCCCTTGGCATGGGCCACGCCACTTGGCCACCAGTGGTGCTGCTTTGCACTCCTTAGGCAGAGCCCACGTCCTGCTTGGATGTTGGCAGCAGCAAAGTGCCAAGGCAGGCTCTGTGCCAGCCCAGCTTCCTGGGAGAGAGATTGCACCAGAGACAGGATTCTGGCCACAGACTGCTTTAAATGTGCATCCCTTATCTCCACCCTGCACTAGGTGGAGAATTACCAGAGTAAGGAATTCCCGAGATCAAATGCAAGGGAAATAATTTAGTATCTGCCCTGGGTCTGGCTCTTCTTCTTGCCCAAGCCAATGGCAAAAGCCGTACCCATGGCATCTTGGTTTCTATCCCCAGCTTCCAAAGGTGTTTCTTTCTTTCCCCATTTATTCTTTGTACCCAGCCTGAGCTCTGGGGTTGCCAGGGGTTCTGGAGGTCCCACTGTATTCCTAAAGCTGCCATAAGCCCCTGGAGGATCTTTCCTGGAGAATGAGTTCTGCTTGTCTGAGTCTGTTTCTTCCACAATCCCTTTTATATTAATTACTTCTTTTACAGTTACCTTAATAAGTGATCCAGTGGTTGCTGAGCAATCAGAATTGCTTTTGCCCCCCTGTTAGGTGAGATGGTGTCACCAGAAGATATTGGAGCCTTCCTGCTCATGGCATTTCAGTGCCAGGCTCTTACAAGCACACACAGCTGTGCTGGTTGAGCTGACCATGGGGGTAACCTGCGCTTTGTCTGATTCCCTTTCCTCAATAACAGCGTGTCGTGGAACTCTTTTCCCTTCTGCTGCCCTTGAAGAGCCATCCACAAAGACATTTTCTGCCTCAGGCCAGGCAATGTCTCCTGAATCTCCCCCAGGCTGGGTCTGGAGCTGTGTCACTTGAATGCAGTGCTGGGTTTCTTCCCAGCCCCTCTGTGGGCTGTTCAAACAGGAGGCTGGGTTAAACCCTTCCCCTGTGCTCAGTTCTGAATCCTCCTGTGCCACTGAACAAGTTTCACACTATAATTACCGAGCACTGCTCATCCATTGCGAGGCTCTTTTGCTTATCAAAGCTTGAACTTGATGGCAGACTGGAACAGTCGGAGATCCTGTTGTCATCAGGTTTTGGGCCTCGGTTCCCGGTGAAGCTGTGGCTGCACAATTTTGCAGCCAATGAGGCCACTCTGGCCACTGGGTGAAACATTTTGGCCCAAGAATTCCTTTGGCATGGCCCTGTTGAACATTCATCTACAATTCCAATTTCTTTTCTGAGTCTGGAAGAGCCCCAGCTGAGGCATTGATATTTTTGGTTGTTCATTTTCCCAAGTTTTGCTCTCTTTCTCCTGTCCATACCACAGCATGGAGGCTGTCTGAGGTTAAAAAGTCCTACAATGTTCTGGCTGGAAAGAGAACCCTTAATCCAGCCTGTGTAATTCCCTGTTAATCCTCCGTATTGTCTCAGCTCGTTTTTGGTCCTGGGAAATGTTACTTCTGAGATTGCCCAGACCCTCTCTGCATCAATCTGCCTGGAATCTTCAGTCCCAGTGTTTCCCAAATATTTAAACTTTTTCTGCATCATTTTCACTTCTTTTTCAGATACTCAAAAGGTATTTTTTAGATAGCAAATTGAGCTATTTCACAGGGGCTTTGTCTACCACTTGTTCTTGTCCTCCTCATTGGAGCCATCTGATTCCCTGACTGGCAGGATAGGAGTGCTGTAGGGAGACATCCCTGGCTCCAAAAGCCCTGCCTTTAGCAGGGACTCCATACCAGGCTGTGAGCCCTTCCTTCCCTGCCCTGGAACAGGGTGTTGCTTTTAGACACCACTTGTCCTGGTTGCTTCCAAGTAATTTGGAGAGGCTCCACATCAAATTTTCCCTGGGGCTGCCCACACCTCTGGGTTCCCTTCAGCACAGGCCTTGCCAGACATTTGACACAAAGGTACAGCAGCAATAGCCTCTGTATCACCTTTTACAATATTACAATGCCACCATCAAATTCCTTCCTGGTTCATAAAAATGACAATAGGAAGAGAAATAAATTAGTTTATTTCAAACCTATCCCTCACAGCTCCTAATAGTGATTAAACAATTGATACCAGCTCAGGTTTCCCATCTATTCCCTTAATAATGAAAACACTCCTTTACAATTTTCCCCCCTAAGGTGTAAGATTTAGAGTGGATGGAGAGGCCCCTGTGTCCATCAGGAGAGGCCTCCTCTGGATGCAGACCCAGCCTGAATGTTCTCCAGGGCTCCAGTGTGGTGGGTCCCCGGTGGGATGGGAGCTCAGAGAGCCCTGCCAATCCATGTCCATGCAGGGGTGGACTTGCTCCTGCTGAGGGTGCTGCTGTCTGTGCTTGCAGTGTCCTTGTGGGCTGCAGCTGGAGCCCTGACTCCTTCCCAGGGGCTGTTTGGGTGGGCTCTGCCCTGGCCAGGAGGGCAATGCCTCTGCCAGGTGCTTGTGGCCGACCCCGTCATGCCCTGGGTGCTGGGGCCCCCTTGGGCCCTGGGGTTGATCCCTCAGGGGCTGTGGGAACTCTGCCGTGGCCTTTGCCTTCAGCTTGGCCTTTTGCTCATCCCTTCTTGCCTTCAGCTGCTGTGCCCTTGTGCCCAAGTGCTGCAGGGCTTCTTGTGCCACTCCTGCAGCCCCGGTCACTGCCTGTGGGTGCTCATCCTCTGAGAGCTGCTGAGCTTTCTGCAAAACCTTTCCTTTCTGCAGGGACCCAAAGCAAATCCTGAACAGCAAATCCTGATCCTTCATGTGCACTCTGCATTTCCCAGCTGTTCCTTTGTGTTCCCCCTTGTGCTCAGGGTCCCTGCCCAGCCCGTGTGGCAGAGCCGGTGCCTGTCCTGCCGCAGTGTCCAAAGGCGGCCCCCCCGGCGGGCAGGGCCGGCAGCTCCCCGGGGCCGGGCAGCGGCCGGGGCGTCCCGCAGCCTCCTGGGGGCCGGGGGCCACTGCCGGCCCTGCCCGGGGCTGGTGGGGTCAGGCAGCGCCCGGCGCTGAGCCCCGGCTGCCCCACAGCCCCGGCCCGGCCCCGCAGCTCCCCACAGGCCCCAGCCCGTGCTCCCGGTGCCGCACCTCTGCGCCCGGTGCTGCCGCTGCCACCGCAGAGAAACCCCTGCCATCCTGACCTCCTGCTTTTCCTCTCCTGGAAACCGGGGATGGAAGGATCTGGATCAGCTGGCAAATTTCGAGAATAAGACCCTGCTGAAAATCATCCCAATCCTGAGTATTTTTCTCCTCCTCTTTTCTGTCATCCTTTTTATTACCACATAGATTCCTCCTGCTGCCTCTTGCTGTAATGATATTGCTGCACACTCCCCTTCACCTGATCCCTTCCCAGCACACCAACACCCTCCATTCCCTTGTTTTCCAAATGCCTTCTCAGTTTCCCTTATTTCCTCCCTGGGTGTCCATGTCCTTAATTAACTGTGGGGGAATGTGCAAACTACCTCAACATTCTCCCAAGGGACCCTTCAGAGACATTTTGGGATCATCATCCCTTTGGCCAGGACCCTCCCTGGCTTTCCCTTTTCTCCCCTCCATGGGTGCCCTGCCATGTTCACTCCCCGAGGATCCCAGGGCACTCACTGATGAGATTTTCAGTGCTCTCTCCCTGCTGACTCTTCCCAGACCCCCTGATGTGTCACTCCTCTGTCTCCTGGTCACTCCCGGGTCCCCAATCAATCTCTGGTGCCGCCACCAGCCAAGGGAGCCGATCACCCAAAGTGGGTGAGGCACCTTCAGCTGCACTCCCTGCCCGCCGCCCCGGACAGTGTTGGAGGACACAGCCTCCTTTTCATCCTAATTCTCCTGGCCACATCTTCCTCTCCCTTTCCGCATTGACTGAAGTACTTGAGAGGTACAGACTTCCCAATCCACCTACTACATACTCCCATAATATGCTCCCTGTTTTTATATAGCAAATGATATTCATGGCTCTGTTAAGTCTTTGTTTTTCTTCTGGAACTTCTGAGCAGGACCTTGGCTGAGGAGCAGTCTGTGTCATCAGTTAATAACATCTTCTGAGACAGATTGTGTCTGCTGTCACTTCCTTATGTACAGGTCCCTGGCCCTATATCCGAGCAGATTCAGAGCATCTGTTTGTAAAGACACTTTCCTGTTGTTCCTTCCATGGGGTCCCCCGTTTGTGGGACATCCCCCCTGGAGCAGGGTGTCCCCTCTGTGCTGCAGCCCCAGGGCTCGGGCAGAGCTCAGCCAATCAGAGCCCGCGGCGCTGATGACTCACCAGTTGCCAGGCAGACTCGCAGCTCCCCGCGTTCCCCACCTGGACCCACCTGCGCCCCCCCTCGGCCCCATGGCCCCGCGAGGGGAATTTGGGGAGGTGGGAGTGGGGCAGCGCCAAGGCCGGGCCCCCCCGCGCTGTCCTGGCGGGAGCGGCTGCAGTGGGGACCGAGTGCGGGCGGGAGCGGCCGAGAGCCCAGCGCTGCCCCAGCCCGACCTGCCCCAGCTCCATCCCTGCCCCTGCGCTGGGATGCTGTGGGTGTGGGGGGAAGAGGGAGCCGGCAGTGGGTGCAGGGCCTGGGGGCAGGAGGAGAAGGGAAGGAGAAGCAGGCTTGAGGAACAGAATGGTCAAAGGATGCAGGTGGCATGAGAAGGTGGGATTTTGCAGGATAAGGAGGAATGGCAGTAGGAAGAGGAGTGTGAGGAAGAGCAGGCACACAAGTGGAGGAGGAGGAGGAGGAGCAGAAAGAGGAAGCAGCAGAAGGTTCCACCACTCCTTATAGGTGCAGCCTCTCCCTCAGCCCAGGATCGCTGCTCCCCCCACATGCAGCAGGTGACTGTGGAGGGGGATCCACGATTTTCACGGGGTGAATCTTGGTGTTTCTGAGTTTTCTTGGGCTAAATGTTGGTGCTTTGGTTTTATGTGGCAGCTGAATCTTTATCTTTTGGAGGAGGATTTGCTGAGCTGTGGTGTTTGGGGTGTTTTTGTTCTGTGTCTTGGAAGTTTATGGGATTTTTGGGCTGAATCTTGGTCCTTTGGAGGTTCTTACAGACACAAGATTCGCAATGACTTCCTGAGATGAACTTGGGCAAGGAGGAACCTCCAGTCCAAGGTGCTCTCCTCTTGTTTTTTCCCCAAACCAGGAGTTTGCATTTCCAGGGCGTGGCTGGATGGAGGAGGAGGAAAAGCCCCGGAGATGCTGCAGGAGGAGGAGCTGCAAACCCAGCCCAGGGAGCTGCAGGGAGGAAAGAGCCCCCCTGAGCCAGGAAGGCGGGTGGAGATCCAGGCGGAGCTCGGAGCTGGTGGAGAAGCCTCATGGCAGGGAGAAGCCCCACAAGTGCTTGGAATGTGGGAAGGGTTTCAGCTGGAGATCCAACCTGATCCAGCACCAGAGGATCCACACTGGGGAGAGGCCCTATGAGTGTGGGGAGTGTGGGAAGAGGTTTCAGAGAAGCTCCACTCTCCTCCTCCATGAGCAGAGTCACACAGAGGAGAGGCCCTTCCGCTGCCCCGACTGCGGGAAGGGCTTCAACCGCAACTCCAGCCTCACCGTGCACCGGCGCATCCACACCGGGGAGAGGCCCTACGAGTGTGGGAAGTGTGGGAAGGGCTTCAGTCACAGGTCTAGCCTGGTCGACCACCAGGTGATCCACACTGGGGAACGGCCCTATGAGTGCTTGGAATGTGGGAAGAGCTTTGGGCGGAGCTCACACCTGAGAACACACCAGCACATCCACACTGGGGAGAGGCCCTACGAGTGTCCCCAGTGTGGGAAGAGGTTTCAGACCAGCTCCAATCTCCTCCTCCATGAGCGGATTCACACAGAGGAGAGGCCCTTCCGCTGCCCCGACTGTGGGAAGGGCTTCAAGCAAAACTCCCACCTCACTGTGCACCGGCGCATCCACACCGGGGAGAGGCCCTACGAATGTGGGAAGTGTGGGAAGAGCTTCTCACAGAGCTCAGCCTTGACCCAGCACCAACGGAGGCACCACTAAGGGAAGCCCTGTGAGTGCCCTGAGTGAGGGATGAGGGTTTGGGAAGAGCTTGGAGTTAGGGAAGAGAGAGAGGGAAGAGCTTGGTGCACTGCTGCAGCTCCATCCATGGGAGGATCCAGGCTGGATGATCCCCAGTGACCCCCGTGGGGCAGAGCCCTGGTGCCCCGGTATGGGGAATAAAACAGAGAGTAAAGCAATGGAGCTGATAAAGGGGCCCGATATCTGAGGCCTGACTGAGCAGAAACTGTGGGAGACACAGACACAGTTTAAATCTCCCAGGGCAAGAAGTGACCAGAAAAAATGGTGTGAGTCTTTGTGATAAGATAAATGTTCCCACGTTACTGGATGTCACGAAGAATATGTAACCAATGGGAAATTGCTACCAAAAACAGAGCCCTCTATAAGCACCATACAAGTAAATCCCTGTATAAACACCTGGTACACTCAATAAAATTGGCTGTGCTCTAAACTGGGATGTCCCCGTCTCTCCATGGTGGGTAACCCTGTTGTGGGTGATCCCCGTTGGGTGGGGGAAGGTGCTGGAGGGATTTCTTTCCCTTCTCCTGGTGCTGCCGTGGTTTGGTTGGTAATAAATTCCCTCCCTGTGCCCAGGCCGGGTCTGTTGTCCCCGTGCCGGTGCTCGGGGCGGGATCTCTCCCGTTCCTTCTCTGCACTGCCGGGCCTCTCCTCAGCCAATGAGAGAACGCGGTGGAGAAGAGTCAGCCAATCAGCGAGAGCGGCGCTGATGACTCACCAGTTGCCGGGCAGACCCGCAGCAGGCAGTGTTCCCCACCTGGACCCGCCCTCCCTGCCCAGGGCCGGCCCCGCCGTGGGGTCCCCCCAAGTCCCTCCCCAGTGCCCCCAGGAACTGGGCTGGGTTTAACTGGGAAGCTTTACTGGGAACACTGGGAGCAGGCGGGCAGGGGCAGAGTGACAGCAGGGCTGGGGGACACTCGACCCCCCCCAAAATCAGCGTGGGGATGGAGCGGTGGTCCTGGCCGGGCCCGAGGTCACAGGGAGCGGCTGCGGCCGCCAGCGGCTCAGGAGCTCTGTGGGCAGAGAAAAGGGGGTGACACCGGGCTGGGGACCCCGGCGAGCACCCACACTCTGGGGGAGGGGGGACACGACTCACGGGACCCCCCAGACTCTCTTGCGCAGGTAGAACCCGATCCCCAGTGCCAGGAAGACAAAACCCAACTCGGGAGTCTCCAGTTCCTGTCAGCATCTTGCTGCGGCAGCATCCACCAGCATCTGGGTGGTCCACAGGGGTCAGGATCTCCCAAAAACTCTCACAGACACCCAGGCCCCTCCAAGCACCCTCCTCATCGCTCCCAACCCACTCAGGATCCCCTGAAACCTCCCTCTTGATCCCTTCCTGACCTCCCCAGGACCCACCAAAGCCCCTCCTGTCCCTCTCAGGATCCCACAGCCTCCTTCCAGTTGCCCCCACTGCCCCAGGACCCCTAAATCCTCTCCCAGTCTCTTCCCAGTGCCCACCAGGACCCCCAGAACCCCATCCCACCCTCCCCAGTATCCTTCAAACCCCTTCTTAGCCCTTCCAAACCTACAACCTCCTCTCCCAGTTGAAACCAGGATCTCTCCAACTCCCTCCCAGTTGCTCCCAGCACATCCCAGTGGTTCTCCCAGCACCCCGAATTCCTCCCCTGTACCACAGTTCCAGCTCAGGGAGTGCTCCAGGCTAACGTGCTCCACCTGGCAGGTGGAGGTGAGCTCGCCCGGGTTGGGGTTTCCAGCAGCACCAGGAGCTGGTGGGTCCAGTCCCCGTTGGGGACCACGTCGGTGGCCACCAAGGAGAGCTCCTGCTGGCCCTGGAACCACCTCAGCTGGACGTGGGCAGGGTAGAAATCCACCAGGGAGCAGAGCAGGCGGCCGGGGCCGGGCTGGGAGCTTGAGGGCACCAGCGAGATGGACACGCTGGGGGTCACTGGGAGAGAGCGGGGACACACTGGGATCAGCTGGGGGGAACTGGGAGAGAGAGGGGAGGGGTGGCGTGACCTTGGGGCAGACTGGGAATGGACTGGGAGGGACTGGGAAGGATTGGGGTGTCACTCAGAGAGATGGGAGGGACTGGGGGGCACTGGGAAGGAACTGGGAATGAAGCGCGCGGCACTGGGAGGCCGAGTCCAGCGCGGGGCACGCGGCGCTGCGGGTCTGCCTGGCAACTGATGAGTCATCAGAGACTCGCGCGCTGATTGGCTGAGGGGCGGCAGCGCCACGCCAGGCTGAGATGGACAGCCGGGAGGCACTGGGAGAGACTGGGATGGACTGGGAGAGCCACGGGGGTCAGTAATTAGTTGGTTGGTCCGTCTTTGGGATGCTGCAGGCGAGGCTACAATTCTGGATGGCATTGAAGCGAGACATTTGGGATCCCTGTCACATGATTCCTGTCATTGATCAAGGAATGATGAGGGGGGCTCACCCTCACAGCCTCTGGGCACGGGTTCTGGAAAGTGTAGCACAAAGATACCTGTGTGCAGATGATCTTTATGTGCAGCAGACCCAGTGGAAGACTATAGAACATGGGATCCAACGTCTGAGAGAAATGGCAGTGGCAGAGATTATCTTCTCAGATGAAATAACTAGAAATCCAGGCTTGGCACCATGTACATCTGTGATGTGGCGAAAACTTGTACGGCTTGGGCCACATGAATACGCTTCTGCTTTAGCAATAATGAAACGGGAGGAGAGGGATGAGACCGTGCTCGACATGGCAAGGAAACTCCGAGCATATGCAGATGCTGTACATGGCCCAACCCATGCCAGAATTGCAGCAGTGGAAACATGTCTGCAGAAATTAGAAGATAAGATAGAGGAGAATCATAAGAGACTCAGGGAGGAGATTAAGGAGGACCTTTTCCAAATCTCAGCAGTACAGATCAGAGGTTCTGGTATCCAACATAGACGTTCCTCAGATGGTGAGAGAAGGTACACCCCAAGAGCTGAGCTGTGGTTCTTCCTGTGTGACTGCAGAGAAAACATGAGGAGATGGGACAGAAAATCTGCGGCTGCTCTGGCACAACGGGTGCATGAATTGAAGGAAGGCAAGACTCAGAGAGGAAGTGACACCAAAAGGAGAGCAGCTCCAGTTGCCCGTAGCCAAACTGCCAGGCATGATGATGATGATGACACGTCCGATCCCCTTGAAGGAACCTCTAAGACATACGCCCAAGGTAAGAAGGATAACCAGGCTTAGAGGGGCCCTGCCTCTAGCCAGGTAGAGGCGAGGGAAAACCGTGTTTTCTGGACTGTGGGGATTCAATGGCCTGGCACATCGGAGCCACAAAGATATAAGGCTTTGGTCGATACTGGTGCACAATGCACATTAATTCCATCAAGACACGTAGGGGCAGAATCTGTCTCTATCGCCAGTGTGACAGGGGGATCACAGGACTTTACCTTGGTGGAAGCTGATGTAAGTCTGGCAGGAAAGGAGTGGAAGAAACACCCTATTGTGACTGGCCCAGAGGCCCCATGTATCTTGGGCATAGATTACCTTTGAAGGGGGTATTTTAAAGACCCAAAGGGACTCAGGTGGGCATTTGGGAGAGCAGCTGTAGCGACAGAGGGCATCCAGAAATTGAACACCTTGCCTGGACTGTCTGAGAATCCAACTACAGTAGGACTTTTGAAGGGAGAAGAACAAAAGGTACCAATTGCCACTTCAACAGTGCATCGTTGACAGTACAGAACAACTTGAGATGCTGTGGTTCCCATCCATAAGATGATCCGAGACCTGGAGAGCCAAGGGGTGCTCAGCAAAACCCACTCACCCTTCAACAGCCCCATCTGGCCTGTGCGCAAATCTGACAAAGAATGGAGATTGACTGTGGACTATCGTGGCTTAAATGAAGTGACTCCACCACTGAGCGCTGCTGTGCCGGACATGCTGGAACTCCAGTACGAGCTGGAGTCCAAGGCAGCAAAGTGGTATGCCACCATTGATATTGCTAATGCGTTTTTCTCCATTCCTCTGGCAGCAGAATGCAGGCCTCAGTTCGCTTTCACCTGGAGGGGCGTGCAGTACACCTGGAACCGACTGCCCCAGGGGTGGAAACACAGCCCCACCATCTGCCATGGACTGATCCAGACTGCACTAGAAAAGGGTGAGGCTCCAGAACACCTGCAATAGATTGATGACATCATTGTGTAGGGGGAACACAGCAGCAGAAGTGTTTGAGAAAGGTGAGAAAATCATCCGAATCCTCCTGGAAGCTGGTTTTGCCATCAAGAAGAGTAAAGTGAAGGGACCTGCTTGAGAGATCCAGTTCCTGGGAGTGAAGTGGCAAGATGGATGGGGTCAGATTCCTACAGATGTCATCAACAAGATCACAGCTATGTCCCCACCAACCAACAAGAAGGAGACACAAGCTTTCTTAGGTGCCATAGGTTTCTGGAGGATGCACATTCCCGAGTATAGCCAGATTGTGAGCCCTCTCTACCTGGTTACCTGCAAGAAGAATGATTTCCACTGGGGCCCTGAGCAGCAACAAGCCTTCACCCAGATCAAGCAGGAGATCGCTCATGCTGTAGCCCTTGGCCCAGTCAGAACGGGACCAGAGGTCAAGAATGTGCTCTACTCTGCAGCCAGGAACCATGGGTTGTCCTGGAGCCTTTGGCAGAAAGTGCCTGGGGAGACTCGAGGCCGACCACTGGGATTTTGGAGTTGGAACTACAGAGGGTCTGAAGCCAACTACACCCCAACAGAGAAGGAAATCTTGGCTGCCTATGAAGGAGTCCAGGCCACCTCAGAGGTGATTAGCACGGAAGCACAACTCCTCCTGGCACCCGGACTGCCGGTGCTGGGGTGGATGTTCAAAGCAAAGGTTCCCTCCACCCACCATGCCACCAGAGCTCCATGGAGCAAGTGGATTGCTCTCATCATGCAGCGTGCCCATATTGGTAAACTGAATCGCCCTGGGATTTTGGAAATAATTACAAATTGGCCCGAAGGTGAAAGTTTTGGTGTCACAGATGAAGAAGAAGAACCAGTGACACAGGCTGAAGAAGCTCTACCATACAACCAACTGCCAGCAGAGGAACCACATTAGGCTCTATTCACTGACAGTTCTTGTCGCATCGTAGGGATGAATCGGAAGTGGAAAGCAGCTGTATGGAGTCCCACACAATGGGTTGCAGAGGCCACTGAAGAAGAAGGTGGATCAAGCCAGCTTGCTGAACTCAAAGCCGTTCAACTGGCCCTAGACATTGCAGAAAGGGAGAAGTGGCCAAAGCTCTACCTCTACACTGATTCATGGATGGTAGACAATGCTCTATGAGGGTGGCTGGAGAGGTGGAAAGAGGCTAACTGGCAGTGTAGAGGAAAACCTATTTGGGCTACTGAAGAGAGGAAAGATATCGCTACCCGGGTAGAGAAGCTACCTGTGAAGGTTCGCCATGTAGATGCCCATGTCCCCAGAAGCAGAGCTAATGAAGAGCAGCAAAACAATCAGCAGGTAGATCAGACTGCAAAGTTGGGGTATCAAAGATAGACCTCGATTGGGAACACAAGGGGGAGTTGTTCCTAGCACGATGTGCCCGTGATGCCTCAGGCCATCAGGGCAGAGATGCCACCTACAAGTGGGCATGAGACCGAGGGGTGGATCTAGCCATGGACAGTGTTCCATCACCATCATGTGATCCATGACTGTGAGACCTGTGCTGCCATCACAGGCCAAGCGGGTGAAGCCCCTCTGGTATGGTGGGCGGGGGTCCAAGTACAAGTATGGGGAGGCCTGGCAGATTGACTACATCACACTGCCCCAGACACGCCAAGGCAAGCGCTACGTGCTGACCATGGTAGAAGCCACCACTGGATGGTTGGAAACCGACCCTGTGTCTCATGCTACAGCCCGTAACACCATCCTGGGCCTTGAAAAGCAGGTCCTTTGGAGGCATGGTACCCCTGAGAGGATTGAGTCAGACCATGGGACTCGTTTCAAGAACAGCCTTATCAACACCTGGGCTAGGGAACATGGCATTGAGTGGGTGTACCACATCCCCTACCATGCACCAGCTGCAGGCAAAGTGGAGAGGTACAATGGACTGTTAAAAATCACCTTAAAAGCATTGGGTGGGGGATCTTTCAAAGATTGGGAGCAGCATTTAACAAAGGCCACCTGGTTAGTTAACAGCCGAGGTTCCACCAATCGAGCAGGTCCTGCCCAGTCTGAGCCCCTGAATATAGTAGATGGAGATAAAGTCCCAGTGGCACATGCCAGAGGTTAGTTAGGGAAATCAGTGTGGATCAATTCTGCCTCAAGTAAGAAAAACCCATTTGTGGGATTGTCTTTGCTCAGGGACCAGGTTGTACATGGTGGATAATGCAGAGAGATGGAGCAACACGATGTGTACCTCAGGGAGATCTGATTGTGGGGTGAGACTCATGTGCAAATATCACTGTTTGCTGGGTGTTACTGCCAGTGTCTGTACATGAAAACACACAGACATGAGACAGAAAGAAATGTGTAACTGTTGAAGGTTTGAGTAAGTGAGATGGAAGGAAATGTGTATGAGTAAGTGAAAGATGGAAGTTTTAACTTGATTAAATTTTTACATGATGTTGACAGTATGGAGATAAGGGGTGGAATGTCCTAGGGTGACGTTATGGTGATTGTATCCCCAATCCTGTGTTCTCTTTATGTTTGATATTATGTTCTGTGCTTTCAGAACTGACTCAGAAAGTGAAGGTTTGTTTTGTCTTGTTACCAGCCAGCTCACCTCCCCCCATGATCTGTTCTCTAGAAGAGGCTGGTGCTGGCTGGCTTGGTTTTGCTTTGCTTGCTGGCTTTCCTTTGCTTGCTTTGCTTGCTTGCTTCTGCTTTTGCCTTTACTTTTGCATGTTAGTTAGTTTAGCTAAGCAGTCCAATTTTTTTCCCTGGACTGTTTTTTTTCCTTTCCCTTTCCTGAATATCACTCCAACTTGCTCTGGACTGGGACCCTCTAAACACCGAGGAGCACCGGGAGCCTGCGCTCTGTGATCTGCAGCAGCCATCCCGTGCCCAGAGCAATCCCCAGCGCCCAGACCCGGGCGACCACCCCCAGGAGAGACTTTCTGGATTTGTCATCTCTTCAGAGTGGTGAAAGAGTTTTGTTGTCATCTGATGTTGTTCATCTTTTTAGTGCTGGGAAGGGTTTTGTTTGTTAAATAAACAGGTTCTTTTCAATTTCTGTCCGAGAAAATTCTTCCCGGACCAGGTGGGTGGGGATGGGCTGTAGGGGTTTGTTTTCTGCGGGCTCCTTTCAGAGATTTTATCTAAAATTTGCCCTAAACTAGAACAAGTATTTTTCTGCAAAACTTGTGGCTTGAGAGAGTGGAAAAAAAACCTGTTGTAATCATATTTTGGTTCCAATTACTTTGTGTTGGTATGGAGCAATTACTGGTTATATTGTTTGAATTCATAGTGTCTCTTGGGGTGAAGGCTTGCATGTGTCTCTGGTCCCTAGGGTTTTTTGAGATCTTAATCCCTCTATGGTCCCTATGTTTATTTTTTTATCCAGGAATAGCTCCAGTATTGTCCCTAATACGTAGTTTTTGGAGTAGAAGAGCACTGACCAGAATACCCATCAGGCTGGGCTTGGGTGTCATGGCTTGCAGGGAGTTTATGAAGGTGCTGAAGTCTGTTCCAGGAATGCATGGATCATGGTCATGATTGTGCAGCCAGTTTGTTAGAGGAGTAGCAAGGGATGAGGCTTTTAAACCTTTGCTTTCCTTCTTCTCCTCTGAATCTCTTAGCTCCCTATTAGAGAATGTTCCGTTTCCCCTGACTGTTAAAGAGACCATCTTCCTGGGGTTTAATCTGGTAACTTTCTCTATACAGTCTGCAGTCTCTTTAGAATGAGGGCTGAGATTTCTAGAGGGGCTGAAGAGACGCCTGACCCAGGAGTAGACCCAGGTGTGAGAAATCCCGAGTGGTGTGGGAAATGGGGGAGATGGGAATTGGCACATAGAGGGTTTTCCCACATTCAAATTGATTTTACTGATTTGCCTAAAGTAGGAAGGTATAAACACTTATTGGTGATAATAGATCACTTGACTCACTTTGTAGAGACATTCCTTACCTCCAGGGCAACTACACAAACAGTAGTAAAAATACTATTAGAAGAGATAATCCCCCGCTATGAACTAGCAGAAGTAATAGACTCAGACAGAGGGCCACACTTTGCCTCCAAAATAATTAAAGAAGTAGTTACAATGCTAGGAACAAAGTGGCAATATCATACTCCCTGGCATCCACAAAGCTTGGGTAAAGTGGAAAGTGTAAATGGGAAAATTAAGAAACAACTAACTAAATCGATGTATAAAACACAGTTATCTTGGGTAAAATGTTTACCTTTAGCCTTGTTAAATATAAGAACTCAGCCCAGAACTGATATTGGAATTTCTCCATTTGAAATGCTTTATGGGATGCCTTATGACATGGATTCTCCTATAGATCACCTGAAATGAGTAATCAACAAATTAACCAATATGTCAAGCAACTTATGAAAGCTTGGGAAGGGCTTAGAAGAGCTGAGTTACTAGTGCAAAAACCTCCTTTAGACCTAGCAATCCATAATATAAATCCAGGTGATAAGGTGTTAATAAAAACCTGGAAAGAAACCTCACTGACCCCAAACTGGGAAGCCCCCTATGTTGTTTTACTCACTACAGAAACTGCAGTCAGAACCGCCGAGGAGGGGTGGACCCATGCGAGCCAAATAAAGGGAGCAATTCCTGCTGCTGCCGAAGAGCCCTGGAGAAAAACCAGCCAGCCCGGGGACCTTAAGGTCACATTTAAATGGACTGAATGGACTCAGTAAGAATTGTACCAACCAGCTGGTAGAGTGAGATATTGGACTATGGATATCCCATAACTAATGATTTTAGAGTATATTGTACAAATAAGGATTGTAATTGTTACCCTTTTGTATGCTCTATTTGTAAAATTTGCCAGGAACGGTGGTGGGTCCATAGTTACAGAGGCACTCCTCCTAGGGGTATTTGTAAAGGTGTTATCAGTTAGAAAGAGAACTGACAGAGCCAGTCCTAAGGATTGGAAAAGAGAATGGGACCATACAAAGAGAATCCCAAGAGTGGTGGGAAGTGTTTACTAAGGGGGCCAGACCTGAAAATTGTTGTTTCCACTCCAATGAACCAATTCCCCCAGTTGTTCAAATTATCAAAGGGAATTGCCGGAAAACTTTACCTGGGATTCAGTGTGACTCACCACAAGTGAAGGATAAAAACTGGAAATCATTCAAAAAGAGGCAGCAAAAACAGAGTTTGGGTCCTCTTGAAGAATATCCTTGCTCCGAGAAGATGGTGCGCCTCGTGGCTTGGAGCAACCGAGTCGGCGAGCGAGGCAGAGGGATAAGAAGCGATGGAGGAAAGAGCCCTCAGACTGGGACAATTCAAAGTATTTCAAGAACTGCCTCAAGGATACTGATCTCCCAAGGGTAAAGGTGAGCCCGGCAATAACATGTCAAAACAAACACTGGGAATGGGGAGATAATGATAATCAAACCCTGGGGCAGTTTGGTCTCCACCCTTGCTGGCAAATTCTGTGCATATTAGTTATATCTTGTACCTGGCCTGGTCAAGGGGACTATGCACACCAGCCATTTAATTGGACTCTGACCAAAACAGACCAAGGGAAGTTGTTAAGCATAATGCCACCACTGTAACTCCTGTGTTTTTTTTGTTACTAATGAGGACTTGGTAAACTCTGTGTGGAGATGGAGTAAACCTGATCTCCGGGCTACCTATTGGTGTCCTAGTTCCAATCCTGGGGGGGGGATATTGAAATTATCCTGGGGAATATCTGTGAGTATTAGGGCTGTGAAGACATAGCAACCGCCTAGTCTGTCACCCATCCAGATAAATTTTTAAAGGTCTCATGGTACCCTGAGAGGTGCAAAATTCTGGAGTATGGCACTCAAGGAGAAATTCTGTATAAGGGAGATTGCAGGTCCCGTAATATTGTTGTTACTAAGTTTAACTTTAAAACTTGCATTCTTAATAAATACATAGACATTGTAAAAGGAAGATTAGAGGCAGCTCATCTAACACTTATTAGAGATAGGTAGGAAACATTGCCCAGAGATTCAAAAGTAGATGAAATCCTGGTCTTAAGCTACCAAAAGTTAAAGTGTTTTAATGAACAAATTGGTCAAGAGAAAAAGGAGGGATTGTAATAAATAAAAAGGTCTTTGTTCATCAAAATGAGCATTGAAGGAGATAAGAATCTCAACAGAGTAGGGAATCTCAAGATGTGGGAGGAGAAGGAGAATGGGGGAAAACAGCAAGTATTCTGCTTAAGAATTGTGCAGATGCAACTAGCATAGAAGACTGTGTAGCTAATTATATACAAGTTAACTTTTAGGCCAAGGAAAATGTGCAAGGAAGATGAGGAGCCTTCATCCTTATGACCACCAAGGGCAGAAAAAAGACCCCCTAGCAACCAATTGCACCGGCGAAGAGTACATCGGGAGAAAATACGTCAACCAGAAAAAAAAAAGGGACTATAAAAACAAAAAGGTCAAAGGGGGAAGGTGCGCCGTGGCAGAACAGAGACTCCCCGGCCACCCAGTGCTGTTCTTTTGCTTAATACCACTTGCTTAATAAATTCATGTTAATTGATTTATCTATAATTAGCCTCCCCAATTGAATTTGTCCATAACAAGCCTGACTAAAGAAATGAAAAAAAAAAAATTAAAGTTGGTATATTATTCAACACACATGTGCAGAGCAAGCCCCCGGCTGCTGAGTCTCAGGAGAAGGCTGAGGGAAATGCACCCAATACGTCCCCTCTGCGACTCACTCGGCATCTGGTGAAGAAGTTTGGATGCCTGCAGGGGTTGCTTGTCTCCTCTGGGTGTGCTCTTCCTTCCCTCTGGGAGGGCCTTAATGGAAATTAGTTCCATTTCTCCTGCAGACCAGAGTGGCAGGGAGTCACTGCAGGCTGGTGATACTCTGATACAAGGAAACGGGTGCATACAAACCAGGCTGTGAAAAGCCAGTGTCCATAAGGGAGCCAGAGGAGCCCTGCATCTTTATTTGAATAAAGGGAGAGAGTCCATGGGGACATCTGCTGCTGGGGTTTTCTCTCTCAAAGTTTTGGAGGACACAGCCTCCTTTTAAACTCCTGGCCACATGCTGCCCTCTTCCTTTCCCCACTGGCTGGGGTACCAGGCCAGGGGACTGCAGGGACCTTTGTACCGTCTTTTCCTTTTGCAAGGTATTAGTTCTGGTCTCCATCCAAACTGTAATAGATAGATAATGAGATGATTGGCTCTTGCAATTAAGGGATGAATATTGTGTGTATCTTAAGAGAAGCTTTATTGATGTAGAGTTGTGTTTTTGTGATTTGTTGTTTAGATGTTCTGTGTTCTCCCCACAGTCCCCTTCCCCTCCACTCCCTATTGTTCCCACCTGGAACAGGTGGGCTTTCTAGGACAGGTAGAAAGAAGGCATGTGTGATATTCGCATATCCTTTGAACAGTGAGAGACACAGACTTTCCCAGGAAAATCCTGGGAAAGGCTGTGAGAAAGCTCAGAGAAAGAAAAACAATTATCTTCATTTGCTGCATCTGTTGTTTGGCACATGTGGAATGGAGATTGTTTACCAAAGAGGGATTTCTTCATTGGACTCTGGTGATGGTGTTTTGATTTCATTTGACCAACTGGAGCCACTCTGTGTTGGACTGTCTCTAAGGGTCATGGATTTATCTTCAGTATAGCAGTAGTATAGTTTTTAGTATAGTGTAATATAGGACAGCTTAATAAATCTTTTGTTCAGCCTTCTGCAAACATGAAGTCAATGCACGTCATTCCCTGAGGTGGAGGTCCACCACAATAGGTGTCGACATATACCCCTTGCATGGGAGAGTTAGGAATGGAAACGCTTGTTGCTGGGGGGATGCGATGTGACAACACCTGACCTTCAAATGCAGCTGCAAGAAATAAATTCCACCAATAAAGGGCAAAGAAGGGTTGACTGACAGACTCTGGGAGGGGCCAGGGGTGTCTGATGCATCAGACACCCTCCAGGTATGTGAAAGGTGAAGCATCAATCTTGAAGATGAGGCAGCCACCTGGCAGGCAGCCATGAGGCAGGGGGCCTTCCCAGGCCTGTTCTTCCTTATTAGTCCTTCTCTTATGTTTTTGTAAATGTTTAATAAACATTTTAAAGTTTTTAAATTTGTAGGGAGCTTGGCAGAAGAATAGTTAAATAGCAAGGGACATGAAACTGTAAAATTAGTCAAAGTATGAAGGGCTACGCGACCAATTAGGAGCTTGGCTTTCACAATATGCATGAGCTAATTAGCGAGTATATATAAACTGTGTAATCTGTCACAATAAACTGAGACTTGATGATCATGATATCTTAAGTCTTGTCTCCCGTGGCACCTCGCCAACATAAATTGAGCAGTTGTTTCTCACAAAACCCAGTCCTAAGGTGGGATGGTTGTGTGTCGTGGCTTGACACAGGAAAAGAATTTTCTTGGAAGGAAGAGGTCAGTCCAGTCAGGGGTCAGGTTTGGATACTGACATTTGGGGTGACCAATTGAAGGTGGACACGCCTCTGAGAACACAGAGGGGTTAAAAGCAGAACTCCCAGGAAAACTTGCTCTCTTTGGTTCTGGTCATTGCAGAGTGCAAACCTCCCCTGCCCAGCCATGAGCTGGGTGGGGAAGGGGAAGCCATGTGGCCTGCAGAGGTAGGCCAGGGGGTGAAGGGTCTGGAATTGAGCTGGGCCAGTTCCTGCGGATGGAAGGGTGGAGAACGTCTGAGATGTCTTTGTTCCCCCCCGCCCAGCCTAGAGAAAAAGACATAGAGAGCCTGCAGACACCCAGGAGTTTGCGGGCAGAGGAGAAGGAGGAGGAGGGGGGAAGATGCCCAGCATGGGAGACAGCACAGCGTCCTGAGCTAGAGATTTTAGCCATCTGGGGAGTCTGGGAATTTTAACCCTTTCCTGTGAAATGAAGGCTTTGTGAAATATTGCTCCTCCTCAATTTGAAGAAAAAGAGAGACAGCCAGGGACCTCAGTTATTAGGGAAAGAAGGTTGGGGGAGATGATGGAGTGGCTGTTGGCTGCAGTTTTTTTGTCAGCTATAGACTGAACCAATCCTTCCTCCAAGAGAGACTGCATTTTAGGGGGATGCAATGGTGAGCCAAGAAACTCCACCAGCAACTACCAGTTCAAGGATGAACAGAGGAAAGCAGAGGAGGGTGTGAGGATGCCCTCTGTCTTCAGAGAAGAAGAGAAGGTGATCTCTGTTCTTGGACCCCCAGCCTCAGGGGAAAATGGGGGGAACTGTAGTCCCAAAATGAGACACTGGACTGTTGTTCCTGTTGGTCCTTGGCAAAGCATCCTTAAAGGGGCCCTATAAGCAGTCTCTGTCCATGCACAGTGGTGAGAGCACTGTGACATGGAGAGGAGAGTGTCAGACTGGCTCGGTGTGTTTGGGTGGTGCCATGTGTGACATGGAAACACAAGAGGTGGCAGCTGTGTTTCCTGGGGGTCTATGGTGCTAGGGGGACTCCCCTCTCCCCCAATGGACTCAGTATTGATTTTCTTGAAGGGTGAAGACTTGATTAAGGGTCCAATCGTGTCTCGCTGTGGTTTGTTGGAGGTGGGTGGTGGGAGGAGGAATGTTTTGAAAGATTTTCATTTCAAATTTTGTGTGTGTTTTTTTTCCTCCCTTTTTTTTCCTTTTATAGTAGTAGTAGTAGTAGTGTAATAAAGTTTTCCCCTTGTTATTAAGTTTGGCCTGCTTTGCTCTGTTCTCGATCGAATTTCACAGCATTCAATTGATAGGTTACATTTTCATGGGGGCGCTGGCATTGTGCCAGTGTCAAACCATGACATCGTGTTACTCCTGACAGGAATGGGCTGTTCTGCAGCCTGTGCTTTTCCGTACCCTGCTTTGCTCTTCAGGTGGCAGATGCCTTGGGCAGGTTACTCCAGACACACGAGAGTGCCAGGGTAGGCCCAATCCCTAAAGCTCTCACAGAGCTGTGCTTCACTCCAAATTAGGTAATCATGAAACGGATTTTAAAGACTGTAGCACATCTGCAGATTCAAGGGATAGTAAAGCCAGTGCTGCACTCTGAGAAGTAAGTCCACAGTCTGAGTCGTTGATGACATTGAACTAATTTGCAGCTCATTGTGATGATGATGCTGATAGTATCATAGAACATTTCCTTTTTTTTTCCTCCCCCAAATAAAATGGTGCCATTCAGCTTCTGGAGAAAAGAACTCTCAAAGGTGCAGTTTGGCAGTCATGGAGGCAGAGGTGGGGGAGAGACAGATATGCCCTGGAGGGATTCTCTGGAGGGCTCCAGCATTTAAACAAGCTACTTGGATACATAGACTCGGACATTTTCAATACTATATGGCTGCATTACATGGTTTTCCAAGCCTTACGCTGGCCAGAAAGCTTTTAAAGCCCATGGGAGTTTAGCCTCCATGAGAAAGGCAGTATCAGTTCCTGTGCCAGGTGAGACATAGCGTTCAAAAGCTCAGCTTGTGTCTAGAGAAGCCACCAGCCTAATGTAAGCACGGCCAGAAAGCTTCTCCAGTCCTGCTGAGTGGGTGTGGCAGAGCTGCTGTGTTTTACAGCAGCTCCATGGCAGAGCAGCAGCTGCAGGAGAGGCCTCAGGACAGCCCTGGGGGGAGCGGGGCGGATGGAAGCTGAGCAAAGCCCCTGCTCTATGACACAGGCAGAAGCAAACAAAGATGGTGACTTGTAGAGATTCCTGCTGTGCTCAAAGTTTGCCTCTGAAGACTGAGAGGTGAGCTTGTCCGGAATCCCAGAAAACATCAGGGAAAAGGTTTTAGGTTAGTTGTTGTGATTAGGCACAATGTCCAGTGAGAAAAGAGCCTCTAAAGCAGGCTGTGAGTCATAGGGTGTCTTAGTTTTTAGTAGAGCATAGATTACCAATTAAATACAATTTTAATTTTTATTCTAGAAGTGTAAAAATATTCTAAGTTTTTCTGAATTCTAAAACTACTTTGAAAAATATAGAACTGTTGTGGGAAAAGGGACAAAATATTTGGAGAATTATCTATGAAAAATATTCATAAATCTTGCAAAATGAAAAATAAATGCAGTAGCTGCTGGTCTCAGGAGCCCAAAGCCCAGCTGCTGCCTGCCCAGCACTGGCTGTGCCCAGACAAGCAGCTCCACCAGTGCTTGTGGTAGCAGCCAGGGACCAGAGCTGAAGCACAAAGATGCTGGTGGAGTCAGGCCCTGCCC
Organism: Lonchura striata; assembly: GCF_050655825.1. Classification (NCBI taxonomy): domain Eukaryota; kingdom Metazoa; phylum Chordata; class Aves; order Passeriformes; family Estrildidae; genus Lonchura; species Lonchura striata. The sequence continues at coordinate 5,389,791 of NC_140738.1, forward strand.
TGGCAGGAGGGCTGCACCTCCTGTCCTGGCTGGACACAAGGGCCAGCACCTTTGGGGACAGAGGGTTCTGTTATAGGTGGCAGCAGCATGTCCCCAGCAGTAAGTGGGTGATGCAGCTCTGGAAGGGCTGTTGGAAACTGGCTTGGGGACGGCTGATGACAGGCACAGGTCACCGTGACTGAAGTCTTTGTCTGGTCTTGTGAAGCTGCAGAGGCGCTGCTGTGGAGAGAGCAGTGGCTGAGGCCCCAGCTGCCAGTGGCACACAGGGACCCTCTTGCACAGCAGGGCCCAGAGCTGGCAAGGCTCCCCAGCACGGCTGGAGCGGCTGGCACACCTTGGCCCAGCTGCACAGCTGCCCCTCGAGGCCCCGGCGAGCAGGGGACGGCTCTGGGCAGCTCCCTGGCCAGGAGCAGCCCCCAAGCGCCTCTGCCTTTCAGGGGCCATCTCGTCCCCGCTCTTTCTCCTGCCCACCTTGCTGTGCCTCTGCCCTGTGCCCCTGGGGCTGCTCTTGGCCAGGCAGCCCCAGGGGGAGCCAGCACTGGCTGCAGCCCCAGCGGCCCCCCAGGACAAGGCCCAGCAATGAAGAGGCCAAGGAAAGCACTGGGCAGCAGCAGAACCCTCAGCAGAGTGCTTTGGACAGCCATGGACTGCCCACAGCTCCACTGCAGCTCACTGTAAATGTTTCCCATCTACATTAGACTTTTAAAATAAACTGTTTGAGGGAAAGATGATGAAAACACTCACCGTTTTCTCTTCCAGTAACACCAGATTCCAACACAGGACAACATGAAGATAAGCTCCAAAAAAAGCAGACCTGCAATTAACTGTAGCACACAGTGTGTTTCCCAATAGCAACCACTTCTGAGGCTGTTCTGGGCATCGGGAACAGGTGTTGTGGGGCCGGCTGCATCTGTGGGAGCAATGGGGAGCGTGAGCCCGCGCTGTGCTGCACTGCTGAGCTGGCAGCACGGTGGATACGGCCAGGACGTTCTCTGTTTGCCCAGAGCTGGGGCCTGCAGGCACCTTGCCGCCCCTTGGCACAGGCTGTGCCTCCCAACACAGCCCAGCAGGCCGGGAGGAGAGCCCGGGGCCAGCGCAGCTGCTTGGGCCGTGGCTGCTTGGAGGGACAGGGGCCAAACCCATCCCTGAGCAGCCCCTGCCAGCCCTGGCCCTCCCTGCCCTGGGACAGCTCCCCCAGCCCCAGGGGACAGAGCCAGGCCCTTTCAGGACCCAGTGCAGCCCCTGCCCAGCCGGGAGCCAGGGCTGGCTCTGGCCCTGGGCTCGCAGCAGGGCTCCTGCTCGGGGCTGCTCCTGTGCCTGGGGCCTCTCGGCACTCAGGGCGGCTGCGGGAGCAGCTGCAGCGGGAGGGACGTTGGTGCAGAGTCCCAATTCCCCGGGGCTGCCAACGAGCTCCAGAGGCCCGGAAGCCCAGGCGCCTCCAGCTTTGGCTGCTGCCGGGCCGTGCAAGGGCAGGGCCTGGGGGAAGAGCTGCTGCCACACAGCCCCGCCGAGGGCTGAGCCCGGATGAGCCCGGCACTGCAATCACCTCCTGTGCCTGTGCCCATGCCTGGCATCGCCTTCCTTCCTTCAGGACATGCTGCCTTCCATAGAGCATCTCTGTCCATCCCTTGAGAAAGGAAGAGGCACAGGTGAATCAGATGGAACCATTACACATCAGGGGGCTGGAAACTTCCGGAGGCAATCCTTGTCAAAGACATGGATAAGGATCAGGAAAAGGCCCAGGCTCTTGGGGCTGTGACAGGGCTCTGTCTTTTCCAAACCACCACCCCTCCTGATCTTCTGGGGACTGGGAAATTGGAGGGGACATCAGGGTGTGTATGGCCCGTGGTGAAATTTGGGCTCCCTGTCAGCTGGTGCCAAATGCCTTCCTGCAGAGGCTGGGGAAAAGCTGCAGCCAGGCCAGCCTGGGAAACAGCCCTGCAGGGCATGAGAGCAGCAGTGGGGCAGTGAGGCTGCCATGGATCCCTTCCCGCTGTGCCGGCCACAGCCTGTCCAGATGTGCAGGGAAAGCCCCCGGCTGCTGAGTCCCAGGGGAAGGCTGAGGAAATGCACCCACCTTGTCCTGCCTGCAGAATTTCCTTCAGCATTTGCTGCATGTTTTTGGCTGGCTCATGGGGATTCTTGCGTCCTGTAGCTTTGTTCTTTCCTGTTGGAGGACCTTAGAGCAAAACAATGCCATTTCCCAGGAAGGGATCCCACAAAACCCATGCTCAGCCTGTGGGATCAGCAGGGATACACTACTCACCCCTGCGATAGGAGCTGGGCTTGTGAGCAACATCCACCAAAGGAGCTGGGAAAGTCCTCCCTGCAGCCACACCTGTAACTCAACAGCCACAGAAGCTTCTGTCATCTCTGCAGATCTGCACGGGCAGCACTGAGCCGCAGGAGCAGTGAGGGGATGGCCCAGGGCAAGGGCACACACGTGCGTGATTCTGTCCTGGCACCTGCAGCGATGCCCCCCTGGCCGAGCTCTGGGCTCTGAGCTGGCAGCTCTCACAGAGGGAAAGGCCTTGACCTACCCTCAGCATCTCCTGGAGGCTCAATCCTGAACGTAGGTTGGGAAGCCAGATCACTTTTGCTAGCAGAGTTATCTGCAAAGAAAGGCAGGACAGAACATCTCCTGTGACACTGTAGGAGATCCTCAGGTTGCAGCCAAGGCTCAGCCCCAGGGTCCAGCCCTGGGCTCGGCCCCTTCCCTCTCTGCTCTTCTCTGTGGCTGCACAGAGCACACAGAAGGACACTCTGGCATTGCACACAGGAAGAAAACTGACAGCTAAATGCTCCTTCCTCCCACTGACAGTGATCCTGTGGGATCACTCAGGGTTTGAGAAGGGAGCAGGCTGATTTTCCTAAATCCATCTAAATTGAGATGGTCTTAAGGGAAAGGGCAAATGTATGAGCTTTTGCCACCTTGTTGCTGCCTATTCTGTCAGAAAAGGTACATCAAGAATTTACCTCCGGCATTTCCCAAGAGTCTCAAGCCGTAATCCAGCAGGCCTTCCAGATAATCAATGGTCTGTTCCCAATCTAGAAGGGAGCAAAGATCAGAACCATTTCCATGGTGTGCTGGGATCCCCTTCTGCCTCAGGGGGTTGGGGAAGGTCATGGGAGCCTGATGTGAAAGGAGAAGGCCGATGTTGCACAGGGGCCTGGGGAGCTCTGGGCTGGCTCCAGTCAATCCCCATCCCACTTTGCAGGCCCTGTGCAACATCCCTGGAGAGGAAATGGAGCAGCACGGGGCCCATGGGGATTCTTTCACTTGCACAAAGGAAACTCTCTTTAATCCCTGGGGAAAACTGCAGCAGGCAGTGCTGCAAATATCCCTTCCTAACTCCCTCCCTCCCTCCCTCCTGTCCTACCAACTGCCCATCGTCCTTCTGCTGGAACAGCTCCCCTGCCACAATGGGAGATAGCAGAGCTTTTACAGGACACCCTGGAGCCTTGCTCTCCCCCTCTGCCCTTTCCCCACCAGGTTTTGGGACGTGTCTCCCATGGAGGGACCCCAGCAGGACTGCTCAGTACCCAAGTACCCTCAGCATAATAATTGCTCTGGGCTGTGCCGGCCCTGTCTGAGCTGTGCCCGCACTGCCAAGCAGCAGAGAGGGCAGCTCAAGGCTCAGCAGGGCGCAGGCCCAGAGGCACAGCAATTACCTCCTGTGACTGTGCCTGGCATTGCCTCCCTTCCTGCAGCAGAGACTGCCAATGAGCCACTGCTTCCTCTGGGAAATGCCTCCTTCAGACCAGCTTCTACATCCACTTCTGGAGAAAAGAAAAGGCACAGGCGGGGCTGTTCCGCATAGTGGAGGTGGCATCTTCAGGAGGCAATACTTGTCAAAGGCAAGCATGGTTAAGGATCAGGAAATCCCTATAAAATTTCTGGGTAGGCTACGATCCACTCCCTCTTCCAAACTGCCACCTCTCCTAATCTGCCTTGAGACTTGGAAATTGCAGAAGATCTCAGGGTGGGCATGGGCTGTGGCGGAATTTGGGCACCCTGTCAGCTGGTGCCAAATGCCTTCCTGCAGAGGCTGGGGAGAAGCTGCAGCCAGGCCAGGCTGGGAAACAGCCCTGCAGGCCGTGAGAGCAGCAGCAGGGCAGTGAGGCTGCCATGGATCCCTTCCCACTGTGCCGGGCACGGCCTGCCCAGACGTGCAGGGAAAGGCCCCAGCTGCTGAGTCCCAGGGGAAGGCTGAGGAGATGCACCCACCTTGTCCTGCCTGCAGAATTTCCTTCAGCATTTGCTGTATGTTTTTGGATGGCTCATGGGGTTTCTTGCGTCCTGTAGCTTTGTTCTTTCCTGTTGGAGGACCTTAGAGCAAAACAATGCCACTTGCCAGGAATGGATCCCACAAAATCTGTTCTCAGCCTGTGGGGTCAGCAGGGACACACTACTCACCCCTGCGGTGGGAGCCAGGCTTGCAGGCAGTAACCAGCAAAGGAGATGGAGAAGTTCTCCCTGCAGCCACACCTGTAACTCAACAGCCACAGAAGCTTCTGTCATCTCTGCAGATCTGCACGGGCAGCACTGAGCCGCAGGAGCAGTGAGGGGATGGCCCAGGGCGAGGGCACACACGTGCGTGATTCTGTCCTGGCACCTGCAGCGATGCCCCCCTGGCCAAGCTTTGGGCTCTGAGCTGGCAGCTCTCCCAGAGGGATAGGACTTGACCTACCCTCAGCATCTCCCAGAGGCTCAGTGATGGGGATGGGTTGGGAAGCTGCACCATCTTCACCAACAGGGTTATCTGCAAAGAAAGGCAGGACAGAACATCTCCTGTGATGACACTGTAGGAGATCCTCAGGCTGCACCCAAGGCTCAGCCCCGGGGCACAGCCCTGGGCCCGGCCCCTTCCCTCTCTGGTCTTCTCTGTGGCTGCACAGAGCACACGGAAGGACACTCTGGCATTGCACATGGGAGGAAGATGGACAGCTAAATTCTCCTTCCTCCCACTGACAGTGACCCTGTGGGATGACTCAGGGCTCCAGAAAGGGAGCAGTGCAAGGTTTTCAGAATCCTTCAACCCTGACTTAACCTTAATGAAAATGGAAGATGAGTGACTCCTTGCCACACTGATACTGATTATGCTGTCAGGAAAAAGGGAAATGCAGAACTTACCTCCAGCATTCTCCAAGATATTTAAAGTGTCATTCACTAGCACTTGCAAATCATTCAAGTCGCGATCCAAATCTAGAGGGAAGCAGAGACCAGACCCATTTCCATTGTGCTGGGATCCCCTTTTGCCTCCGGGAACTGGGCACTGCAAGGGGATCAATAAGGCTGTGGAAGCCAGGTGGCAATGGGCAAGGCCAAAGATGCACAGGGGCCTGGGGAGCTCTGGGCTGGCTCCTGGTCACTCTCCACACTCTTTCCCTGCCCTGTGTAACATCCCTGGAGAGGAAAGAGGGGCTGCCCAGGGCCCACGGTGGCTCTCTCCCTTTCACAGAGGAAAGCCTCCCGAAAGCCCATGGGAAAACCATCCCCAGCGCTTCCCGGGGAGCAGGGAGCTCTGTCCCGGGAAAGGGGAGCCAGGTGCCGGCTCACCTATTCCCCCCGCTTTTAGCGGAGCAGCCTGGGCAGCCCTGGCAGGCAGGGCCACGGCCAGGAGCAGCAGGAGGAGGAGGCGCAGAGCAAGGGCCATGGTGCCTTGCCCTGTGCCAGTCCCGCCGCTCTCGCTGCCACCACTGTCCTGACACCGCTGTCCCAATGTCAGCACCGCTGCTGCCACCGCCGCTGCTGCCGCAGCAGTTGTGCTCCAGGACTGCCTGCTCGGGCCTTGTGGTGCTGTGCAGCCACGGGGCTCTGGGACCTCTGTGACCCAGAGCCTGCTGTGACCTCAGCCTGCTGTGACCCAGAGCCCTCTGTGACCTCAGCCTGCTGTGACCCAGAGCCCTCTGTGACCTCAGCCTGCTGTGACCCCAGAGCCTGCTGTGAGCTCATGGCCTTAGCGGTACCCCCAGAGTGTACCCCTTTAGTACAAATGGAGTGCCCTGACTGTATATGTTTTGCTTCATCCAAGGGCCATTGCTCAGAGAAACCTTCAGGGACACAGGGTCTTGTCTGGGTGGAGGCAGCATCTGCAGAGCAACAAGCTGGTATTGCACCTGTGACAGCGACATCAGGCATGGGCATGGAGATGGGAAATGTCAGGCAGATATGTCCCTGACTGAGTTGTTTGGCCGTTCTTGGAGTTCTTTGCCCCATTCAGAGAGGCAGCTGCTGAGAGAGGAGGTAGCTGAGGTCCCACTTGCAGCTGGGACACTGTCCTGGGGTAACTTTATGATGCTTGTATGCCCATTTGTCAGTTCAGCCCAGGAATTAGTTTTGCACATTTAGGACTGGTTCCAAGAGCGAAGGGGCAGAGGGTGAGTAGAAGTGTGGAGTTTGTTGTCAGAAACTGCACTTGCTCCCCCACATCCTTGTGTGGGACTCAGATTCAGTCAAGGAGAGAAACGAGTTTCTAGCCTGGCAGAAGCCTGGGAAAGTTCTGGAGAAGAATGTAAATAATTCTTTATCTCTCTTGTTTTTCACATTGTTTATAGTTAAATTCTATCACTGTGCGTCAAGCACTTTCCACCAATGCTGTGCCTTGTTTTCACTTCAGAACCAATGAAGTTGGTCCTCACGAAGCTCTGTAAAAAAGAGCAGTGTATTTTGAATAAATCAGAGTTTTACTCTCACAGCCTTCTGAGTCAGAGTCCCTTCATTGTCGTGCTGCCTCGACAGCAACATCCTTCTCCTGGACTGTGCTGTCAGTGGACAGACAAGACAGCAAGATAGAGCTCTCCTTTACTTTTTAGCTAGTATTTAGCTAACTGAGGCAGGGACTTTCTCTGGACTGTGGTTTTCATTTTTCCTTGGAACTATTTAAACCTGCTCTGGACTGAACACCCAGAAGAGCCCCAGCAGCTCACACCTGTGGCCCACCAAGCTGGGCCTGGGCTGCGGCATTTCCAGGGCCAGAGGGACTGATAACAGAATGAGTTTGCAGAGGTACTGCCCACAGAGGGGACTTTCTGACTTTATCATTTCTTCTAAGCGGTGAGAGGTTTTATTGTGTAATAATGTTGGTTTGTTTTTTTTGTTTGTTTGTTTGTGGTGTTTTTTTTGTTTTTTTTTCTTTTTTTTTTCTGATGGTGAATACTTTGCCTGTTAAATATATAGAGGTTTGTTCCACTTTTCTCCAAAAAAATCTTTTTTCCCAAACTAGCTGGAGGCAGGACTTCTGTTTTCTAGGGAACCCCTTTCGAGGCCATCTACCAAATTTGCCCTAAACCAAGATAAAAAGAGGAGACCTACCTGCACAGCAAGAGATTCCCACTGTGCTCAAAGTTTGCCTCTGAAGACTAAGAGGTAAACTTGTCAGAAATCCTGGAAAAAATCAGGGAATAGGTTTTACATTAGTTGTTGTGGCTAGGTACAAATTTGCAGTGGGAAAAGAGCCTCTCCAGCAGACTAGGCACCCTGGGATGTCTTAGTTCTCCCCAGAGTAAAGATTACCAATTAAATGCAATTGCACTTTTTATTCTAGAAGTGTAAAAATGCTCTAAGTTTTTCTAAATTTTAAATCTACTTTGAAAAATCCTAAACTATGGAAGTGGAAAAAGGGATTTTCTTTCTAAAATAAAAAATATAAAGGTTTAAAAAAACTTGTAATTTCTAAAAATGAAAACCAAAGGCAAAACGTGGTGTCTCAGGAGCCCAAAGCCCAGCTGCTGCCTGCCCAGTACTGGCTGTGCCCAGACAAGCAGCTCCGCCAGTGCTGGTGGTAGCACCCAGGGGCCAGAGCTGAAGCCCAAAGATGCTGCTGGAGTCAGAGCATACACTGGCAGGAGGGCTGCACCTCCTGTCCTGGCTGGACACCAGGGTCAGCACCTTTGGGGACAGAGGGTTCTGTTATGGGTGGTGGCAGCATGTCCCCATCAGTAAGTGGGTATTGCAGCTGTGGAAGAAATGTTGCAAACTGGCTTGGGGATGGCTGATAACAGGCGCAGGTCACCGTGACTGAAGTCTTCGTCTGGTCTTGTGAAGCTGCAGAGGCGCTGCTGTGGAGAGAGCAGTGGCTGAGGCCCCCAGTTGCCGGTGGCACACAGGGACCCTCTTGCCCAGGAGGGCCCAGAGCTGGCAAGGCTCCCCAGCACGGCTGGAGCGGCTGGCACACTTTGGCCCAGCTGCACAGCTGCCCCTCGAGGCCCCGGCGAGCAGGGGACGGCTCTGGGCAGGCTCCCTGGCCAGGAGCGGGCCCCAGAGCGCCTCTGCCTTTCAGGGGCCATTTCGTCCCCGCTCTTTCTCCTGCCCACCTTGCTGTGCCTCTTCCCTGTGCCCCTGGGGCTGCTCTTGGCCAGGCAGCCTCAGGGGGAGCCAGCACTGGCTGCAGCCCCCCAGGACAAGGCCCAGCAATGAAGAGGCCAAGGAAAGCACTGGGCAGCAGCAGAACCCTCAGCAGAGTGCTTTGGACAGCCATGGACTGCCCACAGCTCCACTGCAGCCTCTCTGGACATGTTTGCCCCTCAGGCACCCCTGCCCAGCCGGGAGCCAGGGCTGGCTCTGGCCCTGGGCTGGCAGCAGGGCTCCTGCTCGGGGCTGCTCCTGTGCCTGGGGCCTCTGGGCACTCAGGGCCGGCTGTGGGAGCAGCTGCAGCGGGAGGGACGTTGGTGCAGAGTCCCGATTCCCCGGGGCTGCCAACGAGCTCCAGAGCCCTGGAAGCCGAGGCACCTCCAGCTTTGGCTGCTGCCGGGCCGTGCAAGGGCAGGGCCTGGGGGAAGAGCTGCTGCCACACAGCCCCGCCGAGGGCTGAGCCCGGCTGAGCCCGGCACTGCAATCACCTCCTGTGCCTGTGCCCGTGCCTGGCATCGCCTTCCTTCCTGCAGCAGAGGCTGCCAGGGAGCCATTCCTTCCTCTAGGGAAGCAACAGTGGGGCAATGACGCTGCCATGGAGGAATGAGGCTGCTATGGGCCCTTTCCCACTGTGCTGGGCTTGGCATGTCCAGATGTCACTGGAACCTCAAGATAAAAAAAGCCCTCTGTCAACATTTTATTGTCAGAGAATCAAGGCAGTTATTCTGGCCACGATGTTGTTCTTGCCACCATGTGTTGCATTGCTCTCGGTCTATGCTTTTTCCCTTTCCAGGGACCCCTGTGACTGGGATCTGATAGTTTGGTCCCCTCCTTCCTGCCCCAACGGGGTTGGCAAAGGGCCAAAGGGCCTTCCCTGTTCTGAGCTAGATGAGGCCTTGTCCCTTCCTGGTCCTCTCTCTTTTCCCCTTCATCTCATGGAATAAACAGCTTGGACAACCACAGCAGGGGAATTGAAGCCTCTTTGGAATCTTTGCCCAACTCCTGACGCGCCTTCCCTCAAGGCCCCCGTATATCTGGGCCAGCCTGGTGATACGGGGGCTGTGAGGGATAGGCGCATCAAGAATGTACAACAGAAATTATTTCAATTACACATAGCATGGGTAGGCTGAGAAAATCATCCCATGACACCTGAGTTTTACAAGATTTTGCCCAAACCTTTTACAGTCCAAAACCAACAGAAGGCCATTTGTTTAATGTTCATTGGTCTCCATTTGCAAAGTTCTTAGTATTTGTTTTCCCACTGGACCTGGATTTCTTCACCTCTGATGTTAATAAAGGCCATACTCCTTGATTTCCTTCTCAGGCTTTTCCAGTCCAGGTGTCTCCAACTATGCCAGGGGGCAGTGTCTGGGGTTGACGTTCCTTGCTGTTTGCGGATGATGGTCGTAGATTTTTCTCGATGGTCATGATATTTTTGGGTACCTTTTGGGTTATTCCCAGTTTATTGAGATGTTAAGCTCATTTCCCTTGAGTGGTGTAACATCCCTTTAAAAACCCATTGGAAATCCTTTCCCCAAGGCAAAGGCAAACCAAGCCTGACTAGGGAAATGAAAAAAAATTAAACTTTGTGTATTATCCAACACACATGTGCAGAGCAAGCCCCCGGCTGCTGAGTCTCAGGAGAAGGCTGAGGGAAATGCACCCACTACGTCCCCTCTGCGACTCACTCGGCATCTGGTGCAGAAGTTTGGATGCCTGCAGGGGTTGCTTGTCTCCTCTGGGTGTGCTCTTCCTTCCCTCTGGGAGGGCCTTAATGGAAATTAGTTCCATTTCTCCTGCAGACCAGAGTGGCAGGGAGTCCCTGCAGGCTGGTGATACTCTGATACAAGGAAACGGGTGTGCATACAAACCAGGCTGAGAAAAGCCAGTGTCCATAAGGGAGCCAGAGGAGCCCTGCATCTTTATTTGAATAAAGGGAGAGAGTCCATGGGGACATCTGCTGCTGGGGTTTTCTCTCTCAAAGTTTTGGAGGACACAGCCTCCTTTTAAACTCCTGGCCACATGCTGCCCTCTTCCTTTCCCCACTGGCTGGGGTACCAGGCCAGGGGACCGCAGGGACCTTTGTACCCTCTTTTCCTTTTGCAAGGTATTAGTTCTGGTCTCCATCCAAACTGTAATAGATAGATAATGAGATGATTGGCTCTTGCAATTAAGGGATGAATATTGTGTGTATCTTAAGAGAAGCTTTATTGATGCAGAGTTATGTTATTGTGATTTGTTGTTTAGATGTTCTCTGTTCTCCCCACAGTCCCCTTTCCCCTTTTATAAATGAAAATTAGTCCAGCCAAATTAAAAATTAAATAATATAAAATTTATTTAGGAATGAATTCTCTCTGAGCCAGCCACAAGGAAAAGGACAGCGCTGAGCCCGGGTTCGGCGCTGGGTGCGTGACAGGAAGGAGCCTCTCGGCAGAGGTTCCCCTGGACACACACACCACCCTCCTGGACCCGCCAGTTCTTTATAGGAAATTTTCTGCCCGAGGCCAGGATTTTAGTCATCTGCCTTTTCTTTCTATTCAGAGTCACACATAGTCATAAAGTTCTTTTCTCTGAGCTGGGGTCGAACAATCCAGGTCCAGGTGTGGACAGTTTTTCCTGATGAGGTTATGGGAACCATGGCATTCAGATGTATCAGCCCGGAGGACTCCAGCGATCCCAATCTTGGGTCGCTACCAGCATGATCAGCTCCCAGGTGTTCCAGAATCGCCTTTTGGGACAGCCCATCTCCAGACCAGCCACATGTATTGGATTGTAAATGAGGCATTGGCCAAAAAACCCGGCTCTGGTGTAACTGAGTATGTGGAGGGCGGCAGCTCACAGTGCTGGTGTGTATATTTTGTAATAACTAAATATTTTGTGGAACTCTGGAATTTTGGGCATTTTATTGGAATTTTTGGGAAATTTAATGGCATTCTTTTGGGATTTGGTTTTTGGTTTTGGTTTTTTGGTTTTTTTTTTTTTTTTGTGGTGGGATTTTGGGGGATTTTGTGGGGTTTTTGGGAGTTGCAAGGATTTCTTTGGGTGTTGGGGGGATTTTCTTGTGGTTTTGAGTACATTTTTGGGGGGGATTTGTGGGGTTTATTTGGGATTTTGTGGGCTTTTATTGGAATTCTGGGGTGTTCTAATGAGGTTTTTGTGAGATTTAATTGGGATTTTGTGAGTTTTATTGGGACTTTCAGGGGTTTAAAGGAGATTTTGGTGCCTCTCAGCCCTTCCCCACACCCTGGGACAACTGCAAAGTCCCCCCAAAATTCTTCTTAAACACCCCAAAATCCCAATAAAACTCTTCAAAACCACAAAGAATCCAACAAAATCCCAGTGAAACCCACCACAATTCAAAAAAACTCTCAAAAACTTCAATAAAGCCTCCAAAAAACATCCCCAAATCCCTAAAAAAAATCCCTCAAAATCCAATGTCCCCAAAGCCACAAAACCCCGAAAAATCCTGTAACTGCCACAAAACCCAGTAATTCTCTCCAAAAACCCAATAATTCTCCCTAAACTCCCAACAAAATCCTCCAAAGCCCAAAAACGCCATCAAAATCCCCCCAACCCCCCCCCAGAGCCCACCAGACTCACTGGGGGCTGTCCTGGGTCAGGGGCACCGCCCAGTGGAACAGGAGCCACTTCAGGGGCCCTCGGAGCTTTTTGGGGAGGGGGCACCATGGGAGACCCCCAAAATCGGGGCAGGGGGAACCCCTGTTGTGCTCCTCCCCCAAACCCCCAGACCCTGGCTCAGGCTGGGCCTGGGACCCCCCGGGACCCCCAAATCTCCCCAGGACCCCCTCCAGGAACTCAAAACCCCCCCAGAGACCCCCAAGGTTGGCCCAGGACCCCCTGAGAGCCCCCAGACCCCAATCGAGCCCAGGATGTCCCCTGAGACCCCCCCAGACCCTTCCCAAGACCCCACCCAGGACCCTTCCAGGACCCCCCCAGACCCCTCCCGAAACCTCTGCGGACCCACCCCAGACCTCATAAGACCCCCCCCAAGACCCCTCCCCCAGGATCCCCAAGACCCCTCCCAAAACCCCTCCAGGACCCCCCAGACCTGTCCCAAAACTCCCCCCGGATCCCTCCCCAAAGGCCCCGATCCCCCCAGCCCCTCCCCAGCCCCAGCCCCAGCCCCTGTGCGGACCCCCCTCCCCAGCGGCGCCGCCCCAGCCGCTCCCGCAGCTCCCGCCTCTCCCAGCGCCTCCCCCGCTCTGGCAGCGCCGCCCGCAGGGCCCGCCCGAGCCGCTCCCGGCTCCTCTGATTGGCTGCCGCGGCGCGGGGAGGCGGGCGCTGCTGAGGGGATCCGCGCGCTGATTGGTCAATTCGGCACGGGGCGCGCCGCTATTGGCTGGGGAGCCCGCGCGCGCGGCGGAGGCGGGAAACTGTGAGGGGAGCGCGGCTGAGGAGGAGCTGAGGGGGGGCCGGGGGGAGCTGGGGGGGTTTGGGGCGGGTCTGGGGAGAAATTGGGGATTTTGGGGGGGATTGACGGGAAATAGGGAGTGTGCGGTGGGTTTGGGGGGAATGAGGGGGTCTGAGGGGGCTTTGGTGGGTCTGAGGGGGTTTAGGGAGCTTAGGGGGGAGCTTGAGAGCGTCTGGAGCGTTCTCAGGTGGGTTTAGGAAGATCTGAGGGGCATTGGAGGATCTGAGGGGATTTTGGGGGGGTTGTAAGAGGAATTGGGGGGTTCTGAGGGGATCTGAGGGAATTTGGGGGGGTCTGAGGGGATTTCATAGGGTTTAGGTAGGATTCAGGGGTGTAAGGGGGATTTGGGGGGGTCCAATAGGATTTGGGCGGTCTCAGGTGGGTCTGGGGTCAATTTTGGGGTAAAGTGGGGGATCTGAGGGTACCTGGGGGGTTTAGGTGGGTCTGGGTGGATTTGGGGCTCTGGGGGCACCTAAAGGGGTGCCAGGGGGTGAAGGGGTCGCAGCCCCCCAGACGCCCCCTGAAGCCCCCCTGTCCCCACAGAGGGGTCCCGGCCCTGGCGGTGCAGGACCCCCGGCCCCAGCCCAGCATCTCCATCAACCACCTGAACCGGGACACCAAGGAGGACGGGGATGGCTGGGGGGTCCTGGGGGCTCTGAGAGTGTCCGTGCCTGTCCCCAGGGGCTCAGGCTGTCCCCTGGGTGTCCCCGAGCTGGAGAAGTCCCTCTGCGCCGTTTCCTCGCCGTTTGGGCAGATTTTGGACATTTTGGTGCGGCGCAGTCTCGGCCTGCGGGGCCAGGCCTTCCTCACCTTCAGGGAGATGAGCAGCGCCACCAACGCCCTGCGCTCCCTGCAGGGCTTCCCCTCCTGCGGCCAACCCGTGGGGAGACAGCGACTGGGGGAGTTCTGGCACTGGGGAAAGAACTGCAATGCTGGGGAAAAACCGCCAAACTCTGGCCTCAGCTATCCCCAAAATCCAGCTTGGAATCCCTCCAAATGCACCCTGGGCAGCCCAGAGCTTCCCCTTCTATGACAAGCCCATGGTGAGACAGAAATGCTGGGGGAAAATCCTGGAATCCTGGGAAAAAACCCCAAATCCTGAGGGAAAAAAACCAAACCCAACCAGGATTCCCCCCAAAATCCCATCAAGAATCCCTGAAGTCAAATTGGAAACACCCCCTAAATCCAACCAGGAACCTCCTAAAGCTTCCCCTTCTATGACAAGTCCATGGTGAGATCCAAATCCCTGCGAAAATCCTGACATTTTGGGGAAAAAATCCTGAAATTCTGGGAGAAATTCTGAATTCCTGGAGGAAAAACTCAAAATGTAGCCTCAAATATCCCCATAATCCAACCAGGAGCCCCCCAAAGCTTCCCCTTCTACCACAAGCCCATGGTGAGAGAGAAATCAGAGTAGAAGTCCTGCAATTTTGGGAACAATTCTGAAATCCTGGGGAAAACTCCAAAATCCTTGGGAAAAAACCCAAATCCAGCCTCAATTATCCCTAAAATCCACCCTAAAACTCCCCAGAGCTTCCCCTTCTGGGATAAACCCGTGGTAACAGCAGGATCTTCAGAAAAATACCCAAATTTTGGGAACAATCCTGAAATTCTGGGAAAAAAAGCACAAAATTCAATTGGGAACCCACCCAAAATCCTGTGGGAAGCACCCAAATCCAGCCAGGAACCCCCCAGAATTCACCCTGAATCTCCCAAGCCTTCCCCTTCTACCCCACAGTAAGATCCAAATCCAGGGGAAAATCCACAGATCCTTGGGAAAACAGGAAATGTTGGGAAAAAGCCTGAAATCCAGGGAAGAAACAGAAATCCACCCCCAATCCCCTGGGAAGGACCCCAGACCCCTGTTGGAACCTCCAAAATTGCTCTAAATTCCCCCAAAATCCTGCTGAAATTCCCCAAATTCCTTCTAGGACTTGCCAAAATCCCTCAAAAACGTCCCTGATTGCTCTTGGAACTGCCCCAGATCCCTTCTGGAGCCTCCCCATATCCCTCAGAACTCTTGAAAATCCCGAGCCGTCCCCAGCTCCCCCCGGACTGATCCCAAATCCCCCCGGAGCCAGCCCAGGTCCCCTCTGGAAGCTCCCCGAGTCCCTCGGGAAGCCGCAGATCCCGGGAGCCGCCGGGCAGCGCCGGGAAAGCCCAAAGCCCCGCGGCAGTGCCGCATCCCGGCCGGAGCTGCCCCGGGAGCCCCGCGGGGCCGGGGCCGGGGCCGGGATGCGCCGTCCCAGCGGATCCAGCGCGCCCGGCCGGGCTCGGCCAGCGCGGCCCAGGGCAGGGAGCGCTGGTGGGGCGGGAGCGGGAGCGGAGCGCGAACGGGACCAGCGCAGAGCCAAGGGGGGAGAGGCCCCGGCCCCACAGAGAGCGGGGCCGGAGCGCGGGGCCGGGCGGGGATGGCTCGGCGATTGTTCCGGGCGATTCGGGCACTCGCAGCGATCTCTGCGGGATTCTTGGGCTGCTTCTGGGAGGTTTGGCTGGGATTTTGAGGGAAGTTTTCGTGGGGATTTTTTGGGTGGATTTCCTCGGGCTTTGGGTGGGATGTGAAGGGACTTGGGGGCATTTCTCGTGGGATTTGAGAGGGGTTTGGTGGGATTTTGGTACGGATTTTTGGAGTGGATTTGGAGTGGATTTTGGGGGGTTTTTGGGGAAATTTCGGTGGGATATTTTGGGTGATTTGGTGGGATTTTTTTGTGTGGATTTTGTGTGATTGGGGGATTTTTGGGGGCATTTTTGTACAGTGTTTTCTTTGTGGATTCTGTGGGATTTTCATGGGAAATAAGTGGGACTTTTTGAGGGATTTTTCTGTGGCATTTATGGGGCTATTGGGGCAATTTTCATGGGGATTTTGAGGGATTTCTGTGAGCCTTGAGGTGATATTTGTGGGAATTTTTGGGGTGAGTTTTGTGGGCTTTTGGGTGGAATTTTTGTGGAAATTTTCCTGGGATTTTGTGTGGATTTTCTGGCATTTTCAAGGATCCTATGGTGGAATTTTTATGGGATTTTAATGGTATTTTTGGTGGGATTTTTTTTTTTTTGTGTAGATTTTGAGTGATTTTTTTTATTATTATTTCGGTGGGGTCTTGGGGTATTCTTAAGGGAGATTTTTGCTGGATTTGGGGGTTTTTTTTTGGGATTTTTATGGGATTTTGGCGATATTTTTGTGGGGGATTTTTGGGGAGATTTTTGTGAGTTTTTTATTATTATTATTTTGGTGGGGTATTTTGTGGTTTTTCTCAGGATTTTGTTGGGATTTTGGTGTTTTCTCTTGTGATTTTGGGCAGATTTTGTGTTGCGTATCCAGAGTGACTTTGGGCAGCTCTGGGGCAGCTTTTGGGGTTTGTCTCCCGTGTCCCCCAGCTGTGGCAAAGCCCCGAAGCACATCCTGTTCCTGCCCAGCTCCCTGAGCAGCCCCAGGAGCTGATGCTCCCCCTGCTCCTCAGCCAGGGAGATCTGGGGCAATCCCGGCATTCCGGCATTCCGGCCGGGCTTTGGGGCACTGCGGGATTTTGGGGCTTGGGGGGTGAGAGGCTGAGGGGGGCTTGGGCTGGATTTTTTTGGAAAATATTGGGATTTTGGGGGGAATGTCTGGGGTTTTAGGGGGGAATTTCTGGATTTTGGGGGGAAAATACCAGGATTTGAGTGGGAAGAAATTCAGGACTTCTTAGGGAGGAAATGTTTGGATTTTTGTTGGGAAATTTCTGGATTTTTGCCGGCAAATTTCTGGGTTTTTTTGGGGGGAAACACTGAATTTTTGGGGGAGAGGGTTTTTTGGTAGTTTTTGAAGGGGAATGTCTGGATTTTTGGGAATGTTGCTTGATGGGCAATGGAGTTGGGTTTGGCTTTTTTTGGGGGGGAGTATTTCTGGATTTTCTGGAGGAAGTTCCTGTTTTTTTGAGAATGTTCCAAGATTCTTTGGAGGATCGTTTCTTTGAGAAAATTTCTGGGGGAAAATTTCAGGATTTTTTTTTTTTTTAATGGCATTTCTGGATTTGGGGGGAACATTCCCAGATTTCTGGAGGAACGTTCCTAGGTTTTTGTCGAACATTCCCAGGTGTCTGGGGAACATTCCCGGGTGTCTGGGGAAGGTTCCCGGGTGTCTGGGGAACATTCCCGGGTGTCTGGGGAACATTCCTGGGTGTCTGGGGAAGGTTCCCGGGTGTCTGGGGAAGGTTCCCGGGTGTCTGGGGAAGGTTCCCGGGTGTCTGGGGAAGGTTCCCGGGTGTTCCGGGCTCTCCTGGCCCCGTTCCCATCCCAGGTTCCCGGGGTTCCAGGAGCTGCACTGGTGCCTGGGCGCCGCGACATCGCCTCGCTGCAGTTGGACACCGAGGTGCAGGCGGGCGCTGCCCGCGAGGCCCTGCAGGGCTCCAGCATCACCCAGAGCCACGCCATGGAGATCTCCTTCGCCAAAAAGTGACCCAGAACACCCCAAACCCCACCAAAATAACCCCAAACCCCCCCAAAATGGGCCTGAAATACCCCTCAAAAACTGCCTCAAACCCACCACTAAATAACCAAAATCTGCCCCCAAACACCCCAAATCCCTCCAAACCACCCTGTAATCTCAGAGGAATGCCTTGAAATCCCTCCAAACCACCCTGAAATTCTTCAAAGCTGCACCTGAATGCCATAAATCTGCCCCAAAACACCTCAAATGCCTTCAAGCTGCCCCAAAATCCCATGGAAACACCCTGCAGTCCCTCCAGACCACCTAAAAATCCCATAGAAATACCCTGAAATCCCTCAAAGCACCCCAAAATCCCATAGAAACCCCTGAAATCCCATAAAAGTGCTCCCAAATCCCATAGAAACACCCAAAAATCCCTCAAAACCACCCCTAAACACCCTAAATCCCATAAACCTGCACCCAAATCCCATAGACCTCCCGCCAAATCCCAAGAAAATACTCCAAAATCTCAGAAAACTGCCCCAAAAATGGTCCTGACCCTGCCCCAAAGCCCCTGCACGCCCCCACTCCCCCAGGTAAGTTCAGCTCAGCCCAGCCCAAATCCTCCCTTTTTTATCCTAAATCCTTTTCTGTCCTACATCCTCCTTTTCTATCCCAAATCCTCATTTTTTTTATTCCAAATCCTCCTTTTTTAACCCCAAAATCACTTTTAATCCCTAATGTCTTTTTGACCCTAAATCCTTCTTTTCCCAACCTAAATCCTCCTTTTCCCATGACAAATTCTCCTTTTTTCTCCCCACATCCTTTGTCTGTCCCCAAATCCCTTTTCCAATACCAAAATCTCTCTTTTCCACCCCAATTCCCCGCCTTGTTCCCCTTTCCACATCCCAAATCCCCTTTTCCCATCCCAAATCCTTCCCAGTCCACCCTATATCCCCTTTTCCCACGCAGGATCTTTCCCCATCCTGAATCCCCCAATTCCCACCCATTCCCCTTTTTTTCCCGGTGTTGTACCCAGGGTCTTTCTGCAGACATTGCACCTGGAGCTGCCCCAAATAACCCCAAACAAACCCCAAAAAACCCCAAACAAACCCCACTGTGTCCCCCAGGACTGGAGTGGATATGGGGGGGTCATGACCTGAAACTTTGGGGACTGGGAGGATTGATCCTAAAATTTGGGGTTTAGGGGGGTTTGACACCTCGGGGTTTAGGGGGGTTTGACACCTCGGGGTTTGGGAGTTTTTGACCCCAAACTTTGGGAACTGGGGGAGTTCAACACCCCAGGCTTTGGGATTTTGCGGTTTTTTTCCCATGATTTGGGGATCAGGGAGTGTCACCCTGTCCTGGGTTGTAAGATAAGCTTGTATTCCATTTGCCATCTGTCGAAGGCGAACCGGTTGGACAGGTTTTTGTTATCTCTCTCAGAGACAATGGTTTGTCCTGTAGAGGCAATGGTTTGTTTATACACCATTGACTGATTCAATGAAGGGCTGAAAAAATGTAACACCGTGAGGGGTCCCACCCAGAGGGGGGAAGCAGCTCTCTCTCTTCTTCGCGGGACTCCGAGAGAAGCAGCTCTCTCTCTCTCTGCGCGGGATTCCCGGGGAAAGCAGCTCTCTCTCGCTCTCTCTTCGGCGGCACTCGCAGCGAAGCAGCCGGCGCGCAGAGGCGACGGCAGCGGAGCTCAGAGACAACCCCGGCGCAGAGGAAGACCGGCCCCACTGCCACCAGATCTTCAGAGGAAAATTATACCCTTCTAAAGATCACCACTTCAGCTGCAACTCATCAACTATTGCAAGGGAAAGCAATTGTCCCAGCAAAACTGATACTGGCATTCCTCAGGTTCTAGACTTTTTCTTTCACTGGTTTTGTTTGTACCGATTGCATTTGCCTTTTTAAATTGTTGTCTAGTTTTCTCCTAGTAAAGAATTGTTACTCCCACTCCCATATCTTTGCCTGAGAGCCTTTTAGTTTAAAGATCCTGGTAATTCAGAGGGAGGGGGGTTTGCCGTTCTCCATTGCACAGGAGGCTTTGCCCTCTTTCACAGACTCCTGTCTTGTCTAACCAAGACACACCCCCAAACGTTGGGATCAGGGTGATTGGACAACCCAGGTGTTTCAACCCCCAGGATTTGGGGTTTGGGGGTTTAGACCCAAAAATTTGGAAACTGGGGGGATTGACCAACTGATTTTGGGGGATTTAACCCCAAAGTGGGGGAGATCAGGGGGATTTGACACCCCAGGGTTTGGGATTGAGGAGGTTGACCCCAAAGTTTGGGAATTGAGGGGTTTGACCCCAACCTTTGGAGAAGAGGAGGATTGAACAACCCAGATATTTCAATCCCCAGGAGTCGGGGATTGAGGGTTTTAACCCCAAACTTTGGGGGCTGGGGGTGTTTGACACATCAGGATTTGGGATTTGGGGGTATTTGACCCCAGACTTTGGGAATTGGGGGTGTTGGACACCCCAAATGTTTTGAACCCCAGGATTTCAGGTCAGGAGGGTTTAATGCCAACGTTTGGGAATTGGGGAGGGTTTGACACCCCAGGATCTGGGATTTGGGGGGTTTGATCCTAAAATTTGGGGTTTGGGGCAGGGGGGAGGTTGACATCCCAGAGTTTGGGTTTGGGGATTTTTGACCTCTCCCCTCCCAGTGTTGGGATTTGGGGTGTTTGACCCCAGTGTTTGACCCCCCGGTTTGGGGTCGGGGTTGGGATAGGAGCCATTCCCTGGAAACAGCGGTGGGATCGGGATCGAGAACAGGAACGGGAATGGGATCGGGATCGGGAATGGGAGTGTAATGGGGTTGGGAATGAGATCGGGATCGGGAACTGGCCCGGGAACGGGAACAGAAATGGGAATGGGATTGGGATCGGGAACAGGATCAGGGAACGGGATTGGGATCGGGAAGGGGAGAGACCCTGACTCAATAATGGAGCCCACCCCCAGGGAGCGATCCTGCCCCAGTCCCGGAATGGACCCATCCCCTCAATCCCGGACCCCTCCCCAATCCCAGCCCCTCCGCAGCCGCTGACCGGACCCTCCCTCAATCCCAGCCCGCCCCAATCCGGATCGGAGCCATTCCCGGACCGGACCCTTCAATCCCTTTTTGGGGCGGCTCCTGCCGCTTCCAGCCCATTTTTGGGACTTCCAAGCGGCTCCGGGGACCCTCCCCATTTTGGGGTGTTGGGGTGGCCCCAAGGCCGCCCCGGGGGCCGAGGGGGGATGGAAACCCCCAAACCCGGGGGGCTCCTGGGGGTCCCCAGTTCCTCCCGGCCCCGCCCCGAAGCAGATCCTGGCCAATCAGAGCGCGCGGCGTTGATGACGATTCAGTTCCCGGGCAGGAACTCGGCGCTGGTCCCGCCTGGCGATTTTCAGCCAATCAGCGCCCGGGACGGCTCTGACTCATCAGTTGCCAGGCAGAGCCCAGCGCCTCTCGCAGCACCGGCCAATCTAAACATACAATGGAACACACCTGAGTAAAACGATTCATACTACAAATATACTAAACACGAAACCAAACACCACTATAATGTCTCATACAATTTAACCAAACAATTAAAATTTAATAACACCCTTAAGTACTCTAAAAAATTAAAATTATTTATAAAAATATAATCGCAGATGGGTGGTTTTATATGGATATTGGTTTTTGGATTGTTTGGGTTAGACGATTTTTAAAAAAGGATTTTTATAAGAATTTAAACAGCTGAGAAGGAGCCACTCTGGAAATAGAACTGACTGAAAATGAATGGGAAAAACATCATTAACTCTGAAAGTTTTATTTGCTATCAGATACATCCCAGCCACCCAGCCCCACACAATCCCCATCCCACCACTCCAAAATGGAATCCCACTTCTTTCAATCTCCTCCCAACCCCATCTCACCCTGGCAGCTTTGGAATCGAGTGAGCTTTGTGTGGGATTGAGGGTTTTTTTGAGGGGGAACAAGCAATTTGAGGTGGGATTGTGCCTTTATAGTTTAAAATCCAGTTATTTTCAGTGGGATTGAGTGGTTTTGTGGTGACAAATTCATCCCTCTTGGCTTTTGAAATGCAAAGAGGTGGAGAACACTGCCCAAAATCACCCCAGAACCCACAAATCCTCCAGAAGTTGAGTTCATGGTGTCCAGGGTGAGTGCAGCTGCTGGCGGCAGGAACAAATGAGATGTATCTTGGTTTCAAAAAACTCCAAAATCCATTTCTTATCACCGAAAGACAGGGCAAAGGCAGAGCCATGAGATTTGTATAGGGTATCCCAGGGGTGGAGTTTGGGTTTGGGTCAAGGGAGGAGTTATTGGCAACACAAGAAGGGTGAGATCAAACTCCTGCCTCTTAGCAACAGGGGCACTCCACACAGAATGCGTCCCCAAATCCTAAATTCCCCCTAAAACTCCTGTGAAATGGTGACACTTCAGATATTTTTGATCAGTTTCTTTAATTTAACCCTGTTTTGGCTGTGTTTGAAGAATAAAGATGAATCAGAGGAAAATTAGGGCCAAACCAAAAGGATAACCAGTCAGGTGTGTTCCCAACATTGATCACAGGGAATGTGGGTCACCAGACCTGTGCCCAATGTGGGTCCTGCAGTGGGGGATGGAGCTGGAGCAGAGCACGAAGCTCTTCCTGCAGGCGGGACACTCTTGGGGCTTCCGTTACTGGTGCCTCTGTTGGTGTCTGGTCAAGTGAGAGCTCTGGGTGAAGCTCTTCCCACACTGGGGACACTTGTAGGGCCTCTCCCCGGTGTGGATGCGCCGGTGCCTGACAAGGGAGGAGTTGTGCTTGAATCCCTTCCCGCAGTCAGGGCAGCGGAAGGGCCTCTCATCTGTATGAGCTCAATAGTGCAAGAGGAGATAGGAGCGAGTCTGAAACCCCTTCCCACACTTGGAACACTCATAGGGTTGCTCCCCAGTGTGGATCTTCTGGTGGACAATCAGGGCACCACACTGCCTGAAGCTCTTCCCACACTCCCTACACTCATAGGGCCTTTCCCCAGTGTGGATCCTCTTGTGGCTGCTCAGGTGGGAGATCCGCCTGAAGCTCTTCCCACATTCCCCACACTCGTAGGGCCTCTCCCCAGTGTGAATCCTCTTGTGCTGGATCACGTTGGAATTTGACCAAAAGCTCTTTCCACATTCCTCACACTCATAGGGCTTCTCCCCAGTGTGGATCCTCTGGTGCTGGATCAGGTTGGAGTTTGACCTGAAGCTCTTCCCACACTCTGAGCACTTATGGGGCTTCTCCTCATCATGAAGCTGCTCAGGGACCACCAGCCCTGAGCTCTGGCTGAAGCTCTGTCCACCTTCCTGGACCAGAGTGCATCTTTCCTCCTCAGATCCCCTCGATCTGCATTTGCAGCCCCTCCTCGTGCAGCTCCCATTGGGTTCCTGCACCATGGAGCCACTCAAAACAGCGTCTTCCACAAGTTTCTGCCATGGGGATTTGTCCTCTCTGCTCTCCACCCTTAGCACCTCATCTGCGGGAGGAAGGACAAGGAGAGGATGGGATTTGCCTCTGTGCCAGAGGGAAGGGCAAGGAGATCCCCTCAGTGCGTCTCCGGCAGGAGGGCACTGGCAGCGGGGCTGTCCTGCAGCTGGGGGCCATGCTGGGCTGGGAGATGGAGCAGGAGAGAGGGGGAAAGGGGCACTGACTTCCTCCTCACCCGCCTCAGTGTCCCAGGTCTCCTTCCTCTTCCTTGCAGCCTCCTTCTCCATTTTGTGAAGGTTTTGGGATGGGAAATCCTGTTTTGGGAGGAAAACAAGGGATGAGCACAGTGAGTTTTGTACTGTTTCAAAGCAAAACAGGGAGAGCGTCGAAGCCAGAATCACAATTGAGTAAGAAAATTAAGATCAAGGCAATGATAGAGAAACACTGGCTTAACCTGACAGAGTCAGGATATAACCTTACACCCCGTTGCTCAGGGTGGTGGTAGCTGTCTGATGAAATGGTGGCTGCAGTCCAGCTGGAGTGATGAACGTGATTCTGTCAAAGCAGTGATCCTGTAGAAGGGTCTGGTCTTCCTCTGAAGGTCCAGTGGTGGTTATGGAGCTCTTGTCCTCTGGGAATGCAGTAGGCAAGGTGATCGTGGTGTTGCAAGGGTGAGATTATATCCAGGTAGGAATGCTTGGTTCCTCCCCCTGGGCGGAGCATCCCACAATGGGATGATGTAATTTTATCAGTGCTGCAGTGACACTCAATGGCCCATTAACAGAAGATGGCCCCTGGAGGGCGTTATCAGGGCTGAGCCATGGAAGAGATAAAGAACACTGCCCCACCTGTTGATAACAGTTTATGGAGATGGTGACTGAAAACACTTTTGGTTACATCTGACACTGTAACCTGAAACAATGAGGCAATCCCTGCTTGGGGTGGGGGGTGAACACCACCCCCCTTACCCAAACTGGCTCAGGTGTAAAACCCCCACCCTGGGAAGGCCACACACACAGGGGACAATGTCACACTTGCCCTGTCCCAGGGGAGATCTCTGTCCCTGTCACTCCTTTGCTCTCTCCCCTTTTCTCTTTCTTTCCATCTCTCTCTTAAGTTTGTTAAAATCACTGAAAGAAAGGGAGCAGATGACACCAGTGAGGCTGACATGGATCATTCATGACCTGTTGAGGAACACAAGGCTACTAAAGTCCTACAAGAAGCCCAGCTCAAGTTATTTTACAAATATCTCCTGAATTCACAGTCTTGGAGAAGAAGCATTATTTTCTTGGTCCCTGTCACCTTTGTGACAGCTACACTGACCTTTAACTTCCTTTAAATAATCTGTATTGGGACAAATTTCTGTGTTTCTTTTTTTGGAACCTGCCAGCATCTGAGCTGGAGCTGTGCTTGAACTGATAAAATTTGGAATTGCCACAGAATTGCTTCTGTTTTTGGTTTATTAATGTTTGGGTTTTGTTTGCGTTTCAATCACAAGAGACTTGCGGAAAGAGCAAATCTTCCTCAAGGCATTATCTGTAGGGTTAAGTTTAATATCTTCTGAGTTTGTTTTGTTCAGTGCCCAGAGGATGCTCAAGGGGTCTCTGGTTTTGGTTTGGCCCTAATTTTCTTCTGATTTGTCTTTATCACTTAAAAACACCTGAAAAATGACTAAAAAGAGTATTGACCAGAGATGTTAAAAGTCCCACCATTTTAGAGGTATTTGAGGTGGAATTTATCCTTTGGGAACATATTCTGGAGGATCTGTTGGTTCTTGGGGGATATCTGTAGTATTTTCCATATCTTTGCACTCCAAAAGCCAAGGTGGATTTGTCTCTCACCTCAAAATGACTCAATCCCACTCGAAACCCCAAAATCTTACCCCAAAATAGGTGAATCCCACCTCAAAATGTCTGGTTCCCACCTCAGCCCCATGCCAAAATTACTCAATTCCACAGCCTCCAGGTTGATATGGGGTTGGAAGGAGATCAGGAGAAGTGAGATCCAAATTTGAGGTTGTGGGATCAGGATTGTGCGGGGCTGAGTGGGTGTGATTTATTTTGATAGCAAATGAAACTTCCAGAACTATTGATTTCTGTCCCATTCATTTTCTGTCAGTTCTGGTTTGCTTTTCAGAGTGCCGCCTTCTCAGCTGATTTTGTTTGTGTCCTCCTGCCACAGACTGAAAAGCAAGATGTGTTCTATTTGCCATCTGTATGGCAGTTGTCCTGTGTTAAGTGGGCAGTTTTCCTTATCTCTTCCACAATCAATCCTCCCTCGGGGGAGACATCTGTTGATAATGGGCTATTGAATGTCACAGCATGACTGATAAGAACTGTAACATCCCATTGTGAGATGCCCCGCCACGGGGAGGAGCCAAGCATTCCTACCTGCATCTAGTCTTGAGATTCTGGCGCACCAACACAGCTTTTTCTGCGCTGGATTTCCCAGAGGAACAGCTGCCTCTTCCACTGCCTCTTCAGAAGAAGACTCCCTTTTCTACAGGATCACTTCTCCAACAGAACCACACCTGACACTCCTGGAGGACTGCAGCCACAATTCCAATTGGACTGCGGCCAACACCCTGTCCAACAGAGTGTCAGGTTGTATTCTGACCCTGTCAGTGTTGTTTTAGTTCACTTCATTGTTTCTTTTATTTTTTTTCCCCTAGTAAAAAACTGTTATTCCTGCTTCCATATTTTTACCTGACAGCCGCCCTTAATTTCAAATTTATAACAATTCTTAAAGAAAGAGTCTTCATTTTTCCATTTCAGGGGAGGCCCATGCCTTTCTTAGCAGACACCTGTCTTTCCAAACCAAAACACCTCCTTTCTCTCCTGCCTTCCTTTGCGTGCTCTGTTACTCTCTCATTGCCTCCCTTGACCCAGGGCAGCCCCCACCAATGGCCCTGCCGTGATTTCATTCCCAATCCACGAGCTACAACAACCATGGGTGAAGTTATGATGGCTGGCAGTGAAATGTCACTGTAGGATCTTGCTCCACTTGGCTTTTGGCTCTTCCATATGAGCTTTGCCTTCAAGGGCAGGAACATCTTTTCCTGGCTGGGAACTGGAATTCCAGCCCCTGGGAGCGTGTGCCATGGATCCCAGAGGGGCATTCCCGAGGCTCCCAGGGTGCTGCTCCTGCCGTGCCTCCCAAGGAGCTGTGCAGGGCAGGGGACAAGGTGCAGCAGCTGTGTTGGTGCTGCAGTGTCACAACAGCTCCTGGTTCCAGGAGTTTCCACACTGTCAAGAGCGATTCTTGGGTTCCATGATGCCCTGCTGTGTCCCCATTGATATTTGGTGTCATGAAGTTCTTCAGTGTCACAATGGCCACCTCGCTCCATGAGCTTCCACAGTGTCCAAATGGCCTCCTTGGATGGGCAGTGTCACCATGGACCATTGTCTCCATGCAGCCCCGGTGGGTCACCATGGACTCCTTGGTTCCATGAGGTTCTGGGGGTGTCTCCATGGTCTCCTTGGATCCACAGTGTCACAATGGACCACTGGATCCACGTGGCCCTGCTGTGTCACCATGGCCCCTTGGTTCCATGGGACCCCAGGGTCACCATTCACTCTTTGCTTCCAGGTGACTCCCTCAGTTCCAAAATGGCCCCTTTGTTCCATGGGGGACACAAAAGGTTTATAGAAACATTGAGAAAATCCTGCTTAACACACTGGGGAACATCTGTTTGCACTCCAAAGAGAGGTTAAAGGTGAGGATGGCACCAGCAGCTTCCATCTGCAACATGGATCCAGGAAAAGGACAGGGACAGAGAATTCAGCTGGGAGACTCAGAGAATTCTGCTTCCAGAGATCATTTCTGGTCACACTGTCCCTTGTAGAAAGGTGACACCATTCCAGGCAGCCTGTACTGAGCAGGTGGCTCCTGAGTGGGGTTTGTTGTTTAGGAAACCTGCTCAGGCTTTTCCATTCTTTCTTTCCCAAGAGCAAAACTTCTCCTGGGCCTGTGTGCAGGCATAGCCCTGAGGAGAGCAGGTGGGACACGGTGCAATGGGCTGGGACATGGAGCTGCAGAGCTCAGGGACAAGGTTCTGCTGCAGGGCACAGGGATGTCAGTGCCAGGTGGGCAATGTCAGACATGGTGAGGCTGGGGGTGAGGAGCAGCTTGTCCAAACAGGGTCAGCTCTCAAGGGGCTCATTCTTCTACATGCCCAGACCTCCTAAGGAGACAGTGAGCATCAAGATCACCTGGGGAATACTTCTATCAGCTCTTCTCTGAACTGGAAACTAAGAATACTCACTTAATTAAAGAAAAATGTCATGAGGTGCACTTTGAAATCCTCCTCCTTACAAGAACTCCAAACTGACTCCAATCAGCTGCACAAGCCCTGGAGATTTGCAGACCATTGAATGAAGACAAAGCTCCCCTGAGGGCTTTCTGTATTTTGATTATCCCCAACATGGATTTGAGACTCAGTCCAGGACCCTCAGTCACTGAGAGAAGGCTGAAGAAGCTGCTCAAGGAGTCAGAAGCAAAAGTCCAAGTCTCTTGGAGCATCACTGGGCCCCACTGAGGGCAGGGACTGCCAAAGGCTACCAGGGACTGCTGAGAGCAGATCCTTGAGGCCAGGACTGCAGGGAGCCCAAGTCTCAGAGCAGGGAACTGCAATTCTGAGCAAGGCCTGGGCTGGCTGGGGGAAGCAGAAAGGCCAAGCCCTGAGCCAAGCCTGGCACAGCAGGGCCTGTCCCTCACGGGTGGCTCGGGGCTGTTTGTGGGGCAGGGGAATGTGAGGGGCAGCAAGGACAAATGTCACAAACCTGTGTGACCCTGTAGATCCTCATGGAACCAAGGGGCAGGGTGACACTGTGCTGCCTCATGGAATCAAGGAGACCATTGTGAACTCAGAGACCCCAAGGAACCAAGGGTCCATGGTGACCTTGTGCAGCCGCAGTGTCACAGAGGAGCCGTTGTGACACAGCGAGGGCACACGGAGCCGAGGGGCCATTGTGACACATCAGGGCTTTGTGGAACCACGAAGCCAATCTGACACTGCAAGGCCTCATGGAAGCACGGGGCCATTGTGACACTGCAGAAGCAAGGGAACATTGTGACACTCCAGGGCCTGATGGAACCAAGGAGACCATTGTGACACTCTGGTGCCCCACAGAACCAAGGGAACATGGAACAGGTCTGGCTGGCTGGGCCTCCTGGGGACCACCTGACAGGTCTGGCTGACCTTGGCATGTCGAGGGCTGTTTCTCATCTGCCCCTGAAGCACTGGGGTGTCGCCCTGATTTTTTAAGGTTTTCTAAGACCTTCTGAGTTTACATTCTTGTAGCAAATTTTCTCACACAACTTTCTGTAAATAACTTATTGCTTTGCATTCCTTCAAAGAGGAGGAGAAATTTGATGGACGGTAGTTTTGTCCAGTGTCATTGGAGAGGTGCCACTTTCACCCTCCAATCCACTGTCACCTTTGGAAAACTATAAATGTTGGAGTCAGAAATAAATTTCATTTCTTTTACCGTCACATACGCAAAGGTGCCCATCATGTTTTCTCATGTCCCATAGTGACACTGGGGCTCTGGGCTTTCCTTCCTATGGGAGAGAACTATTCTTCTCCTCCAGGGGCCTATAGCCAAAACTGGAATTCCTCCTCCAAATTTCCTTATATTGCAAGGATTGTTTATAGATTAAGTCTGCCAGGAGAGACAGATCTGGCTGCCTTGGCCGCCCGGGGGCCACCTCTCATCTGCCTTTCAAACACTGGGACCATGTGCTTTTCTTTATTATGGGGAAAAACCATCCATCTCAACCAGGTACCCATGGCCAAAATTGGGCATCTGCCTCCAGAATTCCCTATATCCAATGATAGCTCCCAGAAAAATGATGCCAGGAATCACAAATCTGGCTGGCCTTGGCTTCCTGAGGGCTGGCATTCATGTGCCTCTGAAACACTGGGACTCTGTGCTTTCCTTCCTAATGAAAAGAACTGTTCTTCCTGTCTAGGTGTCCACGGCCAAAACTGAGATTCCACCTCCAAAATGCCCTATGTCCAAGGATAGCCCTGAGACGAAAGTTGTCAGGAGAGAGAGGTCTGGCTGGCTTGGCCTAAGGGTGGCCACCTCTCATCTTCTTCCAGAACTCTTGGATTTTGTGCTTTTCTTTCCTATAGGAAAAAAATATCCATCCTGAGCAGGTGTCCATGGCCAGAATTGGGATTCCACCTCCAAAACTCTGTACATCCAATGATTGCTCCTAGTGAAATCTGCCAGGACAGACAGGTCTGGCTGCCCTTGGCCTCTTGGGGAAGCCTCTCACCTGCTTTCAAAACACTGGGGTCAGTGGTTTCCTTCCAATGAAAAAGACCTGTCCTTCTTCTCAAGGTGTTCATGGTCAAAATTGAGATTCCTTCTCCCAAATTCCATATATCCAAGGATCTCTCCATGACAAAAGCTGCCAGGACAAACAGGTCTGTCTGGCTTGGCCTCTCAAGAGCCACTTCTCTTCACTTCTGCCTCTGAAACACTGGAGCTCTGTGCTTTCCTTCCTATGGAAAAGAACTGTCCTTATCTACGCAGAAATGGCTGAAATTGGGGTTCCACTTCCCAAATTTGCTATATCCAAGGGTTGCTTTCAGACAAAAGCTACCAGGACAGAGAAG
Organism: Lonchura striata; assembly: GCF_050655825.1. Taxonomy (NCBI): domain Eukaryota; kingdom Metazoa; phylum Chordata; class Aves; order Passeriformes; family Estrildidae; genus Lonchura; species Lonchura striata. The sequence goes on from NC_140738.1 coordinate 5,419,054, forward strand.
TCTGGCTGGCTTAGGCCTCTGGTGGAAGCCTTTCATCTGTACTTGAAACACTGGTGTTCCGTGCTTTTCTTCCTGTGGAAAAGAACCATCCTTTTACTTTGGGTGTCCATGTCTGAAATTGGGATTTCACCTCTAAAATTCCCTATATCCCAGGGTTCCTCCCAGACAAAATCTGCCAGTACCATCAAGTCTGGCTGGCTTTGGCCTCTGGTGGCTGCTCCTGCCACACTGGGGCTCGGTTCTTTCCGTCCCATGGAGATCACTGTGACACTGTGGGCACCTCATGGAACCAAGGGGATCATTGTGGTACCACTGGAGCCCATGGAACCAAGGGGCCATGGTGACACTGCGGGGCTTCATGGACCCAGAGACCATTATGACTCTGTGGGGCCTGATGGAACCATGGAGACCATTCTGACCCTTCAGGGCCTGGTGTCACCAAGGGGGCATTGTGACACCTCAGGGCCTTCTGGAAGCCAGGGACCATTGGGACACTGTGGGGCCCCATGGAAGCGAGGGAACATGGACCAGGTCTGTCTGGCTTGGCCTCCCAGGGGCCACCTGACAGGTCTGGGTGATGTTGGGATGTCAAGGCCTGCCCCTCATCAGCTCCTGGAGCACTGGGGCTCCATGCTCTCCTCTGTATGGAAACGAACCGTCCATCTTTTCAGATGCCCATTGCCAAAACTGACACTCTGCCAAAAAACTTTCTGATATTCAAGGGTATCTCGCAGAACAAAATCTGGCAGCTCTGGCTGGACCTGTCCTCTGGTGGTCACCTCTCATCTGCCCCTAAAGAAGTGGCACTTTGTTCCTTCATTCCTATGGAAAAGTACTGGTCTTCATGTACAAGGGACCATGCCCAAAATTAGAATTGGCCACTGAGCCCAGCTGAGCTCACGGAACCGTCTGCAGCCCCGAGCAGATATTGACTCTGCCAGTGCTGCCATCCTCCCTTCAGTGAGAGAAAAGGACACAGGACAGGCACACAGAGGAGCAGCATGAACACACCGAGGTCACTGAAGATGAGATGCCTTGATCCTGGGGCTGGAATCCTCTGGTAAAGCTGTGGAGAAGGATGTCATTGATACATCAGACTCTCTTTTTCCCTATAATGCATTGAAAAGTATGGGGAGATGACTTGTTTCAGCAAAGGCCTCCATGCTAAAGTAAGCAAATATTGAAGTAGTTGTGATCCCATGAGAAGTTTGAACAGAGAAAGAGCAGAGTGATGAGACCCTGTGCTCTCAGGGAGAGAAGAAGAAGATCTCTGCTCCCAGAGATTAAGATGATTTCAGAAAGAGATGAAGAGAACCTTTGCTCTTAAACAGCTCATCTTTACACTAATACCCCATAAGTTGATATGGCTCATAAGCACAGCTGTGGTAAAAGCTGCGAAAAAATGTCAGGGACTTTACAATTGCAGATTTTTTGGGTGGCTGCTATTTGTGGAAATCAAAACCCGTGAGATAACTGTTTTCTTGTGGAGAAGCCTCTATAACATTAACATGACCAACTTCTCTCCCTTAATGAAGACAGACTATTCTAGAGGTGGTAAACTGACCGAAAATTTTATGTTTTGTCTCTTTACATTGTCAGGTTGTATGGTGAGGGGAAGTGTTCTGAATGTTTTGTTCTATCCATGTTGCTTTTTCTTTTAGTTACTGTTACCAAAATTTTATTCATGCTCTTAGAGTTTTGAGCCCACTTTGCCTTTCTCCTAATCCTATCTCACAGCAGGAAATGAGTAAGTATATTCTAGTGAGTGCACTGGTAATTAGCCAACACTGAACCCACCACACTAATTGATGCATTGGCTGAGAAATCTCAAAATGGTGAACCAAAACCACTACAGAAACTTCCTGACAAACTGCACAAGAGCAGAGAGAAATTGAGGCAGAGCCATGGTTTTTCAGGACTTGCTTGATCCTAATGAGCCCCATGGTGCATTTGGAGCTGAGCCCTGTAACCTCAGGGCCTGAGAAGAGATTGCACAAACCTTTCCAGGAGTCCAAGTCAGAGGAAAACCCCAAAGTGGCTGGAGTCTAAAGCATTATTGGGAACCACAAAGGTCCATCAATACCAAACGCTCTTCATGGAGTCATTGGAGGAGAGAACTGGAGGCCAGGATGGCACAAAAACCTCTCAGAGACTGAAAATGGCACAAAGAACTGTCAGTGTGGAAAGGAAAATCCAAAAATACCTCACAAATGTTAAGAATCTTAAAGTATTCATGAGCCCCACTGAGTGTCAGTAAAAAGCTCTCAAGGGACTCATTAAAGCAGATAATTTGGGCCATGATTGCACAAACCTCTCACAGAGTCTGTATCAAAAGGGAAACACCAAGTACCTTAAAAGAACTGAAGTACCTTGAAGCATTAATGGGCCCCACTGAGTGTTGTTCCTGACAAAGCCTCTCCAGGGACTAATTACAGCAATATATTGGAGGCCAGGATTGCACAAACCTCTCAGAGACTCCAAGGCAAAAGCAAAAGCCAAAGTCCTTTGAAAAACCTGCAGTTCCCTGGGAGCACGAAGGAGCCCCCAGAGCAATTCCTGACCAAGGCTCCCCAGGGACTCCTTCCAGCAGATCCTTGACCCCACTGGGATGTGGGCTAGGAGGGGATGCTGAGGGCAGGACCAGGGGCTGACAGTGCCCAGCCTGGCTGGGGCTGTGCCAGGAGGCCCCAGGGCCTCAGGACAAGGTGTCTCCTCACAGCCCTTGGTGGCACAGACCCTGCTGTGCCCCAGGGCACCAAGACTTGGCTTCTCTTTGTCCCCACCTGGCATCAGTGCCTCCAGTTCTCTGCTCTGCCTGGGGCCTGGGGACACTTTCTGAGTCGTGTCCCTCAGTGGGACCCATTAAAAGTCCAAGAAACTTTGGAGTTGGATTCTGACTTGGAGCTCTGGAGAGGTTTCTGCAGCTCCCTCTCAGGGCCTGATGTTCAGGGCTGAGCACAAAGCCCCAGAGGCTCATTAAAGTCCTTGTGCTGTGTCTGTGCTGCTGAGCTGGGCCGGGCTCCTGGCACAGAGGGTGATCCTGGCAACCAAGCAGAGCTTCAAAAGCACATTTCTCTTGCTGAGCAGCTCTTCTGCCAGCCCAGCAGGGCTCAGGCACTGCCTGCAGCCAGCGCGGGCACAGCACAGAGGCACAGAGAGCTTCAATCAGTCAGGGCTGGGAAGGGGCTGAGAAGTGCCTGGGGCAGAATCACTGCCAGCCCTTGGCACAGGAACCTCTGCCTGCAGGACAATGCAGCTGCAGCTCCTGGAGAGATCTCCTAAAGCTGGAACATCCCAATACCCACAGACCCTGTGAGTGCATTCTCTGCTCATCTCCTGTGCAGAGCAGCCAGGGGTGCCCAGGGGTGTCCTGCAGAGCAGGGTCCTGCAGCCCAGGGCGCTGTGCTGGGCCAGGGACTCTGCTGCCTGCCAGGGACAGCTCTCAGCCGGCCCTGGAGCTGCTCCCAGCGCTGGCCAGGAGCTGTGGGGGGAAGGAGCCACCCTGAGCAGGGCAGGTGCTGCTGCTGAGAGGGGCTGGCTGGGGCAGGGCTGCTCCCAGCTCCAGACCAGCCTGGGCACAGCTCCGGAGGATACTTCCCAAAGAAGGTAAGCCTAGGATTATACTTATAAACTTCGAAAACTATAATCCTTTATTATTACTATTAAACTCTTGATTAACTATGTTAAACTCTTACTGAACACAATTAAACTGTTATTATATACCTCTAGATCTATAATATTTAATTAAGTTCACTATATTTCCATATTGTTTCTCTTAGAATTTAGACAAATAACCTGACTGTATAAATACATTTTTGAATATTATATAGTCTTTTCAACAGGATGAGCACCTACAAGAAGAACATTTTGGTTTTTGTATGCCAGCAGTGATAACAAAAACTGGGATAACAAAAAGCCCTTGGACCTCCTCCAATGTGCTGAGCCAGGGGTGTGTAACTGGGACAAGTAAATATCCTTTCGAATGTCCTTGTTAAAAATTCTAATAAATCAACCTTAATGAATTATTGAAATCAGGGGCTGGGTGTGCCTCATCCCCACTGGGAGACCTGGAAGCTTCCAATAAAGGTCTGGTTTTTACTTTACTGTTCTAACACTGTTGCAAGGGCTTTTTTTCTCTTTATATAGACAACAGGGGGATGAGAGAAGCGAACAGGAATTATAATCCCAGAATGACAGAACATTCTGAGTTGAAAGGGACACACAGGATCATCAAAGGAAAGTTTGAACATTTACAGAGACTCCAGAACTGTGACTTTGGGTGGTCAGTGTCTCTGCTGGGAGCCTCCCAAAGGGCCTTCAGCCACTCCTCAGCCCTGGGCAGCAGCAGCATCACCTCTGCAGGGCCCAGCAGGGCTCTCCTGAGCTGCCCTTGCCCAGCTGCACACAGAGCCTGCCCCAGCCAGGGCCCTGCACACAGGCAGGTTTCTGTAGGGCCGGGCCCAGGGCACACAGGGTGGGATGGGCTCTGTGAGCGCTGGCAGGGACAAGGCACCTCTCAGGAGGGGATGTCCAGGCCCAGGGAGATGCTCAGGGAAGCAGAGGGGGCTGAACAGAGTAGTGCTGGGGGAACAAGCCCATCCAGCCCCTCACCCTCCCTCAGCCACAGGGAATCCTATGCCTCTCACATCTCTCAGTGGCAAACTCTGAGTGCAGCACGAATGCTGGGGATTTCTGACTTCAGAGAGACAGGAATGATGTGTGGGTAGGGAAAGTGTTCTATACATATATTTCTAAATCCATGTCCTCCAGACTTGGTAGTGCAGATGGTATCAAGCCTTTCTGCACTATAAGTGAGTCCCCTGACAAATCTTGAATATCCAGCACTGTCCCTCTGCCCCATAGCCACAAACCCAGGGCAGCAGGGCAGGGATGGCTCCTCGAGAGCCCCCACGCACAGGCCTGGCTGCTCCTGGCACACTCAGCCAGCACAACTGGAGCTCAGGCAGGGATCTGGGTGAAGGTTTTCCCAGAGCAGGATCAAGGGTGGGTGAGTCCCAGCAGGACAGGCTGCAGGGAATGGCCCAGGATTGGCTCCAAGCAGCCTCTCCTGACTTGTCCCTGTCCTTTTTCCATGAACAGGTGCCCATGTGCAGCCACAGCAAATGTCCAACAGCAGCTCCATCAGCCACTTCCTCCTGCTGGCACTGGCAGACACGCGGCAGCTGCAGCTCCTGCACTTCTGCCTCTTCCTGGGCATCTCCCTGGCTGCCCTCCTGGGCAACGGCCTCATCATCAGCGCCGTAGCCTGTGGCCACCACCTGCACACGCCCATGTTCTTCTTCCTGCTCAACCTGGCCCTCAGCGACCTGGGCTCCATCTGCACCACTGTCCCCAAAGCCATGCACAATTCCCTCTGGGACACCAGAAACATCTCCTACACAGGATGTGCTGCTCAGCTCTCTTTTTTTTGTCTTTTTCATCTCAGCAGAGCTTTCCCTCCTGACCATCATGTGCTATGACTGCTACGTGTCCATCTGCAAACCCCTGCACTACGGGACCCTCCTGGGCAACAGAGCTTGTGCCCACATGGCAGCAGCTGCCTGGGCCAGTGCCTTTCTCAATGCCGTCATGCTCACGGCCAATACATTTTCCCTGCCCCTGTGTCAGGGCAATGTCCTGGGACAGTTTTTTTGTGAAATCCCCCAGATCCTCAAGCTCTCCTGCTCCAAATCCTACCTCAGGGAACTTGGGCTCATTGCTGTTAGTGTGTGTTTGGCATTTGGTTGTTTTGTATTCATTGTTTTCTCCTATGTGCAGATCTTCAGGGCTGTGCTGAGGATCCCCTCTGAGCAGGGACGGCACAAAGCCTTTACCACCTGCCTCCCTCACCTGGCTGTGGTCTCCCTGTTTATCAGCACTGGTGTATTTACCTACCTGAAGCCCCCCTCCATCTCCTCCCCATCCCTGGATCTGGCCCTGTCAGTTCTGTATTCGGTGGTGCCTCCAGCCCTAAACCCCCTCATCTACAGCCTGAGGAACCAGGAACTCAAGGCTGCAGTGTGGACACTGATGACTGGATGCTTTCAGAAACATTTAACTGCTGGCAAATTTCTGCAAATCACTTGTAATAAAAGTCACTTCTGATACTTCTTGTTGGTTTCATACAGAGGTCCTTTTTCTTTGTTTTACATTTTAATGTTTTCCACATTAGAAAGAAATGTCATTGTTTGTGATTTCTCATTTTGTTTCTCTTCACCTTTCCTGCGGCCACAGACTGTGTCAATGAAGGGCTGTCCTCTCAGTGGCTTTAAAGGAACTAAAGGATCTCCCAACAGAGTTTTCTGCAGAGTTGCCCATTTATTGCCTTCTCTGGAGCTGCGGCAACAATGTCTGTGTGCAGAGCTGGGGAGAGATCAGGGCTGGCACAGCAGCTCTGCTCCTGCTGGCCACACCATTCCTGATCCAGGCCAGGAGCCATTGGCCTTCTTGGCCACCTGGGCACACTGCTGGCTCATGTCCAGCCTGCTGTCCATCAGTCCCTGCAGGTCCCTTTCTGCCTGGCTGCTGTCCAGCCCCTCTGTCCCCAGCCTATAGCGCTGCAGGGGTTGTTGTGGCCAAAGTGCAGGACCCGGCACCTGGACTTGTTAAACCTCACCTTGTTTGATTTGGGCCCTGGATCCAGCCTGTCCAGGTCCGTCTGTAGAGCCCTCCTACACTCCAGCAGATTAGCACTCACACCCAGCTTGGTGTCATCTGCAAATTTGGGGATGGTGGGCTCGGTCCCCTCACCCAGATCATCAGTGAAGATGTTAAACAGGACTGGGACCAACACAGATCCCTGGGGGACAGCACCAGGGACTGGACACCAGCTTCTGGGCCCAGCCTCCAGCCAGCTCTTCCATCTCCCAGCCAGGAGGGAACCTGCCCAAGCCATGGGCTGCAGCTTTTCCAGGGAATGCTGTCAGAGACAGTGTCCAAGGCTTTGCTGAAGTCCAGATGGACACATCCACAGCCTTTCCCACATCCACAGGTGGGTCACCTGGTTATAAAAGGAGATCAGGTTGCTCAGGCAGGACCTGCCCCTCTTAAATCCACGCTGGCTGGCTCTGACCCCTCGGCCATCCTGTGGGTGCCCTGTGGTGGCTCTCAGGGTGATCTGTTCCATAACCTTGCCGGGCACCGAGGTCAGGCTGACAGGCCTGGAGCTCCCCAGATCCTCCTTCCAGCCCTTCTTGGGGATGGGCTCACACTGGCACCTCCAGTGCTCTGGGACCTCCCTGGTGAGCCAGGACTGATGGTAAATGATGGAAAGCAGCTTGGGGAGCTCATCCCCCAGCTCCCTCATCCCCCTAGGATGGATCCCATCTGATCCCATACACCTGTGAGCATCTGAGTGGCTCAGCAGGTCAGCAGCTGCTTCCTCCTGGATTACAGGGCGCTGTTCTGCTCCCTGTGACCATCTAGCAGCTCAGGAGAACTCCTGTCCTGAGGACAATCTCTCCGTATATTGAAAGTTGAGACAAACAAGGTGTTAAGTGACTCCACTTTTTTCCTTATCTCTAGTAACTCTACTCTCCACTGCATCCAATAAATAGTAGAGGTTCTCATTATCCCATATTTTGCTACTGAGTTATTTATAGAAATATTTTCTAATATTTTTCACTAAAGTGTTCAGGTTAAGCTCTAATTGAGATTTCACCATTCAGCTTATTCTCCATAACCTAACAACATCCTTAAACATTTGCTAAGTTGCCTGACCTTCTGTCCAAAATTGATACACTCTCTTTTTTCCCTTGAGTTCCCACGAAAGCTCCATGGGCAGTCAGGGAAGTAATTTTTCTCACCAGATTAACTTTTGCCACACTTGGACAGGCTTCTCCTTCCCCCTTAACATTACTTTCTGGAAATGTGTCCATCCTCCCTGAATCCCTTTGTTTTTAAGGGCTGTTTCCTTTAAAATAATCAGTACCTGATTTTGTACTCCCCAAACCTGCATCCGAAATAGGCCAAAGTCTGCCCTTCCTAATTCCAATGTGGAAGTTTTGTTGCTGCACCTCCTTCCTTCACAGATCATTGAAAACTTGATTATTTCATGGTCACTGTGCCCCAGGCAGCCTCCGAACCCCACATCTGCCACCAGCCCTTCTCTCTTTGTCAACAGCAGGAGACAGAGCTTTCCCTGGGAGTGGACTGTTACCAAAAATTCAGTAAAACAGAAAACTCCTTAACACCAGTGCAGCATTAAGAAGCAGCATTCTTTATTCAGCTGGATGCACAGGGGATAGCTCCTCCCAAAGCCAAGCATGCTGAGTACAGGAAAGTTTCTGTTCATATTCTCTATTTTGCACACATTTTCATTGATTATTCTGGACTAAACACACATCTGATAATCATTTCCCCAAAACCATGAACATATTTCCCCTCCCCTTTACCCATGTGTTCTTCTGTCCTGGGGGTCTCTCTGGTGGTCCCTGGTGGTCGTGGACCCCAATGTTCCCGTGGGCCTGGCTGAGCTGGCAGGACACTGAGGCTGGTGAACTTCCAGTTCCCCTTCTCCCACAATGGGCATTGTGTGGTCTCCATAGGCCTGGGGTTTTGGAGAATAAGCTCCAGGTGTCAGCTCACCTGGTGGAGACAATTTATCGTCTCGTAACATGAGGTCACAGAGTGGGCTATGACATCCCATGAGTGATCTATGCCAGAATGGTCCATGACATCACAGAGTGGTTAATGTGATGTCATCAAGAAGTTATGACATCATAGGCCATCTCTGTGACATCACAGAGCAGGCTTTGACATCACAGGACAGAGCTTTGAAATTGCAGAGCAGACCGTGACATCACAGAGTTGGCTGTGACATCAGAGACCAGCTGTGTGACATTACAGAATGGGCTGTGACATCTCAGAGAGGCTGTGTGACATCCCAGAGGGGCTGTGTGACATCCCAGAGGGGTTGTATGACATCCCAGGCGGGCTCTGTGAGGTCACTGGGTTGGTCACTCCACCCCAGCTCCCCCTCACAGTTTCTCCCAACAAGTCCAATGCTGTTCATCCCCAGCAGGGTCCCTGTCCCCTGGTATCCCCCCGGTCCCCCTGGAGCCACAGCCTCCACCAAAGGATGTTCCACAGGATCCACCCCAGAGCCTGACATGGGGAAAAGGGGCCAGGGCTGTGTGACCAGGACATCAAGGACGTGGATTATCCAGGTCCCTGTGGCCTGGGTTGGGTTCCCCAGGGCAGGAAAGATGTCTGGCAGCTGGAGCAGGCTTAGAGAAGGGCCTCCAAGGTGGGGCTGGAGCCCTTGGGCTGTGAGCAGAGGCTGAGGGAGATGGGCTTGTCCAGCCTGGAGCAGGGAAGGCTGAGGGGCTCCTCATCCCAGCCTGGCAGTGCCAGTGAGGAGGGGATGGAGAACACAGAGCCAGGCTCTTCACCAGGGGCCTGGATAATCAGCCAGGCCAGGAGGAGATGAAATGAGTCAGGCTGATTTCAGCATTTCCTCAACACCAAAAGCAGCCTGACCTCCCTTCTCCATCCACCACTGACAGCTTTGCACATCAGGAATTGTTTGAGATGTTTTTCCCCCACTTCAGGATGAGCACCCTAATACAAGAACCTAACTGTGTTTATATCTATCACAGAACCATGTTTGTCTGAAATTCATTCTAGCATGAAAATCACGTGTGGATGGTGGACTCATCAGACACTGCTGGGACGTAGCACATAGCTCAGGGAAGAGCGTGATTGTTATTAAATTGTGTCCTGTTCATCTATGGTCCTTTGGCCATGGAGAGAAACTTTCTGTGCCTCTGAGTCTCACCAGTTCCTGACCCCCAAAGGACACAAACCTGATGAGTTGTGGTTCCCACTCCAGTGGTGGCACTTCCACCTCCCTCCATCCCCAGAGCAGAGCTCCCTTGTCCCAGAAAGTCCCTGGCAATTCAGGGATGAAGGAAACAGGACAGGCTGTGGGGATCAGGGGCAGGGCACGGCCAGGGATTTGGGGTGGTTGTGAGCCCAGGGCAGGACCCAGCCCTTGGCCTTGGTGAACCTCATCCCATTGTCCTGGGCCCATGGCTCCAGCCTGTCCAGATCCCTCTGCAGAGCTTCCTGCCCTCCAGCACAGCCACACTTCCATCCAGCCTGGGCTCACCTGGGAACTGACTGAGGGTGCCCTCGATGGCCTCGTCCAGATCAACAAAAAAGAGATTTCACTGACCTGGCCCCAGTCCTGAGCCCTGGGGACACCCCTGGATGTGACTCCATTCCTCAGCTGCTCCATTCCCAGAGCAGCCTGGGCTGAGCAGAGCTGTGGGGCCAGAGCCGGCTGGGCTGTGCTGGGGAGAGGCCCTTGGTGCTGCCCAGAGCTCAGGGCAGCTGGCAGAGCTGGCAGGGAGCTGGGCTGGGCTGGGAGAGCCTGGCACAGAAACCATCAGTGTCCATCTCAGCCTGGCTGAGCGGGCAGGGGCAGGACTCAGCCCAGGCCTTGTGGGGCAGGGCCAGCGCCTGGGCAGGCATTGAAAACAGGCAAGAGCCCGAGAGAGGAGGCTGCTCTGTGCCCTGGGGGCACGGACAGAGCAGGGAGGGGCCCAGGACATTTGTCAGCGCCAGCCTGTGTCTGTGCCAGCCCTGGGCAGCCCTGGCTGCTGAGCCCAGCTCTGCCCTGGGCTGAGTTTGGCTGTGGCCCAGCTCCATCCTCCTGCGGGGCTCAGGGCCTGTTCCCGGCCATGGCCAGCCCTGGCCGCCTCTCTGCTGGCCCCGAGGCCGGCAGAGCCTGGGCAGGGCTGTCTGTGCAGCCCCACAGGTGCCACGGGCTCGGCAGGAGCTGGCAGAGGCTGCCCAGCAGGGAGGCCATGGGGCACAGAGCCCCAAGGCTGCCCAGGGCCTCACGGCACAGGGGCCGTTCCCAGCCGCAATGCTCCTGTCCTGGGCTGGGCTGCACAGGGGCTGTGGCACCATGGCTGGGCCAGCACAGGGCCACAGAGGGGCCACGCAGCCGCTGCCGGGGCTGGCAGCAAGGCCGGGCACAGACAAGGAATTGCTGAGCATGGCCTGCGCTGGCCAGGGCTGCCTGTGCCCAAGGCAGAGCTCAGCTGCCCTTGGGGCTGCAGGAACACTCAGGAGCCCAAAGAGCCTCCATGGCTGTGCTGGAGACCAAGGCTGGAGCAGGGAAATGCAGGGCTGCTGTGCCATGGGGAGGGCATGGAATTCCAGCACACACCTCAGCTCTCTGATGGTCCCGGCACCGTGCTGGGCCCTGTTCCAGACTGGAGCAGAGCAGATGTTGATGGCACAGGAGCCCTGCGGGGCTGGCAGGGACCTGCAGCTTGCAAGGTGCTCTGCTCTCCCTCAGCTCCTCTCTGAGAGATCCAATCCCAACTCGGCACCTCAGGGTGTGGAGTTGCGTTTTTGCCCATTTCCCCTTTCTTTTTAAACAAAAAAAGGAGGAGATGTGGAGTTGCATTATTTGTATGTTTTATTATCCCTGTATTATGTATTGGTTTATTCCTTCCGTGTGCAACTTGGTTTATCCCCAGTTTTCCCGCCTTGTCCTCCCTTCCCGCCTTCCCAGTATCTATCCATCACCCTGAAAGAGGCATTTTACCCCCCCCGGGTGCCTTGTCTATCACTCGGTGCCCCTTCCCATCCATCCAGAAGCTTCTACTCAGGGCACCGGGTGATTGGGCGAGGACCTGGGACTCCCCCCATATCCTTCCCCCATTGGACCCCACCATATCCCCCCATCCCGGAGCCACCCCCTATCCCTATCCCCATTGGTCGTTGGATACCCCTCCCTTACAGTTTATAAGCCAGTGCAAGCACCTTGTGCTTGTTCCTGTTGGCTGGCACCGTTCTAGGACATTTGGCCCCGTTGGGCTACAATAAACTCGGACTTAGCCCCCAGCAGGATCCGCTCTTCATTTACCACCGCGAGGCTTGCTAGCGCTGCCCGGAACCCACAAAGGCACTCTCCAAACCCCAGCTGGGAGCGGCGGAGGGTGCCTCCATCGCCCACTCTCGCCCCAGACTGAGAGCTAGCCGGGGCGGAGGAAAAGGGAACCGGGGCGAGAGCGCAGCAGCTGGGCACAAGTGTCACTGCCTGTTCATGGGCACACAGCTGATGTCTGCCTGGAAAGGAGCACAGGTGTTATTACTCGTACATTTCACTTTATAGAAGGACAGTTTTATTATCTGTGTCATTTAAGAAACACAAAAGTTTTCTCTCCAGGAACACGGATTTCCTGGGAGGGTACTGATGAGAAAAGGACAAGAAATACTGATCTTCCATCTTCTTGTGTCCCTAATATTCTGTTTATTACATCATCTCCCTCTTCCTTCAGGGGTTTCCAGCTCTCCTGTTGAAATTGCCATGTCTAACAACATCTCTTCACTTGACCAGCTGGATCTATGTTCTTCCTTTTGCTCCCAAATTTCCTCCTCTAGGTGCTCTCTGGTCATTCAAGAGCCTCTCAACTGACTGGTTTCATGATTTGAGATTTAGGGAGTTGCCCAATCTTTCTGAAGTTGAAATAAATTTCACATTAGTCAACCACTTACTTAGATTTCTATCTATCACATAATTGCCTTTTCTTATGTCTTTGTATAAAACTGTTTATCTACAGAAATCACTTTGGTGTGGGGGACATGTCAGATGCAGCTGGGATATCACAGAGAGCTGAGGGAGGAGCTGTGATGGTTATTAAACTGTTCCAATGTTCAACTCCTGTTTGTTGGCAAGAAACCTTTCTGTGCCTCTGAGTGTCACCATCCCTGAGCCCAAAGGACACAAACCTGATGAGTTGTGGTTCCCACTGCAGGGGTTGCACTTGGACCTTGACTCTGCACAGGAGAGCTCTTCATCCACTTTCCCTCTTTTCCTCCCTCTGGCCATGGAGGGAGCTCCTGACTTCAGCCTGTGACTCGTGTGTGCAAAGAGCAAATCTGGGAAGAATTGGGGCAGGGAGGGTTTGGGGGGACCTTGGGATCTGTGCTGGGCACAGAAGGTGTTTTCCATTGCTCTGAGACTGTCTGCTGTGCACAGTGGATTTAATAGCCAGCAGAGGAATGACTTTTGCATTGGATGGAGTTGTGCCTTCCCTTGGCTTTGTTGGCTGGCAAGAAATGAACATCTCTCTGTGTCTGGGGCAGCTTCTTCTCCAAAGAAAGCAGGTGGGAGTTGGAGCCCAGGAGCTGAAACCTGCAGGTGCAGCCTGGGCTGGAGGGAGCTCAGATTTGCACAAGGCTGCTCTGAGTGCCAGGGCTGGGATGGGGGAAATGGTGGGGTGGGGGTAGGGACAGTCTTATGGATTGTCAGCCATAAAGTGTCTTGATTTTCGTATCTATTCAAACTGCATGAGGAGGTACTTGGATTCAGTGTCAGCTAGAGATTGCATATAACAATGTATTAACTAAAAAATCAAAATGGGACCTAAAAAATGGTTTCTCACTCCCTGTGTAAATAAAAGTCATTTATTTCAACTACACTAATGGAATCTGCCTAACCAACCACAAAGGATTTGAAAGCTTAAATCAAATTATTCCCAGAGGCTTGTCTTGTTAAGGTGTTCTGAATGTTAATGTGCCCTGGGGCACTGAATTCCTGCACTGAAGAGCTGAAGGCTGAAGAAGCCTCTGGAGCAGTAAAATTCAGCAGCAGCCTCCAAGTTGCTGAGGATGTCAGCAGCCCCCACTGAGGCCATCCCTGCCCAGAGACCCTGGGGAATGGGCAGACAAGGAGAGCGTCCCTGGGGCTGGGGCAGCAGAACTCAGAGGCACCAGCGGCTCCAGCTGGGACATGGAGTGTGGGATGGGGCTGTGAAAGCCCTGCCTGGGCTGTGCCAAGCAGGACACACAAGCCCTGACCCCCATCCACTAAAAAACTCTCTCGAGGAGACATTTAAATGGAGTGACAATAATTTGTGTCCTCTGAGTTGGATGCACTGGAGCAATACTATCAAGATTTTCTCAGGAGCTCAAAACAAACAGCAAAGCAGCCTTTACTGGCAACTTTAGGAAATCAGAGAAACTTTGGCAAAAGTTTTAAAATTATATTCAGTGTACAAAAGATAGTTTTCAATGCATTAACTTGGCTCTTTCAACTTCACAATCTCTAAGCCTGTTCAATTCTAAGTTAATCTACATCTGCAAGAGGACTGAAATAGAACAAGATAGACAGAGAAAGACAAAAAAGATACAGAGAAGCACACACACAGCTACCAACTCCTGGATTCCAGCAATGTTCAGATGGAAATTCCAAAAGGAGGTAGGGTGAAGACATGTGCTTGCCTTGTGGTCAGCCTTAAATACCCCTTGGTGTTCCTGGGCCTTCCCCCAGGTGGGACTTGGGGTCATTTGGTCACTCAGGAGCTGGGCTGGGGCTCCAGAGGTGGCTGTGGAGCATTGCCTGTGCTGTGCCAGGGACTGGCAGACACTGCTGGGCTGGGATAGAGGCTCTGGGAGGATTGGGGTTCCAGGGCAGGGCAAGGGTGGACCTGCCCTTTCCTCCCTCACACATGAAATTTTTCCAGCCAACAATCTCCTCCAGTCTGTCACAATCTGCACTTGGAGGTGAAATTCCAATTCTGGCCATGACCACCTGCAGGAGAGGGACTGTTCTTTTCCATAGGAAGGAAAGCATAGAGCCCCAGTGCATAGGAAGTCAGGTGAGAGCCTCATTAGGCTAAGGCCAGCCAGACTTGGCAGCAATAGCAGATTTTGTCTGGGGGCAGCCTTTGGATATAGGGAATTTTGGAGACAGAATCCAAATTTTGCCCATGGGCGCCTGGAGAAGCAGGACAGTTCTTCCCCATAGGAGGGAAAGCATGGAGCCTTCCCCAGTCTTTCGTGGACAGGTAAGCAGTGACCCTTATGAAATGACTGCCAGCCTGTTTTTTCCTGGCAATATTCCCATAGTAACAATCCCTGGATATAAGAAAATAGAGATGAAATCTGAATTCTGGCCATGGATGCCTGGAGGAGAAGGGCAGTTCTTCTCCATTGGAAGGAAAGCCCCGAGCCCCAGTGCTTCAATAGCAGATGAGAAGAGACCTTCAAAATGCCAAGATCACCTTTTAGGCAGCCCCTGGAGGCCAAACCAGCTAGATCTGTTCCGTGTTCCCTTGGTTCCATGGGACCCTCAAGTGTCACAATGGTCTCCATGGTTCCTTGAGGCCCCACAATGTCACGGGACTCCTCTGTTCCATGCGGCCCACAATGTCACAATGGACCTTTGGACCCTGGGGGTTTGCAGTGTCACAATGGTCTCCTTTGGCTCCACAGGGTCACAATGGAACACTGATGACACGAGGTCCTGCTGTGTCACACTGGACCTTTGGTTCCCTGCAGCCCTGCAGTGCCACAAAGGCCTCTTGGTTTCACGAGGCCCCACAGTGTCACAATGGTCCTCTTGGTTCTGTGGGGACCCCCAGGGTCACAATGGTCTCACTGGTGCCATGAGGCATCACAGTGTCACAATGCTTTGCTTATTCCATGGGGCCTCATAGTGTCCCAATGGTCTCCATGATCCCATGAGTTGCCTCAGTGTCACAATGGAATCCTTGGTTCCATGGTGCTCCACAGTGTCACAACGGCCCCTTGGTTCCATGAGGCTGTGAAGTCTCTTAATGGTGTCTCCATGAGGCCTTCCAGTGTCACAATGGACCTTTGGCTCCCTGGGGTCTCACCATGTCACAATGGCCCCTTGGTTCCATGATACCCCAAAGTGTCATAATAATCTCCACAGTTCCATGAGGCCCAGTGGTGTCACAATGGACCCTTGGTTTGATGGGGCCTCTCAGTGTCACAATGATCCCGACATTCCCTAGAGTGTCACAATGGCCCCTTGGTTCCATGGTGCCCCACAGTGTCACAATGGCCCCTGGGTCTCACAGGCCCCACAGTGTCACAATGGTCCCTTGGTCTCACAGGCCCCACAGTGTCACAATGGCCCCTTGGTTCCATGGTTCCTGTGCTGGTGCATTCCCCCCTCCCCTTCTCAGGCCGCCCTGCCAGCTGAGAAATGCTCGCTGGCCTCAGCCTTGGCCAGCAGCCCCTGGGCTCAGCTCCTCTGGAGCTCAGCACAAACACGCTCTGCTCCAGGCACTGCTGCTGCCCAGCCAGCTCCTGGCTGCTTTAGGAGCAGCCCTGGGAACTGTTTGTGTTCCCTCAGTGGCACAACATCCCTGTTCTCACCCTGCCAAAGAAAGCTGCTGATGCCAAGTGCGGCCAGGGTGAAACATGGCTGGGACTGCAGCCCCTCTCTTGGTTCCCTACAAACAGCGCTCCAAAAGGAGCCCTTGGAGCTCTCCTGGGCCAGCGACTCCCTCTGAGTGGGGCCTCTCCGAGCCGGGAACTCTCCCGTTTGCTGCACTCGGGGATCCCAACAACGAGGGAGCCTGGGCCGATCCCCCCACTCCTCCAGGCTCAACCCTTCTTTGCTGGGGAGATGCCAAATCATCCAGAGGGAGCATTTCCCTGCCCTCAGGGGAATTTCTCACAGGTGCCTTGCACTGACTCTCTGTGTCTGTGTGCACACAGGAGTGCCTCTGCTGGGCAAATGTGGCAGAAATGCTGCTCCCTGAGGGCTCTGAGTGCCTTGGATAACTGAGCCAGTCAGGCCTGTAAGTGAGGTTAAGTCATGAGGAATAACCTAAGTGAAATGCTGCTAAGAGTTGTTCTTTTGCTAAGTTGTTACACTTAATAGAAGTTATAAGCTAAGTTGAATATTGTTAAATCTTATTCCTCTGTTAAAATGCAAAGTCATAGGTTATAAGTTACATTAAATACTGTTAAGGTCATTTCTTTTGCTTAATTGTGAAATTTAAAGTAGAAGTTAAGGTTAAGTCCTGTTAAGTTTGAGGTGTTCAGCTTTTGGGCCATATTCCTTTTATCCTTGACATCACTGTCCTTGTGTCACACTCACACAGGGACAATTTGTGTTTAATTTCTGCTTTGATTGTCTGGATTTTGTTTGGTTTTGTTGTTGTTTTTTTCCTTGCTGTGCCTGAAGTGTGCAGTCAGGATCAGAGTGACTCTTGCCAAGGAACTTTGTGGTGCTGTTGCTTAATATTAAATCTGGTTTTTGCTGCTCCCTTGCTGGGGATTTTTCCAGCGCTCTCAAGCCCTCGTTAGTCACAGGGTGAAGGAGCCCTGGCCCAGGCTCTGGCCCTGGGGCACACAGGGATGCTGCCGGGGGGTCCCTGTCTCCCTGTCCCACCCCTCATGGCTCCAGCCCCCGTCCCCGTGTCAGGCTCTGGGGTCGATCTCGTGGAACATCCTCTGGGGGAGGCTATGGCGCCGGGGGCGGGGGGACCCGGGGGGACAGGGGACCCCGCTGTGCACGAGCAGCGTTGGACTTCTCTGGGGGAACTGGGAGGGCAATGGGGCAGAGTGACCTCCCCAGTGACCTCAGACAGCCCTTGTGATGTCACACAGCCTTTGTGATGTCACACAGCCCCAGTGATGTCACACAGCCCTTGTGATGTCACAGCCAATTCTATGATGTCACCCTGTGATGCCATACAGCAGTGCTGTGATGTCACAGAAGACTGTGGTGTCACAAAGTCACCCTATGAAGTCACAGTCTGTTCTGTGATGTCACAGCCAGCTCTGTGATGTCACATCCCCTTCAGTGATGTCACAAACCTCTCAAGATCTCAGTTACATTGAAACATTGAAGTTTCTTGTACTTTAAAGAGATCCCTTTTAGGGACACTGAGAAAGTGTCCCCAGGTTCCAGTCAGAGCAGAACACTGGAGGCACTGATGACAGCTGGAGACAAGCAAGGGAAAGGTGCCTCTGGTGCTGAGCAAACCTGGATGTGTTTCAGGAATTCAAAGGGCCCAGGCCTGAGCCCCAGCCCCTGGCAAGGCAGATCCTGTCCCTCCCTCATTGCTCAGGGCTCTTCCCGGGATGGGCACTGGCACGTGGGGATGTGAAGTGCCAAGGGCAGGACCATGGGGCGGCCCCTGCCAGGCTGCTGAGCAGGGACAAGGAGGCACTGAGGCCCCAGGGCTGCAAGGGTCACTTGTCCCCTGGTGGCCTCAGGCCCAGGGCCAGCAGCCATGGCCAAAGGGCTGCACAGGTTGGCTCTGTCAGGGCCTTGCAGCTGCTGCACATCCCTGTGCCCTCTGCAGCCCAGGCTGTCCCACGGTGTCCCTGCCCTGCGCCTCTGTCCCTGCAGGCTGTCGTCACCCCCGGCTGCCCCACCTCGCTGGCCCTTCCTTTGCTGGCAGCTCTGCCTCCTGCTGCCCCTGCCTGGCCACACAAAGCCTTGGGCTGCTCCAGGCTCCTGCTGGGGACGTGTTGCACCACAGCCCTGCCCTGGGAGGGAAATTCCTTTCTCCTCCTGTGTCCAGTCTGGACTTCCCCAGCTGCATTTGTGGCATAATTTCTCTCCCTGCCTGATTCCCACTATGGAGAAAAGCTCCACCATTTCCACATCCACCCTTGAAGCCCTGCCAGGCCACTCCTGATCTGTCCTCAGTGTCTTCACAACTGAGCCCAGGCACATCAGCCTCCATACATGGGTTATGTTCTTGAGGCCTGCAAAACTCAGCTCAGGAGATCTCTGGGCCCTGTCCAAGGTGTTTGCAAAGGAAAACATTCTGCTCATATCACCAGAGGCCAAGACCAAGCAGAACTGTCTGTCCTGGCAGCTTTTGTCTGGGAGCAATCCTAGGATAGATGGAACTTTGGCGGCCACATTCCAGTTCCTGCCATGGCCCCGGGACAAGAGGGTCAGTTCTTTTCTGCAGGAAGGAAGGCACAGAGCCCCAGTGCTTCTGAGGCAACTGAGATGCGACCATCAGAGGCCAAGGCCAGCCAGACCTGGCACATTTTTTTCTGGCAGATACCCTTGAAAACAGGAAATTTTTGAGGGGAAGTACCAATTTTGTCCATGGGTATCTGAAAAGAGGGACAGTTCTTTTCCATA
This sequence comes from Lonchura striata, assembly GCF_050655825.1. Taxonomy (NCBI): domain Eukaryota; kingdom Metazoa; phylum Chordata; class Aves; order Passeriformes; family Estrildidae; genus Lonchura; species Lonchura striata. The sequence continues at coordinate 5,437,946 of NC_140738.1, forward strand.
GCAAGGAAAGCACAGAGCCCCAGTAGTTCAGGGGCAGATGAGAAGCAGCCCTTGACATTCCAAGATCAACCAGACCTGTCAGGTGGTCCCTGGGAGGCCAAACCTGCCAGACCTGTTCCCTGTTCCCCTCATTCCATGGAGCCCCACAGTGTCCCAATGGTCCCTTGCTTCCAGGAGGCCCTGAGGTATCACAATGCCCCCTTGATGACACGAGGCTCTGAAGGGTCGGAATGGTCTCCATGGTTCCACAAGGCCCCACAGAGTCATGGTGGTCTCTGGGTTCCATGGAGCCCCGCGGTGTCACCATGGCCCCAAAGTGTCACAATGGACTCCATGGTTTCACCAGGTCCTCACCGTGCCACCATGGTCTCCACAGGAAGGGAGCAACCCAGCCCCAGCGTTCCAGGGGCAGATGAGCCACAGCCACCAGAGGCCAAGGGCAGCCAGATCAGATGGTGCTGGCAGATTTTGTCCTTGGATATAGGGAATTTTAGAGGTGGAATGCCAGTTTCAGACCTGGCTGCCTGGAGGAGAAGGACGGTTCTTTTCCATAGGAAGGCAAGGACGGAACACCGGTGTTTCAGGGGCAGATGAAAGGTGACCATCAGAGGCCAAGGGCAGCCAGACCTCTCTGATGTGGTATTTTTTTGTCTGAAAGCAACCCTTGCATATAGGGAATTTGGGAGGTGGAACCCCAATTTCGGCCATTTCTGCATTGTTAAGAAGGATGGTTCTTTTCCATAGGAAGGAAAGCCCAGAGCCCCCGTGTTGCAGGGGCAGAAGCAGAGAGAGAAGGCTCCTGGGAGGCCAGGCCAGCCAGACCTGTTTGTCCTGGCAGCTTTTGTCACTGAGAAATCCTTGGACCTAGGGAATTCTGGAGGAGGATTCCAAACTTTGGCCATGGGCATCTGGTCAAGATGGATGGTTTTTCCCATAGGAAAGAAAAGCGTGGAGCCCAGGTGTTTTGGAAGGAGATGAGAGGTGGTCACCATAGGCCAAGAGAGCCAGACCTGTCTCTCCTGGCACCTTTCATGTGGGGGAAATCCTTGAATATTCAGAATTTTGAAGGTGGAATCTCAGTTCTGGCCATGGGCACCTGGGCAAGAAGAAGAGTTCTTTTCATCAGAAAGGAAAGCACAAAGCCTTAGTGTTTCAAAGGCAGATAAGAATCAGCTCTTTGGAAACCTAGGCCAGCCAGGCTTGTCTCTCCTGGAAGCTTTCACCTGGGAGAAATCCCTGGATATAGGGAATCCTGGAGGCGGATTCCCAACTTTGGCCATGGGTGCCTGGATGTGAAAGGTGCTTTTTTCCCATAAGAAAGAAAAGCACAGGGTCCCAGTGTTTCGCAGGCAGATGAGAGGTGGCCCCTGGGTGGCCAAGCCAGCCGAACCTGTCTGTCCTGGCAGATTTCATCTGGGAACAATCTTTGCATAGAAGCAAACTAAGAAGAGGAATCCAGATTTTGGCCATGGGCACCTGTAAGAGAAGGACAGTTCTTTCCACAGGAAGGAGAGCACCGAGCCCCAGTGCTCCAGGGGCAGATGAGCAGCAGCCCTGGACATGCCAAGGTCAGCTGGACCTGTCAGGTGGCCCCCAGGTGGCCCAGCCAGCCAGGCCTTGATGCCTTGAGAGGCCACCTAGAGCAGAGGCTGGACAGTGTTACAGGAGTAAAGTGGGGATTTATTAAAAAGGCCTTCAAAGGATTCACCTGGGCAGTACAAGGGCCTGGCTGAGGGTACACCCAGGATGGACGCCAGGTCATGCGTTTTCACACTTTTAAAAGTTCTGGTTCATTTCCATATTGGGGTTAATTGTCCAATTACACCTTCAGATTATGCAGCCCCACCCTCCCAGTCTGCTCTCCTCAATTCGCTGCTGTTTTCATTTTTGGGCCCGAAGCTGCAGCGGTGTCTATGGTTCTCAGGCAGGAAAAGGATTGTTTTGTCTGACTACACTGTAAGAGAACTTGCTGACACTCTGCATGAAGTTCAGAGTTACAGACTGATACAGCACAGAATTGGGAAAATATGGAAGCTAAAACTTAAGGCATCAGCCTGTCCCATGTTCCCTTGGTTCCATGGGGACACACTGTCACAATGGCTCCTCGTGACACTCTGGGCTCCACAGTGTCACCCTGGGCCCTTGGATCCATGGGAGCTTCCCAATGGTCCCCTCTGATTCCACGAGGTCCCCACAGTGTCACAACTGACCCATGGTCCCATGAGGTTCCCCAGTGTCACCAGGGTGTCCTTGGACCTGCCTTGTCACAACTGACCCATGGTCCCATGATGTTCCCCAGTGTCACCAGGGTGTCTCTGGACCTGCCTTGTCCCAACTGACCCATGGCTCCATGAGGCTCCATGAGGTTCCCCAGTGTCACCGTGGTCGCTGTCAGAGGCTGGATGAGATCAATGTCCCCAGACACCTTGGGCTGAGCTGTCAATCAGTCACACAGATGGGACAGCGCTCACCCAGCTCTGAACACCTGAGATATCAGAAGTCCCAGCTGGGGGGAGGCCCACGAAGGCCCAGGGGCTTAAAACCAAGGAGCTCAAGGTCAGCCCCTGGTATGGACTCTGCCTTCTCCTGGGGTTTGTGTCTCGCCCACACTGGAGCCCCGGGAGATGGGAGCCATATGTGTGTCTTTCTGTGGAGCTTCTGTCTTCCTGTCTCTCTCTCTTTCCTCTCCTTCTAATGCTCTTTATATGGAACAGTTTTGGGTACCTGAACAACTTCAGTGTTTAGGGGTTTCCAAGCTAAATGGGCTGAGGGAATGAAGTTACAGCTGTGAAAAGTGATTTAAGTCGGATTGGATTTGTATTAAACACTTTTCCAAAGTTCCTTGTGCTTTTGTACTTTGCCAGTAAAATTTTGGGGGTCCCGAATGGGCGCTGAGGGGCACTTGGGGGTCCCGGAGGGTCTAGGGGACACTGATGGGACAGATGGGGGCGGTACCGGGGTTCTGTGGAGCGCGGGGCATGACGGGCATTGTAGTCCCGGCTTTAATGGGGTTCTACGGGGCCGCAGAGCATGACGGGAGTTGTAGGCAAAAGAAAAGATGGCGCAGACCCCAGGCACCGGCCTCAAAGCCATGATCCCTGGCGCTGATTGGTTGGGGCTGTGATGGGCGGGAGCCTCGGCCAATGGGAGCCAGTGCGGGCGGGAACAGCCCATTCAACCCCTCCAGTCCCTCCCAGTACAGCCCAGTTCATCCCCAGTACATCCCAGTACAGCCCCAGTGCCCCTCCAGTCCCTCCCAGTACAGCCCAGTCCCTCCCAATACACCTGAGTTCATTCCAGGCCCTCCCAGTCTCCCCAGTGCCATCCATATCCCGCTCCAGTGTTCCCCAGCCTTCCCCACAGCGTTCCCGCCCATTGCGGGGCAGCGGCGCAGACGGAATGTCCTGCGGCCCAAACCTCCTGCTCCTGCCACACAGCGCCAGCCTTCTCCCCTCCTCCTCCTCTCCCAGCACGGCACAAATTGCAGCTCGGAGGAGGCTTCCCCAGAGAGGGCTCCGGCTCCTGTCTCAGCCCGAGTGTCCCTGCAGGGGAACAGAGCATCTTTCAGGCACTTCCACAAGCTCAGGGTTCCCATTTCATGGGGAATCTGGGATGAAAATGGCCTTTTTCAGAAAGACAAATGCAGAGGAGATGGATTAGAAATTATTTGGGAAAAGTGACCCTTCTTCCAGACAAAGTTCACCAAGTCATTGCCTGCATTTCTCCTTTTCAGATTCTTACAGTCATCTCCTGAGAAGTTCAGATTGTTCTGGTGCTTTTCATGAACTGATTGAACTCTTGATATATATCAGTGCATGAGATGTGGAAGCTTCTAAACTGAACACAGAAACAAACTCCCTCTGTCAGCCCATTTTCATCTTCCACATCACTTTCAAGCTGTCCATAGGGGTGTTGGAATGATTATCACACAGCTCTCCATTTCTGGCTGCAGGCTCTGGAGATTCTTTCTCTGCATTCAGTCAGGCTTGCATTCCCTGACAATTCCTGGTAGCCCATCATGGTTTCTTAGGGTAGAACAATAACAGTGAAAATCTCACCAATGGCCCAACTGCCCATCCCACAAGGAAAAGAAAGAACAAGTTGTAAAGTTCTTCAACTATTTGTCCCGCTTTTCTGCAAGAGTTGAGCTGCACACACGGTGTGGAAAGGCAAGAGAAGCTGCAGCTGGTGGCACATCTTGTGACAGAAGCTGCTCAAAGCCTCCTCGTTCTCCAGCCAAGGTTCTTGGAAATAGCAAACAGGACTGTGGAGAAGATTCTAGGAAAACTGAAACAGCTTTTAGAAATGAAATGAAAATTGAAAGAAACAATCCAAGATGTTTTTCTCTGTTTGTTTTTATGCTACCTTTTTCTATCTTTCACTACTTGTCCTCTTCTCCTTCCCATTAATTGCAAGTGGATCTCACTTCTATGATCCACGATGTGGAAAGTTTTAGAAAGTGTAAAATAAAATACCATGAGCTGTTTTTTTTTGTTTTTTTTTTTTTTTTTGGAGATCAGTGCTGGGGACTAAGTGCAGTTCTTGGGACAGGTACAAATTCAGCATTGAGGGAATGTGCTCCAAGAGTGTTTGACCCTCAGCAGGGACAACGCACAGCCGTGACCGAGGGGATTCCTGTGCTCCTGGGCAGGAGTCCAGGCTCTGGATCTGGGCTGGACACGGCAAAGTTCCCATGTTTGGACAGGCTCAGGGGCTGCCCCGGGGAGCGCGGGGCTGCGCACGGGGGCGAGTGGGCAGCGGACACACGGACACGGAGACACACGGACACGGGGACATACGGACACGGGGACACATGGATACGGAGCTTCAGCTGCAGAGGCAGCAGTGGCAGCGAAAGCAGCGAAAGCAGCGAAAGCAGCGAAAGCAGCGAAAGCATCTGGCACTGGGGCGAGCTGGTGATGAGCCGGGCCAGCGGCAGAAGCCGGGCCGTGCCGGGATGAGCCGGGGCCCGGCAGGGTGGGAGCTGCCAGGACGCCTGGAGGGAGAGCGGGCATGGGGCCAGCACAGGGCGCAGAGCATCCCGGGCTGGCTGAGGGGTTCCCAACCCCCGGCATGGCATCAGCCCCACTGACGGCATCGTGCTCCTCCCGCAGCCCCACGGCACCAGCGCAGCCCTGGAGATCGCGCTGCTGGACAAGGTCTCCTCTGGCTGTGCTGGTGTCATTCAGCTCCAGGAGTGGCTTCAGCTCCCCGACAGCTTTGTGCTGGTGCTGGAGCATCCGGAGCGGTGCCAGGACCTGTTGGGTTTCCTGGCGGAGCGGGGGTTCCTGCCGGAGGAGGAGGCACGGGGGTTGTTCCGCCAGGTGCTGGAGGCTGCAGCATCCCCCTGATGAACTGTGTCTGTGTTCCACAGGAACCCTGTCCTACAGCCCACCAGAGTGGATCCACCAGCAACGCTACCACGGTGAGGCAGCGACGATCTGGTCCCTGGACCTTCTGCTGCACCACCTGGTCATGGGGAAGCACCCGTTCAGGAGGGGCCAGGAGATATCTGGGGGCAGATCTTGTTCCCAGGATGGCTCTCTCAAGGTGGATCCTCATCTCTGGGCAGAGGGGCAAAGCCAGGGCTGGGAGACAGCAGCAGCTCATGGGCGTCCTGCTCTGGCAGCTGCTGAGGAGGTGGCACATGTCCTCCTCTCCTGCTCTCCTCCAAACAGAAAATCCATGGGGAAGTTTAGGCCCAGCTCTGGGCACACCCAGCATGGCCTGGAAGTAGGGGGGCAACTTCTCCATCTGACTGGTGATTGCTGGTTTCTCTCCCCAGAGTGCCAGGATGTCATTAAGAGGGGTTTGTCCATGCAGCCCTTGAACAGGCCATCCTTAGAAGAGCTTTTCCGTGATCCTTGGGTGCAGGGTGTTCCTCTGCCCTAGAAGGTGGGAGAGATCCATGTGCACAGTTGGATCCAGGAGCCTGGCACGTAACAGCTCCACACATCTCTTGTCACTCAGTGGCAAAGCCAACCAGACAGGTTTTGTCCTGCCTGTAGGTCTGAGCAGGGGTCAGCAGGAGGGAACACGCAGCTCTTGGGCTGGAGCTGAGCTGGAGACCTGGTGTGGCAAGCACTGGGGGCCACCATCCCCCTGGTTTTGCTTGCCATGGTTCATGGATGGCTGTGGCCCTGGGCAGAGCCCTGACAGCCTGGTCTGGCCCAGGGAAGGAGAAGGAGCCCCTGGAGAAGCTGTCCCAGGTGGGGCTGCTGCTGCTGGGGACAGTGAAGATGATGTCAAGGATGACAACCTCTTGCTCCACCTGGTCTCTGGCATGCTGAAGATGATGGACTTTGATTCTGACACCTTCTCCAAAGCCAGGTTCCACAGGGAGTTTGCAGATGAGTCCACATGCAGGGGGATGCTCCCAGATTTGGGCATTGCACAGCCTGGCTGGGAACCAAAGGTTCCCCCTTTGCTGGGGCGGATGCAGCTGATCCTTCAGTCGGCTGCCAGGCTGCTTCTGGCAGGGCTGGGGGCATGGGCTGGGGTGGATATGAAATGGGAGTGGGCTCCTGGCCCTGCCAACAGCCCCCAGCACCCACCGTGCCCCGGGCTGGGGCTGGGCTGGGGCAGCCAGCCTGACACAAACAAACCCCCATGGTGGGAGCAGAGGTGGGACTCCAGACCCTGTGCAGGGTCTGCTTTGCTTTGCAGGCAAGGAAGGACTTGGGCTGCTCCACTGCCCTTGTTTGCTTTGGGATCACCATGGGGGCAGTGCAGGGGAAGGGAGAAAGCCTGGGATTCCCTCACCCATGGTGGGTTTTTCCCTGGCATGCAGGGGTTGGGCCTTCCTTAAGGCCCTGACAGAGGTAAGATCTTTGACCTTTTATCTTGTTCTCCTTTTTGTCTGTAACCTATTTTCCATAATTTGATGTTTGTCTTTCTAGAGGAAGCGTTCCAGGTGGGGCCCAGTCTGGATCAGGACGTGCTTGGGAGCAGCTGTGGCGTGGATGGGCCGTGCCCTTGGAGAAGGCTGAGGGCATCGTTTGGGAGCATCTTTTCTTCCAGCGGGGGATGGCGTGAGGTGGGTCCTGTCTGCTGGGGATGGTGGGATCAGAGCTCTGGGGAGATGGCAGCGAGCACAGGAGCGTCCTGCTCTGGGCAGCTGCTGAGGGCTGGAGGTGCCGTGGCTGGCTGCAGGCTGGGCACATGTCCTGCCCTCCTGCTCTGCTCCCAAAGGCAGCAGTGATGGGCAGCTCTGGGCACAGCTCTGGCACGGCCAGCATGGCCTGGGCACCGCGGGCGGCTGGGACAAGGGGACAGGAGCCTTCAGCTGACGGGGCTTTCTGGTTTCTCTCCTTGCAGCCGGGCTCTGCGGGTGCTGAGGCTGCTCTGGGCTCTGCCAGGGCCCTGCTGGAGCTCAGCACTGGGCTGCAATCAGCCAAAGGAGAAATGGGGTGACCTGCAGCACAGACTGGCTGGAGCATTTCAGCAACACAGCTCAAGTTTGCAGAGTGTACACCTCCAAGAGAAAACATGGCACCACCCAAAAAATAAACTTGTTCAATAACTTCTGAAATGAAATCAATCTGGGATGACCCCAAATGACTTTTTGCAGCTTGCTCAAGCAGTACCTCAGCCCTTCTCTGAACTGTTCTCTCCCCCACCTGTCTTTTACTTCCCAGCTGCTCCCTATTTTCCCTCAGTGAGTTCCCAGCCCATTCCAGTCTCCATCACACTGTTGCCTTCCCTGGTGCCCCTCACCATAAGGAAGGCCGAGCCCCAGACTTAAGGACTCATCCTGTCACTGGCTGAGGAGCAGCAATGTCTCAGATGTCCGGTGGGATTTTAGTGTCATTCAGAGCTTCTCTCCAGCCCCCAGCTCTCCTCACTGCTGAGTTCCTGCTCCCTTTTCCTCGTCCTTGCAGCAGGATGAGCTCTGTGAATCCCCTGGAGCCTCCCCACTCTTCCCAGCCCATGCACCCACCTCAGCTAGGCTGAAGCTGCAGCTTCTCTGTCTCCTCTGGCACACCAGTGCAGTCCCCTGTGCAGGGAGCCCCAGCCCCAGAGCACAGCACTCAGCAGTGCAGTCGGGGCTGGAGCAGCTGCCCTGCAGCCCTGCCTTGGCTCTTTGTGGCAGGGAATGCTCCCTGTTTGCAGCTGTCCCTGCAGGATGGCCCCAGGGCAGAGCCCAGCCGGGCTCCCACTGCAGCCCCTGAAGCTTGGGGCAGACAGTGGTCCCAGAGCTGAGGTTCACGGGGAGCCCCCGGAGCTGTGCCTCGCACTCTGTTGCCGTGTCACCGTGCAGGCTGGCTTGTACGGGGTGAATGAACCAGCCCTGCTTTGACTGACAGGGGCCGGGCCCATCACATCTCTCCCAAGGCTGCAGGTATTGCCCAGGACAGAATCTGAAGGGGCACAGAGATCAGAGCAGTGAAATCATCCAGACTGGGTTTTCAAATGCCCTTCAGAAAGAAAGTCTTGAGAATAAAAGTGTTCTTTTTGCCACACAAACATCAGGGTGAGTGGTCTCTTTGGCTCCAACCCACTTTCCTCCCCGAGCCAATGTTACCCTCTCCCTCACACGTCCCCCCTGTGCCTTCCCACTGCCTCGTCCTGTCACGGCTTCTGCAGCCCCTCATCCCTTTGTGGCCCCGTCCCCTCAGTGTCTCCCCAGCCCGGCCAACCTGCCCAGCAGCAGCGCCGCAGCCCCACAGGAGCTCCAGAGGAGCCCCACCAAGAGGCACCTGGGAGCCCTCAGCAATCCAGCCAGCAACACACGGGCAGGACACGGATGGCGCTTCCTGCCTGGGACAGGGCTTGTGGCCGTCTCCAGGCACCGCTCTCACAGAGATCCCCACAGCTCCAGCCCCTGCCCATCTGCTCTGTGGGCAGCACAGAGGCTTCAGCAGAACCACCAAAGGCCAAGGGGCTTCTGGCCATTTTCCCTGCAACCCTGCAAGCCTGAGCAGCTTGCTGAGCCCAGGAACCCTTTTCTCCCTCTTCCCCTCAGCCCTGCAGAGCCTGGGCAGCCAAAGAAAGATCCTGCGAGACTGTCTATAGCAACACATCCTATATTTCTACACTAAAGAAAAAAAAAGAAAGAAAAGAACAATGTTAAAGAAATAAAACATTCCTGCTGGCTCAGGTGGCCCCAGCAGACAGAGCCTCTGGAATCAGCTCTCTGCAGAGCTCCAGCAGCGCAGCCAGCCGAGCCCCGACAGACGAGGCCGTCTCCTCCATGCCCTGCAGAGCCGATCACGCAGGCTGTCAAAGATGGAATATGGAGCTCTCTCTGCTTCCTGGACGATGTATGGTGTTTGAACTGCCAGGCTTGCAACGGCGTCACTGTTGTCATTTTCCAAGCCTTCAAGGGCTGAAAGAGAGAGGAACAGAGCCATGGTCAGTTCCCACATCTGAGGGGACCCGAGGGGACTCTGTGCCAGGGCCATCCCAGCCGGCTCTGGCCATGGCCAGCAGGGAGCAGGGACCAGCCGGATCAGCCCGAAGCTGCTGGCCACGAATCCCCCAGGTGCCCTGAAAGCTCTGTGTGCTCTGCCCACGCCGGCCCTGGTCCGCACAGGGAGCAGAGCCCTCCGCAGCCGGGGCAGGGCTCGCAGCTCCCCCGGCAGCCCCCGCTGGCAGCCCGCTGCCCTTGGTCACCCTCAGAGAGGAGCTGGAGCTCTTCCTTCCTCCCCCTCAGGTGCCGCCCGGCCGTCCCTGGGAACACAGAGCCTGTCAGGCCCAGGGCACAGCTCCCTGCCAGCGGCGCCGCCAGCCCTGTGCCCACACGCCCTCCTGGCCCGGCTCGTGGCTCACCCATGAACCTGACGGCCGCCTCTCGCAGGGGCTCCTGTGGGCTCTGCAGGTAGGGCAGGGCCTGGCGCAGGTGCTCGGCCACGCTGCTGCTGTCCTCTGCCAGCTGGAGAGAGCGACAGGAGGGAAGGGTTGGCCCCGCAGCCCCCCGGGCCGGGGCTCCATGGGCACCCGGCTGGGGCCGCAGGAGCCTGGAGCAGAGCCCGCGCGGCCTCGGGCTGCAGCAGCGGGCAGGGGCACAGCTGCCAGCCCGCACACCGAGCACCGCGCTCAGGGGCTGCTCCAGGCTGGGGCTGCGGCTTCCCGGCACTCCTTACCAGGCAGTCGGTGAACTGCCACAGCTTCTGGTTCTGCACCATCTGTACAAGATCCCTCCTCTTGAGGAACTCGGCCGCACAGAGCAGCGTTTCCTGAGAAGCCTGGAGAGCAGCAGAGACGCGGAGATGGCCCCACAGCCCAGGGCGCAGGACCCCGTCCCTGTGCCAAGGCCAGCAGGAGCTGCAGCCTGCGAGGCGCCAGGGCAGGGCCAGCACAGCCCCTGCCAGGGGCCAGCGGCAGCTGCCGAGTCCTCACCTCTGCCACTCGCTGGTTCTCATCATGGCAGTGGAAGAAGAGTGGCACCAGGCTCTGGTGCACATGTGCCTTGAGGACCTTTTTTTCCTCTTCCGGAAAAAAATCCAGCATCTCTCGGAAGATAAACAGGGAGCACAACTGCACCTCGCTGTCCTCCTGTATGAAAGGAAGGAAGAAAGACCTCAGCGTCAGCTGTTTCAGGCCCACCTGGGCACAGCCTGTGAGTGCACAGGGCACAAAGTGTGCGGGCAGCACCCGCTGGCTGTGGCTGGAGGGGCAGAGCCTTACGTTGTCAAAGAGTGGCAGGAGCGCCTCAGCCAGCTGCAGGGCGAGGGCGCTGGTTACTGGGGCACCATTGCAGAAAAATAACGCTCTGAGGAGAACTGTGGTCATCCTGAGCATGGTGCTGTCATCTTCGTGCAGGAGCTCCACGAGCCTTTCATGCAGGCTCCACATCCTTATGGCCATCTACTTGTGGAACACAAGTGTGTGAAACACCATCCTGCTGCCACAGGGCCCAGGGGCCCAAGGCCTGTGCCAAAGCCCTGGGGCAGCTGCAGCAGGAGGCAGGAGAGCTGGCAGCAGCTGCCCCAGTGCCCCAAGGCCAGCCAAGCCCCAGGGACTGCCTTCCCCAGCCCCACGCTGGCAGCACGGCTTCAGCCCCTGCTCTCTTCTCACCGAGACACTGGTGGTGCCGAGCGCCACGAGGCCTCGGAGTGCCAAGCGACGCCTCCCCCTGCACTCGCTCTGCAGGTGCTTGGACAAGAACTGCAGGACGCTGTCCCGGCACTCACTCAAGTTCAGGTGCTCCAGGATCTGAAAGGCACAGGCCGGTGACGGGGGAGCGGCCGGCGGGAGCCCAGAACCGCCCATGGCCGGGCCCAGGCGGCAGCACAGGGCGCGGGCTCCGTCCCAGGCACTGCGGCCAAGAGAGGGCAGAGAGCCGGGAGGCAGCTCAGCGAGGCAGCGCCGGCCTTCAGGCTCACCTCCACAAGGAACGCCAGGGTGGCCAAATCCCGGCACGGCGTGTCCTTGCTGAGCAGCCCGAGCAGGTGGAATGCAATCCTGGAACACGCGGCTTCGGATGCGCGGTGCATTTCTCTGACAGGAGGAAACACGAGTCAAAGCCCTCAGCCAGCGGGGGCAAACCTCTCCCAGGACTGCCTCACAGAGCTCTGGCCTTTCTCCACCACCCTGCAAGGGGTAGCTGAGCCCTCTGGGAGGTTGCTGCTCTTGGGCACGCTCCTCTCCCAGCCTTTTGCAGCCTCCTTGGCCGTCCCTTGGTGACAAGGCCTTCTGGCCCATGGCCACGGGGACTGTGTGGGGCACCTCAGGCACAGGGCACACATGACGGGGACAGCTGGGGAGCAGGGGGTCTCACCTGGCCAGCACGCCCACAGCACAGTGGTGGGTGTCAGCACAGAGCAGTGTGTCCCAGCCACGCTTGTCTTCCATGGCCACCACCACATCCTCATAGTGCAGTCGGCAGAGCAGGGCCTTGAGGGTCTGCTCTGCAAAGCTGTGCACAGAGCAAAGCCCAGGTCACACTGGGAGCACTGGCCCTGCCCTGGGCACATGGCAGGGACAGGAGGACTGGCATGGAGCACCTGCTGGGGCTGGTGGCAAGGCCGTGTTGCTGCTGGCATCCCTTCCAGAAGGTATCGACCTCCTCTGGCACATCCAGAGTGCTGAAGAGCACTTGGAAGAGCAGATGCACAAAGAGGCCAGGGAAATACACGGTGACTATATGTGGCACACAGGGCAGCTGGAGGATCTTCCACATCACCACGGTTGCCTGCAAAGGACAGAGCAGCCCGAGACAGCGCTCAGTGCCGAGGTGTCTGTGTGGCAGGGCCCGAGCACGGGAGGGGGAGGCCCGGAGAGACACAGGGGGAGCACCGGGCCTGGTGGCCCTGGAGCTGCCCCGAGGCCAGGTTTCAGCCCAGCGCCTGAGGCAGGGAGACGCCGTGGGAGAGGGAGGATGGAGAGCTGCTGGAAAGGTGGCCTTGGGGCCAGCAAATGCAGGAACTCACAGCCAGGGCAAGGACAGCAGCGTGGTCCCCATCGGAGGTGCACGTGCTGTGCTCTGGCCAGCTCCCCAGCACATCCAGGAGTACGAGCATGGCCGGCTCTGCAGTCCTCAGCGAGCACATGATGCTCTTCCACATGGCCAGAGCAGATCTGTGGGGTCAGAGCTCTGTCTCAGAGGAGTCTGGGACACAGCAGCGTGGCCTGGGTGGCAGCGGGGAGCTGAGCTGCTCTGCCAGCCCTGCCTCTGCCCACTGCCCCTCACTGGCAGCACGCAGGCAGCCCAGCCCTGTGGGCACTGGCCCGAGGGGCAGGGGGGAAGCATGGCAGCACGCTGGGGGGCTGGCAGGGGCCAGGGCTGGCAAAGGGAGCAGCCAGAGGGCCCTGGAATTCTCTGTGTCAGACACCTGGGACAGGCTGCACAGGGGGAAGGGCTGCTGAGCCCTGAGCCCTCTGGGCAGGTGGGCCCCGTACCTGTCACACAATGGGGCCACACGCAGGAGAGCAGCCACCACGTCAGAGGGCTGTGCCTCTGTCAGATCCAGAAGGGGCCTGTACAGATTGTATTCAGGAAACTCATTGGCCATGAGCCACTGGTGGATGAACCTCACCATGGCGGGCACCTGGAGAAGGAAGGGGAGACTTGGAAAGCTGCTGGAGGAAGGAATGTGCCCAGCTGCCCCAGAGAAGTGCTTCCCTTGCCACCACACTGCTATGGCCTCAAAGGCTCCCAGGGAGCAGCAGGTGTGGCTTGGGAGGCCAAGCAATTGCTGGGAGAAGAATAGCCAGGCCACAGGCTGCTTACTTGCTTTGGGCTGGAAGGACCCTCCTCCACAAGCATATCCAGCAGGGCAGCGCTGGTCTTGGTTTTGAAGATGGGAGAGTACGCTCTGAGCACGGTGCCCATGGCGCTGCTCTCTTCCTCCCGAATCCTCTTCATGAATTTGCAAACCATCTGCAGCAAAAAGGCAAGAAGCCCGGGATGCTGCATGGAGTGCTCCGAGCACAGTGCTGGGCTGAGCAGTGCCAGCAGGCCCAGCCCAGGTGGGGATGGCTGCAGGTACCTGCGCTGTTCTGCGGAAGCGGCCACGGGTGCGTTCCTGCTCTCGTGTGCGCTGCACGGCTGCACCTGGCAAAGAGTGAGCGCAGCCCGAGCTGAAGGGCTGCGGGAGAGGCCGGAGAACACAGCCCAGCCCTGCGCTGCCCAGGCAGGGACAGTCCCGTGACGGCCCAGGGCATGGAGCACGGCTGTGGGGTGTCTGCCCGGCCCCTATTCCATCCTGTCCATGGGCATGGCCCCAGGGGATGGCATGGCATGGCATGGCATGGCATGGCATGGCATGGCATGGCATGGCATGGCATGGCATGGCATGGGGCCAAGCAGACTGCAGGCACCAGCCCTGTGGCCCAGCTCTGCCACTCACCCTTCTGCCGTGGCTGGAACTGCTCCAGCTTTTCAGGCTGCTGTGCTGGGGCAGCTTCAGGGCCTTCTTTCTCCTCCTTCCCCCAGGCCAGCTTGGGCACGCTCGCAGGTCTGTGCTCTACGACACTGCCTGGATTCATGGCTGCTTGCAGAAGGTGAAAAGGAAAAGGTCCGAGTCAGCAAGTGCTGCAGTCGTGCCTTGAGGGCACCTGCAAGAGTGAAGTCTTGGCAAGGCTACAGGACAGCAAGTCCTGCACTCTGCTCTTGGGGCTCCAGCCACAAGGACAGGAGGCTCCTGTCAAGGGCAGTGAAAAGCAAATGCCACAGTCTGTCCTCGAGGGCAGCTGCAGAAGAGATGCCTCGGGAAGGCCAGGGGTCACCAAGTGCTCTGGTCTGGCCACAAGCTCATCTGCAGGAGTAATACCTCGGGAAAGCTCTGGGTCAGCAAGGAACGAGTGGCTGTGCGAGGGCTCCTCACAGCACCGCTCTCTCGCGTCCTCTCTCGTCGTGTGCACCGAGCACTCTGGCGTGTAACTGTAACTTGTAACTGCCAACACCTCTGCCAGAGCGTGTCACCAAGGGCCCTTGGAATCCCTGTCCCGTTCCATTCCACGGTGACCATGCTGCACCGTGTCACCAAGGGCCCTTGGATCCCCAGTCCCGTTCCATTCCACGGTGACCATGCTGCACCGTGTCACCAAGGGCCCTTGCACGCACTGCCACCTGCCCTGGGGCCACCCCCAGCCCCCCAGAGTGGCCCAGGGTGGACACGGAGCCTTTGCTGGGCAGGGCTTGGCCCTGCGGCGCCGGGCGGGCGGTGCCGCTCCCGCCGGGAGCCTGCGGGAGCCGGGACAGCGAGAGAGCCCGGGCCGAGCATCAGCCCCGGGGCACGGCCCGGGAGGGGCACAGCCCGGGGGTCCCGCAGAGCCTCCCTGCTCCAGAGCCGCGCCTGCCGCAGCGGGGCAGCTGCGGCACCTGCGGGGCACGGAGGAGCCGCAGGCGGCGTTCCGAGCGCTCCTTCGGGGCAGGATTTTGTCCCGCTGCGGGGAATTCCCGCGGGCCGGGCGGGCCGGGGCCGCTGCCGAGCGCCGCCGCCTTTCCCGGGAGCCGCCGGGCAGAGCTCTCTGCTCGGGGCTGGGAAAAACACCTTCACTGCCCTGGGAACATTTAAAAAGTTTAATACAGGACAAGAGGAGACAAGGCCATAGAGCAAAGGTTGTTGTGGCCGGGTGCATCTCGGCACTGAGCCAAGAGCACACGGTTATCTCCGGAGATACCCCTTGAATACCTTTTCCCTTACACCAGCCTGTTGCATATTCATAGTCCCTTATGCATAGTAAACTTTTTCCCAAGCTAGTTTACATATTCCAAGAACTGTTCAGCACGGCTCCTCCTCGGTTCCACCTTTTTAGGGCATGTGTATTCCTTGGTTGTGGTTTTGGTCCTTTTTTATCATCATCTTCAGTTTGGCCCCGGCCCACACTGCCTTCAGACGGTGAGTGCTGATGGTCGGCAGATCTGTACAGGTGTCCTCATCCTGTGCTCACTGGATGTTATCCCGTCCAAGCAGGCATTTTAACACAAGCATGCTTCTATCAGCTATGGCACTAGTATGTCTGAGCGTAATCAATGAACAACAGAAATAAAAACTATATAACAAAGTTATTGTAACACCACACATATAAAATCCAATGGAATATGTGCAAAAAGCCAATATTATAATATGTATCTATAACAGGGCCAAGGGCCGGGTGCCCGCTCGGTGGCCCCGGGACAGCAGAATTTTGGGGTCCCGGTGCTGGCTGCCGGCAGAGCCCCGGCGCTGGGCCGGGGATGCGTGGGACCCTCCCGCGGTGGGGTTGGGCTGCCCGGGGCAGGCGCTGCATCGTCAGCCCGGAGCCACCGGGGATCGCCCGGTACCGGCGGGGCGGGGCTGGGGAGCGGAGAAGGGCGGCACCGGAGCGGGGGGACCCTCTGCAGCCTGCGGGGTCGGACAGACCGATAAGGGGGTCCCCGGGAGCCTGGAACGTTGTGAAAAACGCTAATCACTTGGTTTTTAAAATTTTAAACGTTTAATAATAATAAAATGGTTATAAAAATAGTAACACAATTAGAGTAATCAAATTTAGAGTTAGGACAATTACAAGACAATAAAAAGCAAAAAATTATAGACGTCCAGATGCTCTCAGACACTTAAGCCAGGACAAGCATGCCTTGTGAACAAAGGAATAACCTTAAAAGCAATAGCCTATTGCATATTCATGTATCTCATACATGATGCAGAAATTCCTTGCAAATTAGGAACTTTTCTGGATTTTGTCAACTTCTTTCCCTTAATCCTGGTGCTTCCATAAAGATGGAGACAAGATGGAAGAATGTTTGTCTTTTCTGATAAGGAGGTTGTAACTCTTTATGTGCCCCAAGTCACCGCCATCCCTGTGTGAAGAGTTTATTGATTATCTCATCTCTTGCTTGAGCAAGTAAAAAAATCCTACATAGCAGAGTTTCTATTTTAATATTATGTTGTTACCTAAAACTCTATTTAACACCCTACTTAAGAGAATGAATACAGCATAACTTTCTAACATTACACATATAATATTCATTGTAACATTTGAGAAAAGCCAATCATAAAATAAGCATTCTACACAGAAAGTGTTGAAATGGTAAAACCAGTCAAAACCCCTTAGGAATTGGAAGGAAAACCAGAGGCAGTGGCAGCTAACACCTCAGAAACCCGTGGTTTTTGCTCCTCTCTTCGACCTGAGAGCTTCCTGGGCAGGGGCGACTCTTCCAATTGCACCAGCGTGGCCATGGCTGGGAAGGGCAGCGAGCAGATGGGTTGAGCTTCTCCTGCCAGCCCCTGAAGTGCCAGCTGTCATTTGTGTGCGCTGAGGATTCCGCTTCAGGCTCGGAGCTGGCGCAGCTGCTCCTGGGCGCTGCTCGCCCGCGGGCGCAGCGGTGCTGCAGCCGCTGTCCCGCACACAGGGAGGGCTCTGGAGCCTCCCAGGGCACCAAGGAGCGGAGCAGGGAACGTGCCGGGATCTGCTGCAGGATCGTGGGGCTGTGGGGGATCCTTCGGTCTCTTGGATGGGGCAGGGAGGGGGCAAATGGAATCAAGGTGAGACAGGGATCAGGCAGCCCCACGCCAGGCAGCGTTTTCTCCTCTGAGAGCTCCTCTGAGCTGAGCGAGCTGGTGAATCCTGCGGAGCAAATGAGACCCGGGAGCGAGGGAAGGGCTGGCTGGGAAGGAGTCAGATAAACCCAATGGGTATTTCCCTTTCCAAGGGGCTCCTGGGGAGACAAAGGAGACAAGAAGGATTCCCCATCTCATGACATTCCCTTTTTTCCTTCAGTAGCCCTATTGCAGTCACTGCATACAAGAGTTTAGTTGATCCCTTTGATGCCAGGGAGCACCCAGAACTTGAACCTCGCTGGATCCAGCCCTGTCTGCCTATCACCGAGCAGAGGGAAAAGATAAAGAACCTGGGTGGGGGTTGAGCCAAAATGGCATTTTGCCACTTCTGATCTGCTCCCAGCTTTTGCAGCAGGGCAACAACCCCATCGCTGCAAACCACTCCCTTTTGCAAGGCACACGTGGACCTCGCTGGCAGCTCAGGGCTCCTGAAGGGGCTGCTGCAGTTGGCAACTGGAGCTGTTGTTGAACTTTTCACATTGCTTAACGCCCCCTGCCAAATGCCATCAAGTGGCTGAGGAAGGACACAAAAATATTACCCTGGAGAAAGTGGGGCCAAAAGCTTGGAAAAGGATAAAAAGAAATGTTCTGATGATGACAATGACAAAAAAACACCATTTATTTTTGACAGCAAATGAGTACCCACAGCCCTCCAGCCCTCCCAGACTAGCAGCCGAGTGGGGCCGTTTCCATGGCATGAGGAGCTGGCAGTCTGCAGAGAGAAACCAGAGAGCCACGGTCAGTCACAGAAGGCTCCTGTGCCCCTGTCCCACCACGGCCTGTGCCTGGGCCAGGCTCCTGTGAGCTCAGAGCCCAAACCTCCTGACCCATTCTCCGTTTTTAGAGAAGGGCAGAGTGGTAAGCCACATTCCATCTCCTCTGCTGAAGCACAGCCCAGCAGCCTCCTCAGCAGCTGCAAGGGCGGGGTGCCCGTGTGCTCGGTTTCCTGGCTCCCCGGCAGATCAGGGGTTAAACGTTGGGTGTCTCCTGGATTGTCCCCGGAAAGAGCCCATCTCTGCACCGAGCTACCTTTTTTCATTTCTAAATTAGGTCTTTCTTTCTCTGCCAACTGTGGTTTCTCCAGCCCCGGCTGCAGCCACTGGTCATTTAAAACTTTAAGAATCTTTTTCTACAAGCACAACTGACTTGATGTATATTTTACAAAATCACGAATTATGCCATAACATATATTACAATGGGGCTGCAGAGATCCCCCTGCAGGTCCATGGGGATGCAGAGATCCCCTGCAGGTCCATGGGGATGCAGAGATCCCCTGCAGCCCCTGGAGGAGCCGGGCTGGAGCTCGGCGATGCCTGAGAGGAGCTGTGAGCCCGCGGGCAGAGGGGCCCCGCTGGAGCAGCCTGTCCTGGCAGGACTGAGCCCGTGGCACAGTGACCCACGCTGCAGCACTCGGA
This sequence comes from Lonchura striata, assembly GCF_050655825.1. NCBI lineage: Eukaryota > Metazoa > Chordata > Aves > Passeriformes > Estrildidae > Lonchura > Lonchura striata. The sequence continues at coordinate 5,456,349 of NC_140738.1, forward strand.
GGGGGCTGTGCCCAGGGGATGGACTCCGCTCCGAGAAGTTCCTGGAGAAGTCTCGGCCGGGAGAGAGCGCAGGGTGCAGCAGGGAACGACTCCTGTCCCTGAGCAGAGGGAGAAGCCCCGGGGGATGAGCTGAGCATGGCCCCATTCCCTGTCTCCTGCCCTGCCGGGGGAGGAGGTGCAGCTGGGAGCAGGGAGGCGTGGGGAAAGCTGCATTTAAGGCTCTGCACTGACTTCTCCTTCTCCTGCTCCGAGTCTTTGGAGTTTTCTGCCAGAAATCTCTCCCCTTCCCCCACCCACCCACAGGGCTTCGGGCAGGTTTCCCTTTTCGGGGGAAATCAAAGCGAAGCACTGATGCACTAACGAGGGGCAGGGGAAGTGAGGCTCCTGGGCTTCCCGCAGAGGCGGAGGCACGGGAGGCGCAGGGCCGGGAAAGCCGTGGCGGGAGGCGCGGAGAAGTTTGTTTGTGTGAGCAGCTCAATCCCGGCTCGGCCCGGGCCCGTGCCGGGGCTGTTCCTCATCTCCGGCTTTCCCCTCACGCAGCCCGGGGGCGCCGAGAGCGCGGGGCGACGCGGGGCCGTGCGCAGAGCCCGCCCCGAGCTCGCTACCATTGGCCGCCGGTGCCGTCAGTCGCGGTTGCGGCGCGCTGATTGGTGGGAGCGGGGCGCGGCGCGGCCCCGGCGGCGGGCTGAGGGCGGCCGTGGCCGCGCAGCGCCGCCATTGGCCGAGCGGCTGTGCGGGCCCGGCAGCGGCGGCAGCGGCCGGAGCGCGGTGAGGCGGCGGCGGCGGAGCTCGGAGGCGGCCCCGGCGCAGGTGGGAGCCGCGCTGGGCTCTGCGGGGGCTCGGGGCTGGCTGCGGGCGGAGGGGGCGGCAGGGGGCTCCGGCGGCTCGCCGGTGCCGTGTCCGGCCCGTGCCGGCCCCGGGCTGAGGGCGCTGCGGGAGCGGCTGCCCGCGGTCTCCTTCCCGCCGGGGCCGGGCAGGAGCCGCTGCCGGAGCAGCGCTGGCTCGGCCCGGCTGCTGTGGGTAGGACAGAGGGGCTGCCCCGCGGCCGGGAGCGGGCGGGGAAATTCCCGTCGCCGGAGGTTCGTGTGCCCGGCGGAGAGCGAGGAGTCCTGTCAAAGTGACTTTATTGCCGAGCAGGGGCAGAGGCCGTGGGGCATTTGCCGTGCGCTCTCTGCCGTGGCTGTAGTCCGCAGCCTCCTTTTTATCCTCATTTTCCCGGCCGATCTCCCTCTGCCTTTGCCCACCGGCTGAGTTCCTTGGAAAGTTCCGACTTCCCGATGTGCCTGCTGCCTGTCCTCGTTAATGTGCACCCTCCTTTTGTAGAACAGCCGATATTCATGGCTCTGTTAAGTCTTTGTTCTTCTCCTCGAAGTTCAGGAATGTAGCGGGACTTTGAGCAGCTCTCTGGGTCAATTTGGAACATTTATTGGAACTGATGGTTTCTTTCGTTACTTCCTTATCTACAAGTGCCCGACCCGATCTCCAGGCAGATTCACTCCTTGACTCTGTTTTGTCCTTCCCGGGTCCTCTTTGGTTTTGGGATTATTCTCGGTGCCCTCATTCCCTGTCCTTTTGTAGCGTTTGTGGATCAGGAGGCCTGGCTGCCACCTGCATGCCCTGGCTCAGCTGCTGGATGAGCTGCACTGCCAAGGTGTGGAGCATGGTAAAAAGATGAGAGTTGCTGCAGCACAGAAGAGGAGAAGCAGCATTCGTTTGACCCCTGGTGTGCCAGGGAGCCAGGAAACCGTGTCCCATTCCCATCCTTTCCATGTTTGGACCAATACATAAACTGCTCTCCTATTTCCTTTCTTATAATTTTTAGCAGTTTTCTCGTCATCTCTTTGCCAACAGCAGTTTGAGCCATTTAGTTTTCCACAAACTCCTCCTTTTTCTGTTCACAGATAATCTGATCCCATCTCCTGCTGAAATGTTGTGTTCCTCATTTCAGTGGCTTGGTCGGCAGGAAGGTCAGGAGCTGGAGCTGTCTGGTTGGTTCTTATTCTGAGGACAGCTTGTAATCAAATTATGCCATTCAAATGAAAAATGGGTTCTCTGTCTCCTGATATGAATTTGTGAGAAACGCCAATCACTTGGTTTTTAAAATGTTAGAAGTTTAATACTAGTAAAATGGTTATAGAAGTAGAAATACAATTAGACTACTAAAAATTTAGGGTTAAGACAATTGCAAAACATTAAAAAGCAAAGACTTACAGATGGACAGATGCTCTCTTGGGTGCTTAAGCCACAACAAGAATACCTTGTGAATAAAGGAATCACCCCTAAAAAAATACACTGTTGCATATTCTTATATCCTTCATGGTTATGCATACATTCTATTTCAAACAAGTAACTCTGTCTGTTGTATGTCAGCTATTTTTTTTTAATCCCCACGGCATCCTCCAGTCTGAGCATGGCCTGAAGAAATTAACTTCTTCTAGTAAGAAATCCATAAATTGCTCTTCTCTGGAGAATTTAGGTGTTCCTTGAGCGAATTTAGGTGTTCTCATTCCTTAACCCCCCCCCCCCCACACACACACACACACACATGCATATTTTCTCTTTTAACTGCTAAAGCTTAATTTTATCTACAAAGCTACGTTTACCATACTATTAAGATGTTCATACAGCACAAGTTATCATTATAACATAATACATGTAGTAACTATCTGCACAGAGCCATATAACATGCATTTTTCACAAAATCATTTTGGTTCCCAGGGGCTGGTCCATGGTGTTGTAGGATTTGTTCTGGTGGCCGTTCATCTTTTCCCCGTGTTTGGGCGCTCCCTCAAGCTGGGGCTGCATCAATTGACCATTTTTTTTCTTACTCCTTCATCATATACTTGAATTCCAACTGATTTCCCTGAACTTGTTCTAGCAAAACCCCCAGTGCTCTGATACACCCTGTACAGCACAGACAGTGACAGCAGATGTTGGAGTGGGCAGAGGGATGATCCCCCCCTTATTTTAGTGAAGTTTTCACAACATTCTCCATTTGCTGTTTCCCTTTGCAGCTTCAGCCATTTCTGTTGCAGAGTCAGAGATCCTCAGCATGGGCTCTGCCTTCAGCTGTGCAGATTCCATCCGTGCAAGCAGGCAGAGCTTGGGGTGAGGGGCAGAGGGAATCAGCCAATTCCTGCCCCAGGCAAGAAGAGCCAGGTACATTGTCCCCAGTTTGCCCCAGCAGTGTTAATTTGCATTTCTGAAGCTCCTCCTGGGTGCCTGGAATGCAGCTTCTCTTCCACAGCAGCCTTCAGCAGCCTCAGTTGTGCCCCCCCCACAACCTGCTGCTTTTTTTTCCCCTTCAAATAATTTCTTTACTGTTTATGAGTTAAAGGGTCACCTTTAAATCTCATCTAGTTTTGAAAATTTTGAAAAACTCTAATCACTTGGTTTTTAAAATTTTAAAAGTTTAATAATAATAAAATGGTTATAAAAATAATAATACAATTAGAGTTAGGACAATTACAAGACAAAAAAAGCAAAGAATTACGGACGTCCAGATGCTCTCGGACCCTAAGTCAAGAAAAGCTTGACTTGTGAACAAAGGAATCACCCTTAAACAAAGACACTTGTTGCATAGTCATACATCCTTCATGGTTATGCATACAACCTATTCTAAACAAGAAACTCTGTTGTATGTCAACTGTTCCCTTTAATCCCCTGGCATCTTCAAGTCTGAGCAAGGCCTGAAGAAATTAGCTTCTCCTGATAAGAAGCCATAAATTCCTCTCCTTTGGAAGATTTAGGTGTTCTTCGAAGGGAGCATCTCATTCCTAAAAAGAAAACTCCCCCCACATACATAATCTCTATTTTAACATAATGTTGTAACCTAAAACTACACTTAACACAATACGTAAGGGAATTAATACAGCATAACTTTCTAACATGACACATATAATATTCATTGTAACGTTTGCGAAAAGCCAATCATAAATATGCATTTTTCACAATCCCACCTCTTACTGCTCAAGCCAAATGATTTATAAAGAATATTTCCTGTCCTCTTGATTTCTTTGGACTCTGTTGGTAATCAAATAAAACATGGGATTAAACAAAGAAGAAATATCAAAACACTTCTAACACATAAAAGGAAGAATCCTAATTTCTTCCACCATCCCATTCTCAATACATTACCCCACCTGCTAGTTTTATAACATTATTTTCCCATTTTTGGACTGATACCTAGGTCATAATTTTTTTCTGATATCCTTTGTTTTTTCCAGGATGACATCCTCATTGCCATCTATTTTCAACAATCTGTACATCCCATTCTTTAGCCAATAAATAGCGTAAAGCCAACCTATTTATTGCACTGCAGGTGATGTTTGGCTTTGCAGACTCCATATTAATTCCAATGTCTGAGCAGCTTTGTTTATTATCTTCTCTATAGCTGCTTGGAGTAATTTAATATGATTCAGGATATAATTTGGGGTTAACACAGAGCTAGACTGCTGTGCTTGTTTTACCTTTTTTTTTACTAACTGTCTCTTTACCGAATCTTGGACTATATTTCTAAGATCAAATGTAAAACAAATCCATCTCTCTCCTTTTGGACATTCCATGCCCCAAGTATTACTACTTTTTCCTAAGTTCTTTGTATGTGATAATTTTCCGCCTTTTTCCTGCAGATACTTAATTTGGATGGGTTATAACAGTGCCTGTTGACATGGGTGTGTGTAACAAAAAGGAACTTTGGTTTCTTTCCATGTGATACTTTCTGTAGCATTTGTGACACGATCTTGCTGCTATCTCAGAAGGGAAAAGACAACAAATGAGAGACAGAAACAGGAATGACAGAGGTCTGGCGTGGCTTATAGCCCCACCTCCCCTGCCTGTGGGGCTGCTGCCCACAGCAGGTACGTGTGATCTTCTCGCTGGTGAGTGCAGTGCTCAATCCAGGCTTGCCCTCTGTTTCCCTTGTCACTCCTTTTTTACTCATTTCCAGGCAAATTGTTTTTGACACCTTTTATCTGTGGTTTTCCACCATTCCTCAGGTATCTCTCAGTCCACAGGCACTAATAATTCCCATCTACAAAAGCAATTTATTACTTCAGTTTTTGAGGTCTTTCTGTATAGGGGATTGATTCAGTACTCAATACTTCTTGCCACGAGAACATAGATTTTGTGAGCTACAATGCCAATTATTCTCATAATTTAAACATTCACTTATAACCCAGCTGCCATGTCCAATATGGGGATGAATCAAATAAAGTATACAGCATAGTATTAATGGTAATTTCCCTTCTTGCCTGTACAAGTCACAGGCTAAGGCCAGACTATAAGAACTCTTTGACTCAAACACTCCCGATCCTCCTGTTTGAAGTGGCAGTGTTCCTCTGCCAAGGAGGTGTCGGAGACATCTCAGGGCTTATTCAGGCAGGGCTTAGAACCAGTGATGCAAGCTTTGCCTTATTTCTCAGTTAGGTGTTATTCTTTGTACCTGCCTTGGATCATTTGGGTCTTCCCAAACCATTACCACGCAGTCCTGGTTGAAAGTCAATTTGGTATCACCCGGTTTAGATGTGATAGTCCATTCCTCACGTTTCTTCACAAATTCTTTTATTTTGCTGGCATGAATTCACCCTCTTTTCCATGGTTGGGATTGCTGCTTTAGTAGTACCTGGAAAGGACTTCTTAATAACACAGTGTTAAAAGAAAAACAATACTGCATTAACTTTCACCATTAGTTTTCTTCAAAACTTTCTGGGTTTAACTAAAAACTTTTTCTATAGCTGCTTCTTCTTCTTGTATCCAGCTGTGCTAATTGCTGCAGAGGCCAATTCTTCTTCTTGTGAGCTATAACTAGTTAAATAAAAAAAGACTAGCCCAAATTTAACACAAGATGTATCACATCTCTTGGTTTTTTGCTTTTTAGGCAACATCCAACTGTTTTAGTCTTACAGACCCTTTCTTCAGAACAAAAGCCTCCTTTCCTTAACAACAAAAATCAGAAGGAAAAAAAAGAAGTCTTGTTTAAAAAAATAAAGCACATTGTGAGAGTCAGCTATCTCTGCTTTGATCTTATCTCTATTGGTGGTCCAGCTCTCCCTCTTTTTCACAGCTTTGCCTTTGACTGTACTTCCTCACTCCCCTCCCCTTGTTGTCACTCTGTCTAGCAGGAATGGGGGAGAACTTACAAATAGCGACGGTATGGGGACTTTGGGGAGTATTTCACTCTCCCTCTTTCTCTTTCTCTCTCTTTCCCTTTCTCTCTCTTTTTCTCTCTTCTTCTCTCTTTTTCTCTCTTTTTCTCTCTTTTTCTCTCTTTTTCTCTCTTCTCTCTTTTTCTCTCTTTTTCTCTCTTCTCTCTTCTCTCTTCTTCTCTCTTCTTCTCTCTTCTTCTCTCTTCTTCTCTCTTTCTTCTTCTCTCTTCTTCTCTCTTCTCCCTTTCTCTCTCTTTCGCTTTCTTTTTCTCTCTTCACATTTCAACATCCACATTCCAATATCAGTCCACTTTCTAACATTAGTCCTACATCCTGGAGAGGTGAGTCTGCCAATCACCTCTCCCTCCTTTTTCAACTTCCTTACAAATTTAATTACTTTTGTTATGTGTGTTCTGCAGGCCTTTAATTCACGGCACCCTCCACCAAGGGCTACCAGCTACCCACAGCTGACAGTGCTAAAACTAAAGACTTATTTTGCTGTCACAATTTTCCATTCACAAACTTGAAAGGGTTGTAGGAACAAGGTAAACAAAAACTTACTTCTGAAGTGATCTTGCCTGCAATAAAAAATTTAAGGCAATCCTTGTTAGTGCAATATAATTTGCAAAGAAGCCAAGGTTTGATTTGGGAAGGGCATCTTAGGACACAGAGCATGAGTTTTACAAATCTATAATTTGAAGAGGGAATAGACAAAATGTGGATACAGTGGGGGAGACAGCAAGTAAGGAATTTATCTCTGCAATACTCTCTTTTTGACTGCCAGGAGACACTCTCTGAAGGGGTTCTTACAGTACAAACAATTACTGGATGGGAAGAGGCACTCTTGAATTTAAGCTTTGGTGTCAAAATAGGAAACTGCCCCTGAGCACTGCAGTGCTGGAGCACCCTGCCTGCAAACTCACCAGAGGCAAGCCACTGCTGCCACGCTGCAGGGCTGCCTGCAGCACAGAGGGAACCATGGCCCAGCCCTCCCTGCAGGCCTGGGTAATCCACACAAGGAATCACAATTGCTTCATAGCTCTCTAACTCATTCAAGAAATAGGAAACTGTAGTAAACAGAGATCTCCCTCACCATCTTTTTCATATGTGTGTGTCACACACCCACTGTGATGCTGGAAGTAACAAATTGTTTACATTAGAAGATACTGAAACTTTTTCTTCATTTAGCTTTGTAGGTTCCCTTTTCTGTATGTAGCCACCTCCCATTCTGGGAAAAAATGAGCCCTATTTTTTTACAAGTGTTTTGTATGCACAATTTTATTTGCTGTTCTAGATACACTGCAAGTAGTTAGCACTTCCAGAAAAACTAGCAAACAAACAAAACAAAAAAACTAAGAAAGCAAAACGCATTTGGGTACATGAAAAAGGACTGGTTGGAAGGAAAATTGTTTGCTTGACCTACCAAGCAGCTGGTGTTACCTTTAGTTTAACTTTACACACTGAGAACAGTTGATTGAACAGCCTGCATTGACTCAAATTAATAGCAGGTTTTGCTATGTCACAGCTGTAAACTAGTTTTTCAATCCTAGAGTACAGTAAGTTATGTATTTCAAGATAAAAATCACAATGCAAATTGGAAGAAATTTAGTACTGCATGAGGTGTGCACACAATTAATTTACCTCTAGAAGTCAGTTTATGACTTTCCTCTACTAGGATTGCAGTAGCTGCTATAGCTTGAATACACACTGGCCAGCCTTGATTTACTGGATCCCACATCTTTGATAAATAAGCCATGGGTCTCTTTACTCCTCCCCACTCTTGAAACAAAACCCTATGAGCTACCCCTTTTTTTTCATTTACATACAAATGAAAGGGTTTTGCTAGTGAAGGTAAGCTTAAAGTTGATATTTGGGCTAGTTTTAACTTCTTTTTTCTTAATTTTTCATTATCCTTTTTGATCCATTTTATATCATCTCCCTCTGTCAATTTTTTTTATTCAAAAATTTTACTGTCTTTGTATATCCTTCAATCCACAATCTATAATATCCCAATAATCTGAGTATCTTTCTGATTTCCCCCTTTGAAGAGGGAGGGGGAAGGGATAGAATCCTGTGTTTCAGTCTGGGTTGAGCTTCCAACTACCCTTCCTTATCAAGTGTCCAAGATATTTTACCTCTGATTCTACAAATTGCAGCTTCCCTTTTGATACCCTTAATCCTTTTCCCCAAGAAAATTCAAAAGCTTTATAGTAGCCTCTCTAACTTCAGCTTCAGCTTCCCCAGAAAGTAAAAGATTATCCACATATTGGATAATTTGTATTTCAGGGGGAGTGGGGAAAGTTTGTAGTATTGTTTCTAAAGCTTGTCCAAATAAGTTTGGGGATTCTGTAAGCCCCTGTGGTAGTTTTGTCCATCTTAATTGCTGTTTTCTCCCAGTTAGTGGGTCCTTCCATTCAAAAGCAAAGATAACTTGCTCTCCTGGGCTAATGGGCAAGCCCAAAAGGCATCTTTAAGGTCCACTACACTAAACCACTGATGCTGGGGAGGAACTTTACTGAAAAGAGTATAAGGATTTGGTACCACTGGATAGCGGGTCTGAGTTCCTTTGTTAACCTCCCTTAAGGCTTGTACCAGTCTGTAGCTCCCATCAGGCTTCTTTACTGGGAGTATTGGGGTATTATGGGGAGACATACAAGGTTCTAATGTCCCATCCTTTATTAGTCCTTCTATTACTGGCTTTAAACATTCCCGTCCTTCTAAAGGTACAGGATACTGCCGTACATGTATGGGACAATTTTTTTCTCCTCAGTTGTAATCTTTATGGGGTCAATATTTAATGTTCCCCTATTTCCCTCCCCAGCCCAAACTTCCTTGTTAATTCTTCTTCCATCCTCCTGGCCTAGTTTTAAAAGTCTAGCTGTCATCTTCCCATCTTCTGGAACAACCCCTATTCCTAATTTCACCTGTAAATCTTGTCCCAATAAATTGCTACCTGCCCCTGGGACCAAGAAAACATCCCTCATCCAAAATCTAGTTCCTCCCTCTATTACCACATTTTTAATAATGGGTACTGTGAAACTCTCTCCTTTTGCTCCTGTTACTATTACGGTATCTTTGCTTACACTATAACCTTTTGGAATATTTAACATAAAGGTTAATTCTGCCCCTGTGTCTACCACAAATTCCAATTCTTCTTCTTGGGGACCCACTCTTAAAGTTATCTCAGCATTCCCCACCTGGACCCCACCTGCGCCCCCCCTCGGCCCCATGGCCCCGCGAGGGGAATTTGGGGAGGTGGGAGTGGGGCAGCGCCAAGGCCGGGCCCCCCCGCGCTGTCCTGGCGGGAGCGGCTGCAGTGGGGACCGAGTGCGGGCGGGAGCGGCCGAGAGCCCAGCGCTGCCCCAGCCCGACCTGCCCCAGCTCCATCCCTGCCCCTGTGCTGGGATGCGGTGGGGCTGGGGGGAAGAGGGAGCCGGCAGTGGGTGCTGGGCCTGGGGGCAGGAGGAGAAGGGAAGGAGAAGCAGGCTTGAGGAACAAAATGGTCAAACGATGCAGGTGGCAGGAGAGGGTGGGATTATGCAGGAGAAGGAGGAATAGCAGGAGGAAGAGGAGTGTGAGGAAGAGTAGAGACACAGGAGGAGGAGGAGGAGGAGGAGCAGAAAGAGGAAGCAGCAGAAGGTTCCACCCCTCCCTGTGTCTGCAGCCTCCCCCCAGCCCCAGGAGCGGTGCTCCCCCCACATGCAGCAGGTGACTGTGGAGGAGGATCCACGATTTTCACAGGGTGATTCTTGGTGTTTCTGAGCTTTCTTGGGCTAAATGTTGGTGCTTTGGTTTTATGTGGCAGCTGAATCTTTATGTTTTGGAGGTGGATTTGCTGAGCTGTTATGTTTGGGGAGGTTTTGTACTGTGTCTTGAAGTTTGCAGGATTTTTGAGCTAAATCTTGGTGTTTTGTAGGTTCTTATAGACACAAGATTCCCAGTGACTTCCTGAGATGAACTTGGGCAAGGAGGAACCTCCAGTAAAAGGAGCTTTTCTCTTGTTTTTCTGTCAAATCAGGATTTGTCATTTCCAGGGCGTGGCTGGATGGAGGAGGAGGAAAAGCCCCGGAGATGCTGCAGGAGGAGGAGCTGCAAACCCAGCCCAGGGAGCTGCGGGGAGGAAAGAGCCCCCCTGAGCCAGGAAGGCGGGCGGAGATCCAGGCGGAGCTCGGAGCTGGTGGAGAAGCCTCGTGGCAGGGAGAAGCCCCACAAGTGCTTGGAATGTGGGAAGGGTTTCAGCTGGAGATCCAGCCTGATCCAGCACCAGAGGGTCCACACTGGGGAGAGGCCCTATGAGTGTGGGGAGTGTGGGAAGGGGTTTCAGAGCAGCTCCAATCTCCTCAGACATCAGCAGAGTCACACAGAGGAGAGGCCCTTCCTCTGCCCCGACTGCGGGGAGGGCTTCAAGCACAACTCCGACCTCACCGTGCACCGGCGCATCCACACTGGGGAGAGGCCCTACAAGTGTGGGAAGTGTGGGAAGGGCTTCAGACACAGGTCTGGCCTGATCTGGCACCAGGTGATCCACACTGGGGAACGGCCCTACGAGTGCTTGGAATGTGGGAAGAGCTTTGGGCGGAGCTCACACCTGAGAAGACACCAGGGCATCCACACTGGGGAGAGGCCCTACGAGTGTCCCCAGTGTGGGAAGAGGTTTCAGACCAGCTCCAATCTCCTCCTACATGAGCGGATTCACACAGAGGAGAGGCCCTTCCGCTGCCCCGACTGCGGGAAGGGCTTCAACCGCAACTCCAGCCTCACTGAGCACCGGCGCATCCACACTGGAGAGAGGCCCTACGAGTGTGGGAAGTGTGGGAAGAACTTCTCCGGGAGCTCTCAACTGACACAACACCAACGGAGGCACCATTAAGGGAAGCCCTGTGAGTGCCCCGCGTGAGGGAAGAGCTTGGAGTGAGGGAAGAGAGTGAGGGAAGAGCTTGGTGCGCTGCTGCAGCTCCATCCCCCATGGGAGGATCCGGGCTGGATGATCCCCAGTGACCCCCATGGGGCAGAGCCCTGGTGTCCCCGTATGGGGAATAAAACAGAGAGTAAAGCAATGGAGCTGATCAAGGGGCCCGATATCTGAGGCCTGACTGAGCAGAAACTGTGGGAGACACAGACACAGTTTAAGTCTCCCTGGGCAAGAAGACTGACCAAGCAACATGGTGTGAGTCTTTGTGATAACATAAATGTTCCCAGGTTACTGGATGTCACGAAGAATGTGTAACCAATGGGAAATTGTTACCAGAAACAGAGCCCTCTATAAGCACCATACAAGTCAATCCCTGTATAAACACCTGGTACACTGAATAAAATTGGTTTTGGTCTAAACTCGGATGTCCCCGTCTCTCCATGGTGGATAACCCTGTTGTGGGTGATCCCCGTTGGCTGGGGGAAGGCGCTGGAGGGATTTCTTTCCCTTCTCCTGGTGCTGCCGTGGTTTGGTTGGTAATAAATTCCCTCCCTGTGCCCAGGCCGGGTCTGTTGTCCCCGTGCCGGTGCTCGGGGCGGGATCTCTCCCGTTCCTTCTCTGCACTGCCGGGCCTCTCCTCAGCCAATGAGAGAATGCGGTGGAGAAGAGTCAGCCAATCAGCGAGAGCGGGGCTGATGACTCACCAGTTGCCGGGCAGACCCGCAGCAGGCAGTGTTCCTCACCTGGACCCGCCCTCCCTGCCCAGGGCCGGCCCCGCCGTGGGGTCCCCCCAAGTCCCTCCCCAGTGCCCCCATGAACTGGGCTGGGTTTAACTGGGAAGCTTTACTGGGAACACTGGGAGCAGGCGGGCAGGGTCAGAGTGACAGCAGGGCTGGGGGGACACGACCCCCCCAAAATCAGCATCATGATTGAGCGGGGGGTCCTGGCTCGGCCCGAGGCCACGGGGAGGGGCTGCGGCCGCCGGCGGCTCAGGAGCTCTGTGGGCAGAGAAAAGGGGGTGATACCGGGCTGGGGGCCCCGGGGAGCACACACACTCCAGAGGAGGGGGGACACGACTCACGGGACCCCCCAGACATTCTTGCGCAGGTAGAACCCGATCCCCAGTGCCAGGAAGACAGAACCCAACTCGGGAGTCTCCAGTTCCTGTCAGCATCTTGCTGTGGCAGCATCCAGCAACATCTCTGGGTGGTCCACAGGGGTCAGGATCTCCCAAAAACTCTCACAGACACCCAGGCCCCTCCAAGCACCCTCCAGGTCACTCCCAGCCCACTTAGGATCCCCTGAAACCTCCCTCTTGATCCCTTCCTGACCTCCCCAGGACCCACCAAAGCCCCTCCTGTCCCTCTCAAGATCCCACAGCCTCCTTCCAGTCACCCCAACTACCCCAGGACCCCCAAATCCTCTCCCAGTCTCTTCCCAGTGCCTACCAGGTCCCTCAGAACCCAATCCCACCCTCCCCAGTATCCTTCAAACCCCTTCTTAGCCCTTCCAAACCTACAACCTCCTCTCCCAGTTGAAATCAGGCTCTCTCCAACTCCCTCCCAGTTGCTCCCAGCACATCCCAGTGGCTCTCCCAGCACCCCCAGTTCCTCCCCCGTACCCCAGTGTCATCTCACAGGGTGCTCCAGGCTGACATGCTCCACCTGGCAGGTGGAGGTGAGCCTGGCCCGGGTTGGGGTTTCCAGCAGCACCAGGAGCTGGTGGGTCCAGTCCCCGTTGGGGACCACGTTGGTGGCCACCACAGAGAGCTCCTGCTGGCCCTGGAACCACCTCAGCTGGATGGGAGCAGGCGGCCGGGGCCGGGCCGGGAGCTCGAGGGCAGCAGAGAGATGGACATGCTGGGAGGCACTGGGAGAGAGTGGGTGTAATAAATAAAAAGGTCGTTGTTCATCAAAATGAGTGTTAAAGTAGATAATTTGAACTGAGTAGGGAATGCAACTAGCATAGAAGACTGTGTAACTAATTATATACAAGTTAACTTTTAGGCCAAGGACAATCTGCAAGGAAGATGAGGAGTCTTCATTCCTGACCACCAAGGGCAGAAAAAAAGACCCCCAGGAACCAATTGCACCAGCGCAGAGTGCATCGAGAGAAAATGCGTCAACCGGGATGTATAAAAACAAAAAGGTCAAAGGGGGAAGGTGCTCCGTGGCAGAGCAGAGGCTCCCTGGCTGCCCAGCGCTGTTCTTTTGCTTAATACCGCTTGCTTAATAAATACTTGTTAATTGATTTATCGATAATTAGCCTCCCCAATTGAATTTGTCCATAACAAATTTGGTGCCGTGACTCGGATAAGGGCGACCGGGTGGGAATTCCTAATCAGGGAGGTGCCCCGCTGCCTCTGCAGCGGCCCTGGTGCAGGCTTTTCCTTCCCAGACCCTTACCGACGAACCCAAATTCGGTATTGAGCACAAGGGATACCGGTAACCCCGTAATCTTTGTGCACGAAGCCGGGCGAAGACGCAGGACAGCGTGAGTATAAAAGTGGGGATCCGCTGGGTTGGGGTTGGGATCCCAGGACATAACTCATGAGATGTCCTTGTAGGACGAGGCACGGGCAGAGCTCTGAGTAGTGCGGTTTGCAGAGCCCGCGAGGGGCTGGGCACCAACAGGGGCTGCGAGTGTGTGTGTGCCTGAAGGTGTCCTGGGAGATGGGACAGAGGAAAAGCAAGCCCTCTGCTTCCATGGGGACGGGGACCCCGGTAACGCTTCCCCAGATCCCCCCTGACAGTCCGTTAGGTCTAATGATAAAATCTTGGGATGAATATCCTTCAAGGAAAGGGAAGGCTAGGGCAAAAATGATACATTATTGTATAAAAGAATGGGGAGGAAAACAAATCTGTAGTGATAATTTATTTTGGCCACTGTTTGGAAACTTCAAGGTCTGGATTTACCAGGCATTAAACATTTATGTAAACTCTAGAGAACCTTTTGATATTGAAGAGAGCAAGTTTGCTGCTCTCTGGATAGTGGGGGAAACAAGAGCAAAACTTTTTGCCTTAAGCACCCAGGGAGGGAAAAAGAAAAATAAAAAGCCTGAGGAAGTTCCAACTGCACCCCTTCTACCATACATACCTCCCCCTCCTCCACCCCGACCAGCACCACCCGCAGTCTACCCCGATTTAGATCAAGGGGGAGATTTTGAGAACCAAGAGGTAGAAATCCCAGAGCCGATCCCTGAGGAAAATCGCTGAGTTACTCGTAGTCTAACAAGGGGGGAAAGAGAAAGGGAAGGGCAAGCTCTATATCCATGAAGGGAAGTAGCTTTGGGAATGATCCCTAACCCCAGTGCTGGTCAGCAGGACAACCAACCCAAATTCTGAGAATAGTTATGTGGAGGTACCTCTCAACTCAGGAGATGTGAGGGAGTTCAAGAAAGAAATGGGAGCATATGGGCCAGATCTTAAAGGAATTTTCTGACCCTAAAGCCTGGGACTTCCCATGTGAACAAATTCAGAATCCAGCTGAGGTGGCAATGTACCTGAAAGAGAAATGCCATGATAAGTCTGAGGAGAAAAATATTGCAGCAAGCTGGGCCCTGGCATGTGCTTATCACACCCTGCTAGATACTGTAGGGCAGCAGACAGAGGAAGGGGGGCAGGGAGATAAATCAGCAGCTATCCCAGTCACTCAGGCTGCAGCCAACAGCCCCGGCTCGAAGCCAGCAGCTAAACCAGACAGTGAGCCTAAGCCATCAGCTAAACCAGACAGTGAGCCTAAGCCAGCAGCTAAACCAGACAGTGAGCCTAAGCCAGCAGCTAAACCAGACAGGGAGCCTAAGCCAGCAGCTAAACCAGACTGTGAGCCTCAACCAGTGGCTGTTGCTATGAGCACAATGGGCCAGTGATGCCTCAGGCCATCAGGGCAGAGATGCCACCTACAAGTGGGCACAAGACCGAGGGGTGGATCTAACCATGGACAGTATTTCTCAGGTGATCCATGACTGTGAGACCTGTGCTGCCATCAAACAGGCCAAGCAGGTGAAGCCCCTCTGGTATGGTGGGCAGGGGTCCAAGTACAAGTATGGGGAGGCCTGGCAGATTGACCACATCACACTGCCCCAGACACGCCAAGGCAAGCGCTACGTGCTGACCATGGTAAAAGCCACCACTGGATGGTTGGAAACCTACCCTGTGTCTCATGCTACAGCCTGTAACACCATCCTGGGCCTTGAAAAGCAGGTCCTTTGGAGGCATGGTACCCCTGAGAGGATTGAGTCAGATCATGGGACTCATGTCAAGAACAGCCTTATCAACACCTGGGCTAGGGAACATGGTATTGAGTGGGTGTACCACATCCCCTACCATGCACCAGCTGCAGGCAGAGTGGAGAGGTACAATGGACTGTTAAAAACCACCTTAAAAGCATTGGGTGGGGGATCTTTCAAAAATTGGGAGCAGCATTTAGCAAAGGTCACCTGGTTAGTTAACAGCTGAGGTTCCACCAATCGAGCAGGTCCTGCCCAGTCTGAGCCCCTGAATATAGCAGATGGAGATAAAGTCCCAGTGGCACATGCCAGAGGTTTGTTTGGAAATCAGTGTGGATCAATTCTGTCTCGAGTACAGACAAACCCATTTGTGGGATTGTCTTTGCTCAGGGACCAGGTTGTACATGGTGGATAATGCAGAGAGATGGAGCAACACGATGTGTACCTCAGGGGGATCTGATTGTGGGGTGAGACTCATGTGCAAATATCACTGTTTGCTGGATGTTGCTGCCAGTGTCTGTGCATGAAAACACACAGACATGAGACAGAAAGAAATGTGTAAATGTCAAAGGTTTGAGCAAGTGAAATAGAAGGAAATGTGTAAGTGTTGAAGGTTTGAGTAATTGAGATGGAAGGAAATGTGTATGAGTAAGTGAAAGATGGAAGTTTTAACTTGATGAAGTTTTTACATGATGTTGAAGATATGGAGATAAGGAGTGGAATGTGCCAGGGTGAGGTTCTGGTGTTTGTATCTCCAATCGTGGGTTCTGTTCATGTTTGATATTCTGTTCTGTGCTTTCAGAACTGACTCTGAAAGTGAAGGTTTGTTTTGCCTTGTTATCAGCCGGCTCACCTCCCCCTATGCTCTGCTGTCTAGAAGAGGCCAGTGCTGGCTGGCTTTTGCTTTACTTGGCTTGCTTGGCTTGCTTCTGCTTTTGCCTTTGCTTTTTAAATTAGTTTAGCTGAGCAGTCCAGTTCTTTCCCTGGACTGTTTCTTTTCCTTTCCTCTTCCTGAATACCATCCAACCTGCTCCGGACTGGGATCTGGGAAACACTGAGGAGCACCGGGAGCCTGCGCTCTGTGATCCGCAGCAGCCATCCCCAGTGCCCAGAGCAATCCCCAGCGCCCAGACCCGGGCGACCACCCCCAGGAGAGACTTTCTGGATTTGTCATCTCTGCAGAGTGGTGAAAGAGTTTTGTTGTCATCTGTTGTTGTTCATTTTTTTAGTGCTGGGGAGGGTTTTGTTTGTTAAATAAACAGGTTCTTTTCCACTTCTCTCAGAGAAAATTCTTCCCGAATCAGGTGGGTGGGGAGGGGCCATGGGGGTTTCTTTTCTGGGGGCTCCTTCCAGAGGTTTTTCTCCCAGATTTGCTCTGAACTAGGACAAATATTTTGCTTCCCATTTCATGGCTGGAGAGAGGGAAAAAAAAAAAAACAAACTCATTCTAATCATATTTTGCTTCCAATTACTTTGTGTTAGTATGGAGCAGTTACTGGCTTTGTTGTTTGAATTCATAGTGTCTTTTTAGAGTGGAGGCCTGTATGTGTTTCTGGTCCCTAGGGTTTTTTAGAGATCTTAATCCCTCTATGGTCCCTAGGTTTATTTTCTTATCCAGGAATAGCTCCAGTATTGTCCCTAATACGTAGTTTTTGCAGTAGAAGGCCACTGACCAGAATATCCATCAGGTTGGGCTTGGGTGTAATGGCTTTCAGGGGTTTATGAAGGTGCTGAAGTCTGTTCCAGGAATGCATGGCTCATGGTCATGGTTGTGCAGCCAGTTTGTTAGAGGGGAAGCAGGGGATGAGGCTTTTCAGATGTTGCTTTCCTTCTTCTCCTCTGAATCTCTTAGCTCCCTATTAGAGAATGTTCAGTTTCCCCTGACTGTTAAAGAGACCATCTTCCTGGTGTTTAATCTGGTAAGCTTTCTCTACACAGTCTGCAGTCTCTCTAGAATGAGGGCTGAGATTTCTAGAGGGGCTGAAGAGACCCCTGAGCCAGGAGTAGACCCAGGTGTGAGAAATCCTGAGTGGTGTGGGAAATGGGGGGGATGGGAATTGGCACATAGACCGTTGTCATGGTTTGACACTGGCACAATGCCAGTGCCCCCATGAAAATGTGATCCCTCCCTTGAATGCTGTGAAGTGGAATCTAGAATAGAGCAAAGCAGGCCCAAGCTTAATAACAGAAAAAAAACTTTATTAAACTACTACTACAAAAGAAAAGAGAAAACTAAAGAAGGAGAAAAAAACCACACAAAGATCAAATGAAAACCTTGCAAAACATTCCTCCCCCCACCACCCAACTCCAACAAACCACAGTGAGACACAATCTCGACCCCAATCAGGTTTCCACCCTCCAAACAATTGACACTCAGTCCATCAAGGGAACAGAGTCTCTCCTGTGCCACAGACCCCCCAAGAAACACAGCTCCACATCCTGTGTTTCCATGTCACACATGGCACCGCCCGGAGAAAAAGTTTGCCATGGTGACCCTTCTCCTTGCCATGCACAGTGCTCTCACCACAATGCATGGATGGTCACTGCCTTTAGGATTTTTCCTTTCAAGGATGCCCTGCCAAGAGGGGAGAAAACAACAGTTCAGTTTTTCATTGTTTGGGACCACAGTCCCCCCCATTTTCCCCTGGGGCCGAGGGCTCAAGAACAGAGATCTTCTTCTCTTCTCTTTCCTTTCCAGGACAGGGGCGCCACCACAAACCCCCTAACCTTTTCTCTGTTCACTCCACTTTTGTCTTTTTCCCAGCTGAAGCAGGTCTCTTGACTCACTGGCATCCTCCCAAAACACAGTCCCTCTTGAAGGAGAAGATTGGTTCAGGTTGTGGCTAACACGGAAAAGTCCAGCCAAAAGCCACTCCTTGTCCCCCTCCCCTCTAGAATTCCTCCTTCCAACATCCCAGGGTCCAAGGTGTCCCTCTTCCTCTCTTTCAAACCGAGGAGGGGAAAGGAAAATTCACAAAGCTTTCATTTTCTCAAGAAAGGGTTAAAAGTCTGAACTCCCAGGGATGGCTCGATGCCCGGACATCCAGCAACTCCCACACAACTGGGCACCTTGCAGCTCCCCCCGCTCCTCCTTCCTCGCGGTGGAATTGCTGACAGGACAGGATTGCCGCCGTCTCTTTCTCTCTCCCCCTCCGGAGAGAAACCGGGGGGGCGGGGGGGGGGAAATGGAGACATCCCAGATTTCTTCCACCCTTCCATCTGCAGGGGCCAGCCCGGTTCCAGTCCTTCCACCACCCTTGGGGCCTACCTTTCAGGCCATGGGGGCTTCCCCTCCCCCACCCAGCTCGTGGCTGGGCAGGGGAGGTTTGCACTGCACGCTGACCGGAACCAAAGAGAGTGAGTTCCCCTGGGAATTCTGCTTTCAACCCCTCTGTGTTCTCAGAGGCGTGTCTACTTTCAATTGGTCAATATCTAAATTGACCTCTTCCTTCCGGAAAAAAATTCTCTTTCCGTGTCAAACCACGACACTTCCTGATCCACTGCCCCAGACAAGAGAGAAATCAAGGCAGAGCCATGGTTTGTCAGGACTTGCTTGATCCGAATGAGCCCCATGATGCATTTGGAGCTGAGCCCTGGAATCTCACAGCCTGAGAGGAGATTGCACAAACCTTTACAGGAGTAAAAGTCAAGAGGAAACACCCAAGGTGTCTCAAGGCATTAATGGGACCCACTGAGGTCCATCCCCAACACAGAGTCTTCGTGGATTCCTTGGAAAAGAGAACTGGAGACCAGGATGGCACAAAAACCTCTCAGAAACTGAAAATGGCACAAAAACCTCTCCGTTTTGAAAGGACAATCCAAAGTACCCTAAGAACCTTGAGGATCTCAAAGCATTAATGAGCCCCACTGAGTGTCAGTACAAAGCTCTCATGGGACTCCTTAAAGCAGATAATTGGGCCCATGATTGCATAAACCTCTCAGAGACTCCAAGGCAAAAGCCAAACCCAAAGTCCTTTGAAAAGCCTGCAGTCTCTGGGAGCATGAAGGAGCCCCCAGGGCCATTCCTGACCAAGGCTCCCCTGGGACTCCTTCCAGCAGATCCTTGAGGCCACTGGAATGTGGGCATGGGGGGGATGCTGAGGGCAGGAGCAGGGGCTGACAGTGCCCAGCCTGGCTGGGGCTGTGCCAGGAGGCCCCAGGGCCTCAGGACAAGGTGTCTCCTCACAGCCCTTGGTGGCACAGACCCTGCTGTGCCCCAGGGCACCAAGACTTGGCTTCTCTTTGTCCCCACCTGCCATCAGTGCCTCCAGTTCTCTGCTCTGCCTGGGGCCTGGGGACACTTTCTCAGTCGTGTCCCTCAGTGGGACCCATTAAAAGTCCAAGAAACTTTGGAGTTGGATTCTGACTTGGAGTTCTGGAGAGGTTTCTGCAGCTCCCTCTCAGGGCCTGATGTTCAGAGCCTGAGCACAAAGCCCCAGAGGTTCATTAAAGTCCTTGTGCTGTGTCTGTGCTGCTGAGCTGGGCCGGGCTCCTGGCACAGAGGGTGATGCTGGTAACCAAGCAGAGCTTCAAAAGCACATTTCTCTTGCTGAGCAGCTCTTCTCCCAGCCCAGCAGGGCTGGGGCACTGCCTGCAGCCAGCCCGGGCACAGCACAGAGGCACAGAGAGCTTCAATCAGTCAGGGCTGGGAAGGGGCTGAGAAGTGCCTGGGGCAGAATCACTGCCAGCCCTTGGCACAGGAACCTCTGGCTGCAGGACAATGCAGCTGCAGCTCCTGGAGTGATCTCCTAAAGCTGGAACATCCCAATGCCCACAGAGCCTGTGAGTGCGTTCTCTGCTCATCTCCTGTGCAGAGCAGCCAGGGGTGCCCAGGGCTGTCCTGCAGAGCAGGGTCCTGCAGCCCAGGGCGCTGTGCTGGGCCAGGGACTCTGCTGCCTGCCAGGGACAGCTCTCAGCCGGCCCTGGAGCTGCTCCCAGCGCTGGCCAGGAGCTGTGGGGGGAAGGAGCCACCCTGAGCAGGGCAGGTGCTGCTGCTGAGAGGGGCTGGCTGGGGCAGGGCTGCTCCAGCTCCAGACCAGCCTGGGCACAGCTCCGGAGGGCACTTCCCAAAGGTAAGCCTGGGATTGCTGTAAAGATCAGGAGCTTTCCAGATGGTGTTTTCAATTTCGTTGTTGGAGAAGGATGGGAAGGTTGGGGTGATGACAAAAACTGTTCTGCTTTTTATATATTTTTCATATATTCATAGCTCTGCAAATTACTATGATTTAGTTATAAAACTATAATCCTTACATAACTCTATTAAACTGTTAAGTGGCTCTTCTAAACTACTATTATGTACTTATATAATTGGAATCCTTAGCTGTGTCTACTATGTTTTCTTCCTATCTCTCAGATTTTACACCAATAAACTGACTGTCTAAATACATTCCTGAAATACTGTATAGTCTAATTAGGAGGGAGTGGATCTACAAGAACAGCATTTGGTTTTTGACCAGAATATGAGCAGTCATAACAAAAAGTGGGGCAAAGAAGCCCTTTGACCTACTCCAATGGGTTGATCCAGGGGTGTGTAACTTGGGCAACTGAATCTCCTATTGGATGTTCCTGTTAAATATCCTAATTGATTAACCTTAATAATTGTTGAAATCAGTGGCTGGGTGTGCCCCATCCCCACTGGTACACCTGGAACCTTCCAATAAAAGTCTGTTTTTTTCTTTAATGTTGTAACACTCTTGCAAGTGCTTTTTTTCTCTTTTAATTGTAGATAACAGGGGGATGAGAGAAGCAGAACAGGAATTGTAGTCCCAGAATCACAGAATATTCTAAGTTGAAACGGACACACAGGATCATCAAAGTCATGTTTGAACATTTACAGAGACTCCAGAACGGTGACTTTGGCTGGTCAGTGTCTCTGCTGGGAGCCTCCCAAAGGGCCTTCAGCCACTCCTCAGCCCTGGGCAGCAGCAGCATCACCTCTGCAGGGCCCAGCAGGGCTCTCCTGAGCTGCCCTTGCCCAGCTGCACACAGAGCCTGCCCCAGCCAGGGCCCTGCACACAGGCAGGTTTCTGTAGGGCCGGGCCAAGGGCACACAGGGTGGGATGGGCTCTGTGAGCGCTGGCAGGGACAAGGCACCTCTCAGGAGGGAATGTCCAGGCCCAGGGAGATGCTCAGGGAAGCAGAGGGGGCTGAGCAGAGCAGTGCTGGGGGAACAAGCCCATCCAGCCCCTCACCTTCCCTCAGCCACAAGGAATCCTTTGCCTCTCACATCTCTCAGTGGCAAACTCTGAGTGCAGCAGGAATGCTGGGGAGTTCTGACCTCAGAAGGCCAGAAATGATGTGTGGGTAGGAAAACAATTCCTTAAACCAACCCCTGACATCTGTTTTGTTTCCCTTAGAAGTATGAGTGCAGATGGTATCAAGCCTCTCTGCAATAGGAATTACTCCCCTAATAAATCCTGAATATCCAGCCTTGCCCCTCTGCTAAATGGCCACTAACCCAGGGCAGCAGGGCAGGGATGGCTCCTCGAGATCCCCCAAGCACAGCCCTGGCTGCTTCTGGCACATTCAGCCAGCACAACCGGAGCTCAGGCAGGGACCTGGGTGAAGGTTTTCCCAGAGCAGGAACAAGGGTGGCTGAGTTCCAGCAGAACAGCCTACAGGGAATGGCCCAGGTTTGGCTCCAAGCAGCCTCTCCTGACTTGTCCCTGTCCTTTCTCCATGGACAGGTGCCCATGTGCAGCCACAGCAAATGTCCAACAGCAGCTCCATCAGCCACTTCCTCCTGCTGGCACTGGCAGACACGCGGCAGCTGCAGCTCCTGCACTTCTGCCTCTTCCTGGGCATCTCCCTGGCTGCCCTCCTGGGCAACGGCCTCATCATCAGCGCCGTAGCCTGCGGCCACCACCTGCACATGCCCATGTTCTTCTTCCTGCTCAACCTGGCCCTCAGCGACCTGGGCTCCATCTGCACCACTGTCCCCAAAGCCATGCACAATTCCCTCTGGGACACCAGGAACATCTCCGAAACGGGATGTGCTGCTCAGTTTTTTTTTTTCTTTTCTGTGCTGCAACAGAACATTTCCTGCTGACCATCATGTGCTACGACTGCTACGTGTCCATCTGCAAACCCCTGCACTACGGGACCCTCCTGGGCAGCAGAGCTTGTGCCCACATGGCAGCAGCTGCCT
The DNA here is from genome assembly GCF_050655825.1 of Lonchura striata. Taxonomy (NCBI): domain Eukaryota; kingdom Metazoa; phylum Chordata; class Aves; order Passeriformes; family Estrildidae; genus Lonchura; species Lonchura striata. The sequence continues at coordinate 5,478,782 of NC_140738.1, forward strand.
GGGCCAGTGCCTTTCTCAATGCTCTCATGCACACAGCCAATACATTTTCCCTGCCCCTGTGCCATGGCAATGCCCTGGGCCAGTTCTTCTGTGATATCCCACAGATCCTCAAGCTCTCCTGCTCCAATTCCCACCTCAGGGAACTTGGGCTTCTTGTGGTTACTAGCAGTTTATCATTTTGTTGTTTTGTGTTCAATGTTTTCTCCTATGTACAGATCGTCAGGGCTGTGCTGAGGATCCCTTCTGAGCAGGGATGGCACAAAGCCTTTTCCACCTGCCTCCCTCACCTGGCTGTAGTCTCTCTCTTTGTCAGCACTGCAGAATTTGCTCAACTGAAGCCCACATCGATGTCCTCCCCATCCCTGGATCTGGCCCTGTCAGTTCTGCGCGAAGAAATCCTGCTCAGCGTGGGCAACTGAGCCCTTGAAGGACTTACGTGTCAGGTCAAGGCTTGCTTTCCCTCCCAAAGCCTTCCCTTGGCAGCCTTGAGCAGGGGATTCATCCTCCCTCCCTCCTCCTTCCCACAGACTTGCTCAGAACCACTCCATGGGCACTTTCCATTCTCTGTGTCCGTCCTCAAGTGCAGTGCCAACCTGGGTCAGTCCTGGCTCTGTCCTGAGCTCCCAGGAGCTCGCAGGCTGAGATGGCTACGCTCAGCCACACCAGGATCCTGCCCCTGCCAGCAGCACCCCCACAAGGAGCAGCTGCAGCAGCAGCAGCAGCAGCAGCAGCAGCAGCAGCAGCAGCAGCAGCAGCAGCAGCTGCAGTCGCCTCTCAGCTGTTGGTGCCCCTGCACTGCAGCCCCTCCTGCTGGCACCAACGTTCCCTCGTGGCCTTGGAGACAGTCATGAATTCATCCATGGGGTCACAGAGCCATGGAATCCCAGAGTTCCAGGTTCCTGGAATCCTAGAGTCATTGAATCCTGAGAAACACACACAGAGGAGGAGGAGGAGGAGGAGAGGGAGGAGGAGGAGGATGACAAGGACGAGGACGAGGAGGAGGAGGATGAGGAGGAGGACGAGGACGAGGAGGACGAGGAGGACGAGGAGGATGAGGAGGAGGAGGAGGACGAGGACGAGGAGGACGAGGAGGACGAGGAGGATGAGGAGGAGGAGGAGGAGGAGGAGGAGGAGGAAGACAAGGAGGACGACAAGGAAGAGGACGAGGAGGAGGAGAAGAAGGTTGAGAATGAGGAAAAGGATGAAGATGCAGAGGACAAAGAGGATGAGGAGGAGGAGGAGCAAGACGAGGAGGAGGAGGAGGACGAGGAGGAGGACGAGGAGGACGAGGAGGAATAGGAGGATAAAGAGGATGAGAATGAGGATGTGGAGGAGGAAAATGAAGAGGAGGAGGAGGAGGTGGAGGACAAGAAAGAGGAGGACGAGGAGGACGAGGAGGACGAGGAGGAGGACGAGGACGAGGACGAGGACGAGGACGAGGACGAGGACGAGGAGGAGGAGGAGGACGAGGATGAGAAGGAGGAGGACAAGGACGAGGTGGACGAGGAGGACGAGGACGACAAGGAGGAGGAGGACGAGGAAAACGAGGAGGAGGAGGATGAATAGGAGGATAAAGAGGATGAGAATGAGGATGTGGAGGAGGATAATGAGGAGGACGAGGAGGATGAGGAGGACGACGACTAGGACGAGGACGAGGAGGAAGAGGAAGAGGAGGACGAGGAAGAGGACAAGGAGGAAGAGGAGGACGAGGAGGACAAGGAGGAGGAGGAGGACGAGGAGGAGGAGGAGGAGGAGGAGGACGAAGAAGAGGACGAGGACGACGAGGAGGAGGACGAGGAGGAGGAGGAGGAGGAAGAGGAGGAGGAGGAGGAGGAAGAGGAGGACGAGGACGAGGAGGACGAGGAGGAGGAGGAAGAGGAGGAGGAGGAGAAGAGGAGGAGGAGGACGAGGAGGACGAGGAGGACGAGGAAGTGGAAGAGGAGGACGAGGAGGAGGACAAGGAGGAGGACGAGGACGAGGACGAGGACGAGGACGAGGACGAGGAGGAGGACGAGGAGGAGGACGAGGACAAGGAAGATGAGGAGGACGAGGAGGATGAGGAGGACAAGGAGGACGAGGAGGAGGAGGAGGACGAGGAGGAGGAGGAGGAGGAGGAGGACGAAGAAGAGGACGAGGACGACGAGGAGGAGGACGAGGAGGAGGAGGAGGAGGAAGAGGAGGAGGAGGAGGAAGAGGAGGACGAGGACGAGGAGGATGAGGAGGACAAGGAGGATGAGGAGGAGGAGGAAGAGGAGGAGGAGGAGGAAGAGGAGGAGGAGGACGAGGACGAGGAGGACGAGGAAGTGGAAGAGGAGGACGAGGAGGAGGACAAGGAGGAGGACGAGGACGAGGACGAGGATGAGGACGAGGACGAGGAGGAGGACGAGGAGGAGGACGAGGACAAGGAAGATGAGGAGGATGAGGAGGACAAGGAGGACGAGGAGGAGGACGAGGATGAGGACGTCCTCCTTGTCCTCTGCATCTTCATCCTTTTACTCATCCTCATCCTTCTTCTCCTCCTCCTCCTCCTCCTCGACCTCTTCGTCCTCCTTGTCCTCTGTATCTTCATCCTTTTCCTCATCCTCATCCTTCTCCTCCTTGTCCTCGTCCTCATCCTTCTTCTCCTCCTCCTCCTCCTCGTTGTCCTCCTACTCCTCATCCTCATCATCCTTCTTGTCCTTGTCCTCTCTCTTCATCCTCCTATTCCTCCTCCTCATCGTCCATCTCCTCCTCGTCCTCCTCCTCGTCATCCTCGTCCTCGTCCTCCTCCTCCTCCTCTTCATTGTCCTCCTCCACATCCTCATTCTCATCCTCTTTATCATCCTATTCCTCCTCCTCCTCGTCTTCCTCGTCCTCCTCCTCCTTGTCCTCCTTGTCCTCCTTATCCTCGTCCTTTTGCACATCCTTGTCCTCCTCCTCATCCTCCTCCTCCTTATCCTCCGCATCCTTATCCTCCTCATCCTCCTCATTGTCCTCCTCATCCTCATTCTCCTCCTTCTGCTCCTCCTCATCTTCCTCCTCTTCCTCCTCCTCATCCTCCCCATCTTGCTAATCCTCATCCTCCTGGTCCTTCTCCTCCGGGTCCTCCTCATCCTTGTCCTCCTCCTCTTTATTCTCCTCCTTGTCCTCCTCCTCCTCCTGTTCATCTTCCTTCTCCTCCTTGTCCTCCTCCTCCTCGCCCTCCTTGTCCTCTGCATCTTCATCCTTTTCCTCATCTTCAACCTCCTCCTCCTCGTTGTCCTCCTCCTCCTCATCCTCATCATCCTCCTTGTCCTTGTCCTCTCTCTTCCTCCTCCTATTCCTCCTCTTCATGCTTCTCTGCTTCCTCCTCTTCCTTGTCCTCCTCCTCCTCCTCATCTTCCTTGTGCTTGCCCTAGTCCTTTTCGTCCTCCTCCTCCTCCTGCTCCTCCTCATTCTCCTCCCCCTCCTCATCCTCCTTGTCATTGTCCTCCTCCTCCTCCTCTTCCTCATCCTCATTCTCCTCTTCCTCCTCGTTCTCCTCCTCCTCCTCATAAATTTCCTTGTCCTTTTTCTCTCTCTTACTCCTCCTATTCCTCCTCCTCATCTTCCACCTCCTCTTCGTTGTCGTCGTTGTCGTCGTCCTCGTCCTCCTGTTCCTCGTCCTCCTCCTTGTCCTCCTCTTCCTCATCCTCCTCGTCCTCCTCGTCTTCGTCCTCCTCGTCCTCATCCTCCTTCTACTCATCCTCCTCCTCCTCGTCCTCCACCTACTCGTCCTCCTCATCCTCCTCCTCCTCCTCCTCGTCCTCCTCATCCTCCTCATCCTCGTCCTCCTCCTCGTCCTCGTCCTCCTCCTCCTTGTCCTCCTCCTCTTCCTCCTCCTCCTCGTCCTCCACCTACTCGTCCTCCTCCTCCTCCTTCTTCTCCTCCTCCTCCTCTTCCTCCTCCTCTTCCTCGTCCTCCTCCTCCTCCTCCTTATCCTCCTCCTCCTCATCCTCATCATCCTCCTTGTCCTTGTCCTCTCCCTTCCTCCTCCTATTCCTCCTCTTCATGCTTCTCTGCCTCCTCCTCTTCCTTGTCCTCCTCCTCCTCCTCATCTTCCTTGTGCTAGCCCCATTCCTTGTCATCCTCCTCATACTCCTCTTCCTCCTTCTGCTCCTCCTCTTTCTCCTCGCTCTCCTCCATCCTCCTTGTCATTGTCCTGCTCCTCCTCATCATCCTCATCCTCCTCTTCCTCCTCGTTCTCCTCCTTCTCATCATCATCCTCCTTGTCCTTGTTCTCTCTCTTCCTCCTCCTATTCCTCCTCTTCATCTTCCACCTCCTCTTCATCGTCGTCATTGTCGTCGTCCTCCTCGTCCTCCTCCTCGTCCTCCTTGTCCTCCTCCTCGTTCTCCTCCACCTCCTCCTTGTCCTCCTCGTCCTCCTTGTCCTTGTCCTCCTTGTCCTCCTCCTCCTCCTTGTCCTCCTCATCCTCGTCCTTTTACTCATCCTTGTCCTCCTCCTCATCCTCCTCCTCCTTATCCTCCGCATCCTTATCCTCCTCATCCTCCTCATTGTCCTCCTCATCCTCATTCTCCTATTTCTCCTCCTCCTCATCTTCCTCCTCTTCCTCCTCCTCGTCTTCCCCATCCTGCTTATCCCCATCCTCCTTGTCCTTCTCCTCCTGGTCCTCCTCATCCTTGTCCTCCCCCTCTTTATTCTCCTCCTTGTCCTCCTCTTCCTTCTGTTCCTCTTCCTTCTCCTACTCGTCCTCCTCCTCCTCGTCATCCTTGTCCTCTGCATCTTCATCCTTTTCCTCATCCTCATCCTTCTCCTCCTCATCCTCATCGTTCTTCTCCTCCTCCTCCTCCTCGTTGTCCTCCTCCTCCTCATCCTCATCATCCTCCTTGTCCTTGTCCTCTCTCTTCCTCCTCCTATTCCTCCTCTTCATGCTTCTCTGCCTCCTCCTCTTCCTTGTCCTCCTCCTCCTCCTCATCTTCCTTGTGCTTGCCCTAGTCCTTGTCGTCTTCCTCCTCCTCCTCTTCCTCCTCCTGCTCCTCCTCATTCTCCTCCCCCTCCTCATCCTCCTTGTCATTGTCCTCCTCCTCCTCCTCTTCCTCATCCTCATTCTCCTCTTCCTTTTCATTCTCCTCCTCCTCATCATCCTCCTTGTCCTCGTTCTCTCTCTTCCTCCTCCTATTCCTCCTCCTCATTTTCCACATCCTCTTCCTCACCGTAGTCGTCGTAGTCCTCGTCCTCATCCTCGTCCTCCTACTCGTCCTCCTCCTTCTCCTCCTCCTCGTCCTCCTCGTCCTCCTCGTCCTCTTCATCGTCCTCCTCCTCCTCCTCCTCGTCCTCCTCATCCTCCTCCTTGTCCTCTTTGTCCTCCTCGTCCTCCTCTTCCTCATCCTCCTTGTCCTCCTCATCCTCGTCCTCATCCTCCTCCTCCGCCTCCTCGTCCTCATCCTCGTCCTCGTCCTCCTCCTCCTCCTCCTCCTCTGTGTGTGGTTCTCAAGATTCAAGGACTCTAGGATTCCAGGAACCTGGAACTCTGGGATTCCATGGCTCTGTGACCCCATGGATGGATTCAGGACTGTCTCCAGGGCCACGAGGGAACGTTGGTGCCAGCGGGAGGGGCTGCAGTGCAGGGGCACCAACAGCTGAGAGGAGACTGCAGCTGCTGCTGCTGCTGCTGCTGCTGCTGCTGCTGCTGCTGCTGCTGCTTGTGGGGGTGCTGCTGGCAGGGGCAGGGCCCTGGTGTGTTTGAGCGTTGCCATCTCAGCCTGCGAGCTCCTGGGAGCTCAGGACAGGGCCAGGACTGACCGAGGTTGGCACTGTGCTTGAGGACAGACACAGAGAATGGAAAGTGCCCACAGAGTGGTTCCGAGCAGGTCTGTGGGAAGGAGGAGGGAGGGAGGATGAATCCCCTGCTCAAGGCTGCCAAGGGAAGGCTTTGGGAGGGAAAGCAAGCCTTGACCTGACACGTAAGTCCTTCAAGGGCTCAGTTGCCCACGCTGAGCAGGATTTCTTCGCGCAGAACTGACAGGGCCAGATCCAGGGATGGGGAGGACATTGATGCAGGCTTCAGTTGAGCAAATTCTGCAGTGCTGACAAAGAGAGAGACTACAGCCAGGTGAGGGAGGCAGGTGGAAAAGGCTTTGTGCCATCCCTGCTCAGAAGGGATCCTCAGCACAGCCCTGACGATCTGTACATAGGAGAAAACAATGAACACAAAACAACAAAATGATAAACTGCTAGTAACCACAAGAAGCCCAAGTTCCCTGAGGTGGGAATTGGAGCAGGAGAGCTTGAGGATCTGTGGGATATCACCGAAGAATTGGCCCAGAGCATTGCCATGGCACAGGGTCATGGAAAATGTATTGGCTGTGTGCCGCAGAGCATTGAGAAAGGCACTGGCCCAGGCAGCTGCTGCCATGTGGGCACAAGCTCTGCTGCCCAGGAGGGTCCCGTAGTGCAGGGGTTTGCAGATGGACACGTAGCGGTCGTAGCACATGATGGTCAGCAGGAAATGTTCTGTTGCAGCACAGAAAAGGAAAAAAGAAAACTGAGCAGCACATCCTGTGTAAGAGATGTTTCTGGTGTCCCAGAGGGAATTGTGCATGGCTTTGGGGACAGTGGTGCAGATGGAGCCCAGGTCGCTGAGGGCCAGGTTGAGCAGGAAGAAGAACATGGGCGTGTGCAGGTGGTGGCCGCAGGCTACGGCGCTGATGATGAGGCCGTTGCCCAGGAGGGCAGCCAGGGAGATGCCCAGGAAGAGGCAGAAGTGCAGGAGCTGCAGCTGCCGCGTGTCTGCCAGTGCCAGCAGGAGGAAGTGGCTGATGGAGCTGCTGTTGGACATCTGCTGTGGCTGCACATGGGCACCTGTTCATGGAGAAAGGACAGGGACCAGTCAGGAGAGGCTGCTTGGAGCCAAACCTGGGCCATTCCCTGCAGCCTGTCCTGCTGGGACTCACCCACCCTTGTTCCTGCTCTGGGAAAACCTTCACCCAGGTCCCTGCCTGAGCTCCAGTTGTGCTGGCTGAGTGTGCCAGGAGCAGCGAGGTCTGTATGTGGGGGCTCTGGAGGAGCCATCCCTGCCCTGCTGCCCTGGGTTTGTGGCCCTGTGGCAGAGGGACAAGGCTGGATATTCAGGATTTGTCAGGGGAATCACTCCTACTGCAGCAAGTCTTGGTACCATCTGCACTTACACTTCTAAGAGAAATTGATGGCAGGGGTTGGATTTAGGAATTGATTTCCTACTCACACACAATTCCTGTCACTTTGAGGTCAGAAATCCCCAGAATTCCTGCTGCACTCAGAGTTTGCCACTGAGAGATGTGAGAGGCAAAGGATTCCCTGTGGCTGAGGGAAGGTGAGGGGCTGGATGGGCTTGTTCCCCCAGCACTGCTCTGCTCAGCCCCCTCTGCTTCCCTGAGCATCTCCCTGGGCCTGGACATCCCCTCCTGAGAGGTGCCTTGTCCCTGCCAGCGCTCACAGAGCCCATCCCACCCTGTGTGCCCTCGGCCCGGCCCTACAGAAACCTGCCTGTGTGCAGGGCCCTGGCTGGGGCAGGCTCTGTGTGCAGCTGGGCAAGGGCAGCTCAGGAGAGCCCTGCTGGGCCCTGCAGAGGTGATGCTGCTGCTGCCCAGGGCTGAGGAGTGGCTGAAGGCCCTTTGGGAGGCTCCCAGCAGAGACACTGACCACCCAAAGTCACAGTTCTGGAGTGTCTGTAAATGTTCAAACATTCCTTTGATGATCCTGTGTGTCCCTTTCAACTCAGAATGTTCTGTGATTCTGGGATTACAATTCCTGTTCTGCTTCTCTCATCCCCCTGTTGTCTATAATCAAGAGGAAAAAAACAACCCTTGCAACAGTGTTAGAACAGTGAAGTTAAAACCAGACCTTTATTGGAAGCTTCCAGGTGTCCCAGTGGGGATGAGGCACACCCAGCCCCTGTTTTCAACAATTTGTTAATGTTGATTATTTAGGATATTTGACAGGAACATCCAATGGGAGATTCAGTACCCAGTTACACACCCCTGGCTCAACCCACTGGAATAAGTCCAGGGCCTTCTTTGTCCCAGTTTTTCTTGTCACTGCTCACATTCAAAACCCAAAATACTCTTCTTGTGGGTTCTTTCTCTGATAAAAAGATTACATAGCACTTTAAAAATGTATTTAGACAGGTTATAGTTCTAAAATCTAAGAGAATGTAAGGAAACATACGGGAGTTAATTAAGGATCATAAATACATTAAATATATAATAGTAGTTAAAAATAGTTATTTAAGAGTTTAATAGAGTTAGTTAAGGATTATAATTTTAAAACTATGTAACTGTAATTTACAGAACTATGAATATATGAAAAATATATAAAAAGCAAAAATATTTTTACCATCATCACAACTTCATCATCTTTCTCCAAGCAGAAAATTGAAAACACTCTCAGGAAAGCTCCTGACCTTTACAGCAATCCTAGGCTTACCTTCTTTGGGAAGTGTCCCCTGGAGCTGTGCCCAGGCTGGTCTGGAGCTGGGAGCAGCCCTGCCCCAGCCAGCCCCTCTCAGCAGCAGCACCTGCCCTGCTCAGGGTGGCTCCTTCCCCCCACAGCTCCTGGCCAGCGCTGGGAGCAGCTCCAGGGCCGGCTGAGAGCTGTCCCTGGCAGGCAGCAGAGTCCCTGGCCCAGCACAGCGCCCTGGGCTGCAGGACCCTGCTCTGCAGGACAGCCCTGGGCACCCCTGGCTGCTCTGCACAGGAGATGAGCAGAGAATGCACTCACAGGCTCTGTGGGCATTGGCATGTTCCAGCTTTAGGAGATCTCTCCAGGAGCTGCAGCTGCATTGTCCTGCAGCCAGAGGTTCCTGTGCCAAGGGCTGGCAGTGATTCTGCCCCAGGCACTTCTCAGCCCCTTCCCAGCCCTGACTGATTGAAGCTCTCTGTGCCTCTGTGCTGTGCCCGGGCTGGCTGCAGGCAGTGCCCCAGCCCTGCTGGGCTGGGAGAAGAGCTGCTCAGCAAGAGAAATGTGCTTTTGAAGCTCTGCTTGCTTACCAGCATCACCCTCTGTGCCAGGAGCCTGGCCCAGCTCAGCAGCACAGACACAGCACAAGGACTTTAATGACCCTCTGGGGCTTTGTGCTCAGGCCCTGAACATCAGGCCCTGGGAGGGAGCTGCAGAAACCTCTCCAGAACTCCAAGTCAGAATCCAACTCCAAAGTTTCTTGGACTTTTAATGGGTCCCACTGAGGGACACAACTGAGAAAGTGTCCCCAGGCCCCAGGCAGAGCAGAGAACTGGAGGCACTGATGGCAGGTGGGGACAAAGAGGAGCCAAGTCTTGGTGCCCTGGGGCACAGCAGGGTCTGTGCCACCAAGGGCTGTGAGGAGACACCTTGTCCTGAGGCCCTGGGGCCTCCTGGCACAGCCCCAGCCAGGCTGGGCACTGTCAGCCCCTGGTCCTGCCCTGAGCATCCCTCCCTAGCCCACATCCCAGTGGCCTCAAGGATCTGCCGGAAGGAGTCCCTGGGGAGTCTTGGTCAGGAATGGCTCTGGGGGCTCCTTCATGCTTCCAGGGACTGCAGGTTTTTCAAAGGACTTTGGCTTTTGCTTTTGCCTTGGAGTCTCTAAGAGGTTTCTGCAATTATGGCCTCCAATATTCTGCTGTAATTAGTCCCTGGAGAGGCTTTGTCAGGAACAACACTCAGTGGGACTCATTAATTCTTCAAGGTACTGCAGTTATTTTAAGGTATTTCGTGATTCCCTTTTGATACAGACTCTGTGAGAGGTTTGTGCAATCATGACCTCCAATTACCTGCTTTAATGAGTTCCTTGAGAGCATTATACTGACACGCAGGGGGCTCATTAATACTTTGAGATAGTCAAGGTTTTTAAGGTACTTTGGATTCTCCTTTCCACACTGAGCCTCTGAGAGTTTTTTGTGCCATCCTGGCCTCCAATTCTCTCCTCCAAGGAGTCCATGAGGAGCCTGTGTTAGGGATGGACCTCAGTGGGTCCCATTAATGCCTTGTGACACTTTGGGTGTTTCCTCTGACTCCAGGAAAGGTTTGTGCAATCTCCTCTCAGGCCCTGAGGTTCCAGGGCTCAGCTCCAAATACACCACGGGGTTCCTTAGGATCAAGCAAGTCCTAACAAACCATGGCTCTGCCTTGATTTCTCTCTTGTCTGGGGCAGTTCATCAGGAAGTTTCTTTAGATGTTTTGGTTCACCAGTTTGAGATTTCTCGGTCAATGCATTAGTTAGTGTGGTTGGTTCAGTGCTGGTTAATTACCAGTACATTCACTAGAATATACTTATGAATTTCCTGCTCTAAGATCGGATTAGGAGAAAGGCAAAGTGGACTAAAATTTTAAGAGGATAAAGAAAAGTTTGTTAACAATAACTAAAAGAAAGAGTAATAAAGATCAGAACAAAACTTTCAGAACAGTTCTCCTCCTCTTCATGCAACCACTTCTTCCTTAGTGACCATTTAAAGAGTCAAAACCTAAAATTTTCAGTCAGTTTACCACGTCTAGGATAGTCTTTCTTCAGTTCACTTAGGGAGAGAAGTTCCTCTTCTTAATGTTATGGAGACTTCTCCACAAGAAACCATTTATCTTATGGCTTTTCATTTCCATGAATAACAGCTACCTGGAAAGATCTGCAATCATTATGTCCATGCCATTTTTTCACAGTTTTCCCACAGCTGTGTTTAGGGGCCATATCAATTTATGGTGTATTAGTTTAAAGATCAGCTGTTTAAGAGCAAAAGTTCCCTTCATCTCTTTCTGAAATCATCTCTGGGAACGGAGATCTTCTCACGCTGAGGGCACAGGGTCTCATCACTCTACTCTTTGGCTGTTCAAACTTCTCATGGGATCACAGCTACTGCAACATTTGCTTACTTTAGCATGGAGGCCTTTGCTGAACTAGTCATCTCCCCATACTTTTCAATGCCTTATAGAGAAAAGGAGAGTCTGATGTATCAATGACATCCTTCTCCATAGCTTTAGCAGAGGATTTAAGCCCCAAGATCAAGGCATCCCCTCATCCCTCCTATCTGGAACTCACCTTCCACTTCAGTTACCTTGGTGTCTTCATGTTGCTCTTCTGTGTGCCTGCCCTGTGTCCTTTTCTCTCACTGGAGGGAGGATGGCAGCACTGGCAGAGTCAATATCTGCCCGGGGCCTGCAGACGGTTCCATGACCCTGGCCGGGCTCGGTGGCCAATTCTAATTTTGGCCATGGTTCCTGAACATGAAGACCAGTTCTTTTCCATAGGAATGAAGGAACAGAGCCCCACTGTTTTAGGGGCAGAAGAGGCCTGACCACCAGAGGACAAGGGCAGCCAGAGCTGCCAGATTTTATTCTGAGAGATGCTCTTGAATATAGGGCATGTTTTAGGCAGAATGTCAGTATTGGCTATGGGCATCTGAAAAGATGGAGAATTCTTTTCCATAGCAAGAAATGCACAGATCCCCAGTGCTCCAGGAGCTGATGAGAGGCAGCCCTTGACATCCCAAGATCACCCAGACAAGTCAGGTGGCCCCTGGCAGGCCAAGCCAGTCAGACCTGGTCCATGTTCCCTCGCTTCCATGGGGCCCCACAGTGTCCCAATGGTCCCTTGCTTCCAGGAGGACCTGAAGTGTCACAATGCCCCCTTGGTGACACCAGGCCCTGAAGGGTCAGAATGGTCTCCATGGTTCCATCAGGCCCCACAGAGTCATAATGGTCTCTGGGTCCATGAAGCCCCACGGCGTCACCATGGCCCCTTGGTTCCATGGGCTCCAGTGGTGCCACAATGATCCCCTTGGTTCCATGAGGTGCCACAGCGTCACAGTGATCTCCATGGGAAGGGAAGAACCGAGCCCCAGTGTGGCAGGGGCAGCCAGCAGAAGCCAAGGCCAGCTAGATTTGTCAGTACTGGCAGATTTTGTCTGGGAGGAACCCTTGGATATAGGGAATTTTAGACATGGAATCCCAATTTCATATATGAACACTTGGAGGAGAAGGGCTGTTCTTTGCATGGGAAGAAAAGTACAGAACAATGGTGTTTGAAGGGCAGATGAAAGGTGGCCACCAGAGCCCTAAGGCAGCCAGACCTCTCTGTTCTGGTAGCTTTTGTCTGGAAGCAACTCTTGGATATAGGGAATTTGGGAAGTGGAACTGCAAGTACGGCCATTTCTGTGTAGATAAGAAGGACGGTTCTTTTCCATAGGAAGGAAAGCACAGAGCTCCAGTGTTTCAAAAGCAGGTGAGAGGCAGCCCGTGTGTTTCAGAAGAGACCAAGGGCAGCCAGACCTTTCTGTCCTGGCTGCTTTCACTTGGGAGCATCCTTGGATGTACAGAGTTTTGGACGTGGAATCCCAGTTTTGGCCATGGGCACCTAGACAGGATGAATTATTTTTTCCTATAAGAAAAAGAAGTGTGAAGTCCAAGTGTCCTGGAAGATGATGAGAGGTGGCCCGCCTTAGGCCAAGCCAGCCAGACCTTGGCACCTTTCGTCTAGGGGCTATCCTTGGACACAGGGCATTTTAGAGGGCAAATCTCAATTTTGGCTGTGGGCACATGGACAGGAAGAAGAGTTCTTTTCATGAGGAAGGAAAGCACAGAGCCTCAGTGTTTCAGAGGCACATGAGTGCCAGCCCTCAGAAGCCAAGGCCAGCCAGACATGTCTCTGACCTATCTTAGCAGCTTTTGTCTGGGAGCTATCATTGGATATAGGAAATTCTGGAGGCAGATCTCAAATTTCATCCATGGGTGCATAGTTGAGATGGATGATTTCTTCCCATAAGAAAGAAAAGCACATGGTCCAAGAGTTTCAAAGGCAGATGAGAGATGGTCCCCAGGTGGCCAAGGCAGCCAGACCTGTCTCTCCTGGCAGATTTCATCTAAAAACAATCCTTGCAATATAAGAAAATTTGGAGAAGGAATCCTGGTTTTGGCCCTGGGTCCCTGGAAGAGCAGGACAGTTCTCTCCCAGAGGAAGGAAAGCCCAGAGCCCCAGTGCTTCAGGGACAGATGAGAAGCAGCCCCCGACATGCCAAGGTCAGCCAGACCTGTCAGGTGCTCCCCAGGAGGCCCAGACAGACAGACCCGTTCCATGTTCCCTTGGTTCCGTGGGACCCCACAGTGTCACAATGGTCTCCTTGGTTCCATCAGGCCCTGGAGTGTCACAATGTTCCCCTTGCTTCTGCAGTGTCACAATGGCCCCATGCTTCCATGAGGCCTTGCAATGTCACAATGGCTTCGTGGTTCCACAGAGCCCTGATGTGTCACTATGTCCCCTCGACTCCGTGTGCCCTCCCTGTGTCACAACGGCTCCTCTGTGACACTGCGGCTGCACAAGGTCGCCATGGACCCTTGGTTTCTTGTGGTCTCTGAATTCCACAATGGTCTCCTTGATTCCATGAGGCAGCACAGTGTCACCATGGCCCCGTGGTTCCATGAGGTTCCCCAGTGTCCCCGTGGTCGCTGTCAGAGGCTGGATGAGATCCATGTCCCGAGACACCTTGGGATGCTCGGAATGCCCGTGTGGGGCCGGGGGCGGGTCAGGCCTTGGTTTGTGGTGGGACAGAGCCCCGCCCCCAGCCTGGCCTGGCAGAGCTGTCAATCACACAGCAGGGGCGGTGCTGATTGGCTGAGCTGTCAACCAATCACACACCAGCAGCTGGTGCCTACCCTGACTCTGATTGGGCAATCACCTGGCAGTCCCACCCCAGGGGCGGGCCCATGGAGGCCCAGGGGGTTAAAAGCCGGAGCACGAGGCCAGCCCATGGTCTGGATCCTGCCTTCTCCTGGGGTTCCTCTGTTGGTGATTCTGGAACCTGAGTAGTTGGTGCCTGTGTGTGTGTCTTTCTATAGATCAGCTGCCTTTCTGCTGTTCTCTATTTCTTCTCCTTCTAATCCTGCTTACCTCGATCATTTTTTGGTAATTTAACATCTTGAGGGTTAAAGGTTTTTAGGTAAAGTGGGCAAAGTTAATGGAGTTAATGCTATGATAAGAGTTTTATGTTGAAGTGGATGTTGTATGAAACCCTTTGCTCAAGCTCCTTGATTGTCTATATTTTGCCAGTAAAAATTTGTGTCATTTTGACCTCTTAGCTCTGTTGGTTGGAGCATGGTGCTGGTATCGCCCAGGTTGTGGGTTTAATCCCAGTTTGGGTCATTCACTTAAGAGCTGAACTTGATGATCCTTGTGGGTCCCGTCCTACCAAAATATTCTTTGCATCTGGCCATGATGAGAATATCTGGCTGGTGTTTCTCTTGTGCAACAAAATCAAGTAAAGGAACCTTTGGTGGCCCCAAAGTGTTCTGGGGTGTTACAGCCCTGCAGACTCACAATGGCCTCTTGTTTCCATGAGGCCCCACAGTGTCACACTGGCCCCTTGGTTCCATGAGGATCTGCAGGGTCACACAGGTTTGTGGCATTTGTCCTTGCTGCCCCTCACATCCCCCTGCCCCACAAACAGCCCCAAGCCACCCGTGAGGGACAGGCCCTGCTGTGCCTGTCTGGGCTCAGGGCTTGGCCTTTCTGCTTCCCCCAACCAGCCCAGGCCTTGCTCAGCATTGCAGTTCCCTGCTCTGAGCCTTGGGCTCCCTGCAATCCTGGCCTCAAGGATCTGCTCTCCCCAGTCCCTGGTAGCCTTTGGCAGTCCCTACCCTCAGTGGGGCCCAGTGATGCTTCAAGGGACTTGGACTTTTGCTTCTGACTCCTTGAGCAGATTTTTCAGTCTTCTCTCAGTGCCTGAGTCTCCTGGACTCAGCTGAAGATCCATTGTAGGGCTCATTAAAGTACACAAAACCCTCGTTGGGGCGGGCTTCCTCTTCCTGCAATTCTTTACAAGTTTTCAGGCCCTGTACAGCAGATTGGAGTCAGTTTAAAGATCCTTTAAGAAGAGAGATTTAATAAAACATTAATTATTTATTTTAACAGAGCATTTTTTATATCCCAGTTCAGAGAAGAGCTGATAGAAGCATTCCCCAGGTGATCTTGACACTGAAGTTCTCCTTAGGAGGTCTGGGCATGTAGAAGAATGAGCAGCCTGAGGGCTGACCTTGTTTGGACAAGCTGCTCCTCACCCCCAGGCTCACCATGTCTGACATTGCCCACCTGGCACTGACATCCCTTTGCCCTGCAGCAGAACCTTGTCCCTGGGCTCTGCAGCTCCATGTCCCAGCCCATTGAACTGTGTCCCACCTGCTCTCCTCAGGGCTCTGCCTGCACACAGGCCCAGGAGAAGTTATCCTCGTGGGAAGGAAAGAATGGAAAAGCCTGAGCAGGTTTCCTGAACAACAAACCCTTTTGTAGTGCGGCAATGCGCTCCCCTCGCCGCGATTCCCCGAGCGGTGCCGTGCTGGGCTGCGAGAGGGAAGAGAACGGGCGGCCGCTCCCCCTGCGAAGCTCTGCAGTCCCAGTCGGTGGTGCGGGAACAGATGGAGGCGACACGGGACTTGGGGGTGAACAGGATGGTTTTATTCAGTGAGCCCCAAGACCCCCTCAGGGGCGGGAGCAGAGGTTTTATACAAGAATTCAGGGAGATGGGTGTAGGAACAGCAACCAATGAGGGAACAGCAACCAATGAGGGAACAGCAGGGGAGAAGTTTAGGGCAGAACTAACATATCACAAACCTATCAGGGGGAGCAGGGAAATGAAATAACACAAAATAAGCAATAAGGTTTTGAGTCTCACTAAACAGACAGGGAATGCTCTGGAAGCAGAGGAGGGGGCTAGGATGAATGACAGGGAAGGTTCCAGGGAAAGGGGCAGGGAAAGGGAGGATTGACAACTTGGAGATGAGGGGGTTAGGGGAGAGCTAGGGAAGACTGACAACTGGGGAGAGGCAGAGATTAGGGATGGGGGGGGGGGGAAACAGATATTGAACAAAAATCAAATTAAAGACACACCACCGCAAAACCCCACTCAGGAGCCACCTGCTCAGTACAGGCTGTCTGGAGTGGTGTCACCTTTCTACAAGGGACAGTGTTACCAGAAATGATCTCTGGAAGCAGAATTCTCTGAGTCTCCCAGCTGAATTCTCTGTCCCTGTCCTTTCCCTGGACCTCTGTTGCAGATGGAAGCTGCTGGGGCCATCCTCACCTTTAACCTCTTTCTAGAATGCAGGCAGATATTCCCAGCAGTGTTAAGCAGGATTTCCTCAATGTTTCTATAAATCTTCTGTGTCCCCCATGGAACGAAGGGGTCATTTTGGCACTGAGGGGGTGACGTGGAAGCAAGGAGTCAATTGTGACCCTGGGGTCCCATGGAACCAAAAGGCCACGGTGACACAGCAGGGCCACGTGGATCCAGTGGCCCATTGTGACACTGTGAATCCAAGGAGACCATGGAGACACCCCCAGAACCTCATGGAACCAAAGAGTCCATGGTGCCCCACCGGGGCTGAATGGAGCCAATGGTCCATGGTGACACTGCCCATCCAAGGAGGCCATTTGGACACTGTGGAAGCTCATGGAGAGAGGTGGCCATTGTGACACCAAAGAACTTCATGACACCAAATATCCATGGGGACACAGCAGGGCATCATGGAACCCAGGAACTGCTGATGGCAGTGCGGAAACTCCTGGAACCAGGAGCTGTTGTGACACTGCAGCACCAACACAGCTGCTGCACCTTGTCCCCTGCCCTGCACAGCTCCTTGGGAGGCACGGCAGGAGCAGCACCCTGGGAGCCTCAGAAATGTCCCTCTGGGATCCATGGCACACGCTCTCAGGGGCTGGAATTCCAGTTCCCAGCCAGGAAAAGATGTTCCTGCCCTTCAAGGCAGAGCTCTTATGGAAGAGCCAAAAGCTGAGCAGAGAAAGATCCTACAGTGACATTTCACTGCCAGCATTCATAACTTCCCCCATGGTTGTTGTAGCTCATGGACTGGGAATGAAATCAGGGCAGGGTCTTTGGTGAGAGCTGCCCTGGGTCAAGGGAGACACTGAGAGAGAAACAGAGCAGGCAAAGGAAGGCAGGAGAGAAAGGAGGTGTTTTGGTTTGGAAACACAGGTGTCTTCTAAAGAAACCAGGAGCCTCCCCTAAAATGAAGAAATGTAGACTCTTTCTTTCTGAATTGCTATAAATTTGAAATTAAGGGGGGCTCTCAGGTAAAAATATGGGAGCAGGAATAACAGCTTTTTATTAGGGAAGAAAATGAAAATATGATCAATGCAGTGAACCAAAACAACACTGAGAGAGTCAGAATACAACCTGACACCCTGTTGGACAGGGTGTTGGCCACAATCCAATTGGAATTGTGGCTGCAGTCCTCCAGGAGTGTCAGGTGTGGTTCTGTTGGAGCAGTGATCCTATAGGAAAAGGTGTCTTCCTCTGAAGAGGAAGAGGCAGCTGTTCCTCTGAGAAATCCAGCCCAGAAAAAGCTGTGTTGGTGGGCCAGAATCTCCAGACCAGATGCAGGTAGGAATGCTTGTCTCCTCCCTCTGGGTGGAGCATCTCACAATGGGATGTTACAGTTCTTATCAGTCATGCAGTGACAATAGCCCATTATCAGCAGATGTCTCCCCTGAGGG
The DNA here is from genome assembly GCF_050655825.1 of Lonchura striata. Classification (NCBI taxonomy): domain Eukaryota; kingdom Metazoa; phylum Chordata; class Aves; order Passeriformes; family Estrildidae; genus Lonchura; species Lonchura striata. The sequence continues at coordinate 5,496,244 of NC_140738.1, forward strand.
AGGATTGATTGTGGAAGAGATAAGGAAAAACTGCCCACTTAACACAGGACGACTGCCATACAGTTGGAAATAGAACACATCTTACTTTTCAGTCTGGGACAGGAGGTCACAAATAAATTCAGCTGAGAAGGCGGCACTCTGAAAATCAAATCAGAACTGACAGAAAATGAATGGGACAGAAATCAATAATTCTGATAGTTTTACTTATTATCAAAATAAATCACACCCACTCAGCCCCACACAATCCTGATCCCACAACCTCAAATTTGGATCTCACTTCTCCCGATCTCCTTCCAACCCTATCTCATCCTGGAGGCTGAGGAATTGAGCAATTTTGGCATGGGACTGAGGTGGGAACCAGCCATTTTGAGGTGGGATTGAGTCAGTTTGAGGTGACAGACCAATCCACCTTGGCTTTTGGAGTGCAAAGATATGGAGAATACTACCAGATATCCCCCAAGAACCCACAAATCCTCCAGAATATGTTCCCAAACAGTAAATTCCACCTCAAATACCTCTAAAATGGTGGGACTTCTGACATCTCTGGTCAATACTCTTTTTAGTAATTTTTCAGGTGTTTTTAAGTGATAAAGACAAATCAGAAGTAAATTAGGGCCAAACCAAAACCAGAGACCCCTTGAGCATCGCCTGGACACTGGACAAAACAAACTTAGAAGAAATCAAATTTAACCCTACATAAAATGCCTTGAGGAAGTTTTGCTCTTCCCACAAGTCACTTCTGATGGAAACACAAACAAATCCCAAACATTAATAGACCAACAACAGAAGCAATTCCGTGGTAATTCCAAATTTCATCAGTTTCTGCACAGCTGGCAGGTTCCAAAAAATGAAATATGGAAATTTGACCCAATACAGATTATTAAAAGGAAGGGAACGGTCTGTGTAGCAGTCACAAAGGTGACAGGGATGAAGAAAATAATGATTCTCCCCCCAAGCATGTAAATTCAAAAGTTATTTGGGAATAACTTGAGCTGGGCTTCTTGTAGGACTTTAGTAGCCTTGTGTTTCTCACCTTGGGGTGAATGATCCTTGTCAGTCTCACTGGTATCATTTGGTCCCTTTCCTCCAGAGATTTTAACAGACTTTTCAAAGAAGGAAAACAAAATATTTTCTTTACCCTGGCCACCCACAACTTCCACTTTCCTCATAAGGTCTCCCAAAAGTCGCTCAGAGGAAGCTGCATCCAAGTTTCCAAGAGTTCCTCCTGAAAGAGGCAGAACCTCCGCGAGGAGGAAACCAGGATGTTGTCAAAGGAACTTGGGGTCAGACAACAGTGCCCTGAACTCACTGTGCAAAATAATGTTGCAATCTGGATAATAAAATTGTTAGAGAGATGTCCCTGCCCCAATTAAGGTGCTCACAAGACCAAATCCAAAGTGGATTTTATTGACCAGTAAATGTGAGGTAGAGAGAGATGGAAAGAAAGAAAAAAGGGGGGAGAGCAAGGGAGTAACAGGGACAGGGATTTCCCCTGGGGCGGGGCAAGTGTGACATTGTCCACTGTGTGCGTGGCCTTCCCAGGGTGGGGGTTTTACACCTGAGCCAGTTTGGGTAAGGGGGGTGGTGTTCACCCCCCACCCCGAGCAGGGATTGCCTCACTTTTTCAGGTTACAGTGTCAGATGTAACCAAAAGTGTTTTCAGTCCCCATCTCCATAAACTGTTATCAACAGGTGGGGCAGTGTTCTTTATCTCTTCCATGGCTCAGCCCTGATAACGCCCTCCAGGGGCCATCCTCTCTTAATGGGCCATTGAGTGTCACTGCAGCACTGATAAAATTACATCATCCCATTGTGGGATGCTCCGCCCAGGGGGAGGAACCAAGCATTCCTACCTGGATATAATCTCACAATTTGCAACACCACAACCACCTTGCCTACTGGATTCCCAGAGGACAAGAGCTCCATAAGCACCACTGGACCTTCAGAGGAAGACCAGACCCTTCTACAGGATCACTGCTTTGACAGAATCACGTTCATCACTCCAGCCGAACTGCAGCCACCATTTCATCAGACTGCTACCACCACCCTGACCAACGGGTTGTCAGGTTATATCCTGGCTCTGTCAGATTAATCCAGTGTTTCTGTATCATTGCCTTGATCTTAATTTTCTTACTCAATTGTCATTCTGGCTTAGACTCTCCCCCTGGTTTGCCTTCAAACCACTACAAAACTCACTGTACTCATTCCTTGTTTTCCTCCAAAAACAGGATTTCCCATACCCAAACGTTTCCCAGATGGAGAAGGTTGCGAGGAAGAGGAAGATGCCCTGGGACACCGAGGCAGGTGAGGAGGAAGTTAGTGCCCCTTTCCCCCTCTCTCCTGCTCCATCTCCCAGCCCAGCCTGGCCCCCAGCTGCAGGACAGCCCCGCTGCCGGTGCCCTCCTGCTGGAGATACTCTGGGGGGATCTCCTTGCCCTTCCCTGTGGCATGGAGGCAAATCCCATCCTCTCCTTGTCCTTCCTCCCCCAGATCAGGAGCTGAGGATGGAGACCAGGAAGGACAAATCCCTGCAGCAGAACCTCATGGAAGAGGCTGTTTTGAGCAACTCCACAGCGCAGGAATTCAACAGGGAGGAAAATCCCTGGAGATCCCACTGGAGGAGGGGATGCAAGCCCAGTCCAGGATGCTCTGAGGAGGAAAGACACACCCTGGGCCAGGAAGGTGGGCAGAGCTTCAGCCAGAGCTCAGAGCTGGTGGTCCCTGAGAAGCTTCCTGATGGGGAGAAGCCCTACAAGTGCTTGGAGTGTGGGAAGAGCTTCAGGCGGAGCAACAATCTGAAACGACACCTGATGATCCACACTGGGGAATGGCCCTACGAGTGTGGAGAGTGTGGGAAGGGCTTCAGCTGCAACTCCCACCTTGTCAGCCACTTACACATCCACACTGGGGTGAGGCCCTACAAGTGTGGGGAGTGTGGGAAGGGCTTCAGACGGAGCTCCGACCTCATCATCCACCAACGCATCCACACTGGGGAGAGTCCCTACGAGTGTCCCGAGTGTCAGAAGAGGTTTCACAATAGCTGCAATCTCCTTGTACATCAGCGGATTCACAAGGATGAGAGGCCCTTCCGCTGCCCTGACTGCAGGAAGGGCTTCAAACACAACTCCACCCTCGTCACACACCAGCGCATCCACACTGGGGAGAGGCCCTACATGTGCCCCACTTGTGGAAAGAGGTTTCACAGCGGCTCCCATCTCCTCCGGCATGAGCGGATTCACTCCGAGGAGAGGCGCTTCCTCTGCCCTGACTGTGGCAAGGGCTTCAAGCGCAACTGCCACCTTGTCAGGCACTGGCACATCCACACCAGGGAGAGGCCCTACTTGTGTCCCCAGTGTGGGAAGAGCTTCACCCAGAGATCTCACTTGACCAAACACCAACGGAGCCACTGGTAAGGGAAGCCCTGAAAATTCCCCAGATGCAGGAAGAGCTTTGTGCACTGATCCAGTTTCATCGCCCATTGGAGGACCCTGTTGGGAAGAGCCTTGGTGATCCATGTTCCCTGTGATCCATGCTGGGAAGACACCTGTCCCTTTCCTTGCCCCTGCCAATGGCCTGATATGGGATTGAAGGACATGAGGGTCTGGCCATGGCCCTGTCACTACATTCACTCCCACCTCAGGTCATTACCGGGGCAGGAAAGGGACTGTCTCTCTCTGTCTCTCCCTGAGGAGAAGGGTGTCCTTTCCATGCAGGAGGAAACACGTGGACAAAAAGATACAATTGATGGTGATGTAGTTTTCCCTGTAACTGGTTTTTCTTATCCCTTCTGTTGTTAATATTTTTTCTGTTTCTGTTTGTTCCTTATCTTGTTGCTGTTCCCAGTAAATTGTTCTTATCCCAGCCTGAGATCTTTCCCTTTTTTCCTTCAATGGAAGGTGGGAGGGCAATGAGTGCCTGCGGGGTTTGAGTGGGAGCAGGAAATTGAGACATGCCATTCCTGAACCCCGGCCTGTGGAAACCGAGCATCCCAGCTGGTGCCAGCCCTGGTGGCCATGGCAGCAGCCTTGGGAGCGGGTCCCTGGCTGGGGCTGAGGGAACCTCTTCACTCTGGTGCCCAGGGACAGAAGTGGAGGGAGCGGCTGCAGCTGAGTCGGGGCAGGCTGAGGTTGGATCTCAGGAAAAGGTTTTTGCCCAGAGGCTGCTGGGGCACTGCCTAGGCTCCCCAGGGAAGGGTCACAGCTCCAGGGCTCTCTGAGCTCCAGCAGCGTTTGGACAGCGCTGCCAGGCCCAGGCTGGCAGTGTTGGGGTGTCCTGTGCAGAGCCAGCAGTTGGACTCGAGGATCCTGATGGGTCCCTCCCAGCTCAGCCAATTCTGTGATTCTGGATCCATGACCCTGGGGATGGGAGTGCCAATGGTTGCCATGGCAACGGGCTCCAGGCCTGAGCTGGTGTCCATGGCAACCACCCCTGGCATGGGGTCTCCATGGAGCTGCCCAGGGACTGACCACAGCAACAGGGGCTGGGGATGGTTGCCATGGAAACCGACCATAGCAACAGGGGCTGGGGATGGTTGCCATGGAAACTGACCATAGCAACAGGGGCTGGGGATGGTTGCCATGGAAACTGACCATAGCAACAGGGGTGGGGATGGTTGCCATGGAAACTGACCAGAGCAACGGGGCGGGTGATGGTTGCCATGGAAACTGACCATAGCAACAGGGGTTGGGGATGGTTGCCATGGAAACTGACCAGAGCAACAGGGGTGGGGATGGTTGCCATGGAAACTGACCAGAGCAACAGGGGCGGGTGATGGTTGCCATGGAAACTGACCATAGCAACAGGGGTTGGGGATGGTTGCCATGGAAACTGACCAGAGCAACAGGGGATGGGGATGGTTGCCATGGATACTGACCATAGAAACAGGGTTTTCTGATGATGGTTGCCTTCTAAGGATCAGATTTGTTACAGGACCTCAGATGGGTTCCATGGGGACTTTCCAAGAGTCTCCAGGCAGTTCAAGAGCTGGAATGTCACACACAGAGCCAGGGGCTCCATGGAGCCCTCTCAAGGGTTTCTGGGGATGGCAAGAGCCGTGTGGTCAGAGGCAGTCACAGCCATTCCATGGTGACATCCCAGGGCACCTTGGGCTGCAAAGGCACTGATCTGTCACAGGCACTCATGGGGGCTCCACAGTGACATCCCAGGAGTCCCCAGGCTGCCAATGAGCCAGGATGTCACACACACTCCTGTCATGTGCAGAGTGGGAGCTTCAGGCAAAAGCTTTATTTCATTATTGGAGAAACTCCTGCTGAGTCATGAGATGGAGACACCCAGCAGCCACCATGGATCCTCAAACCCCTGCAGGGCCCCCAGACTTCTACAATTTCTTCTAAGAGAGGAGACTGGGAGTGACTGGATCCAATCCCGGCCCCAGAATTTGTCAAAGGTTTATGTATAAATGATTGGACAGGTAGAATTGAACAATCTGTCAATGCAATTTTTCATACAGGATTAATGATGTAATACCAGATATATTTATATAAATACAATCTGATAATGACTAGACAGTAAGCTCTTAACCAGAGTTATTTACTCCACAGTCCAGAATCTATAACAATTATAGGATATTCTGCTCTAGGAAGCAATTTTGAAGTCAAGAGGTCCTTGCTGGAGTGGTTTGAGCCCATTGCAGGCAGAGCCTCCTGCTCCAGCAGGAACTGCCTTTCCTGTGCCAGGAGCAGGGCAGGTCCTGCTGCAGGAACAGCCCCAGGCCAGCCCCAGCACAGGGAAGGCCTCAGGCACAAGGGCAGAGTGCCGTGCTGGGAGCTGTGCCAGGGACAGCCCGAGGCACCAAAGGCACCTTGGCAGCAGCAGCTGCTTGCAGGGCATGGCCAGAAGCCTCCCTTGCAATCCGGCCTGGTGGCCAGCGCTGCAGAGCTGCTGCCTCAGGGCTCATTTCTGGCTGGGCTCTGAAAAGACACTTCTGCTCCAGGAGCCTGTCTGGGAAGCCATTGGCCCAGCACCTTGGGGACAAGATATTATCAACAAAACTCTTCATGCCAGCTGAGACAAGGCAGGGGCAGAGGAAAGGGGAGAGCCAGGCCCAGGGGACAGGGCTGCCATGGTGATGGCTGTGAGGTCACTGCCCCTGCAGCAGCCTGGCTGCCCTCAGCAGACATTCTGGTCAGAAGAGTTGTGAGGGCACCCAGCATATCTGAGAACCCACACAACAGGAATTCCATCCTTGGGGAGGGGATTTCACTGGGTCAGGTTGCACACATGCCCTGATTTTTGAGCATTCCTGGGATGGGAAATCCACTTCTCTGGAAAAACAGTTGCCATTTTGTGACACTCTCATCACTGTAAAATATTTCCTCCTTCTAACAAATTTAAATCCACTCTCATTCAGTTTAGAGATATTGACCACTGCTAGACTTGGGAGAAAATAATTTTGATAACTATTTTTCCATTTTCACAGATCTTGGGGAGGACCCAAATATCTCCCAAGATGGGGTTTGAAGGCTGCATCACATAACCAGCAGGTAGAGGCTGCAGGCTCTGGGCTCAGTTGTGTGCAGACTGAGGACAGAACAGGAGTAGCCTCGGAGGGATTGAAGGGTGGTTCCACAAATGCTGGAGTTTCATTTCATTGTATAAAACAGCCAGAGAAAGAAATAATGGCACCAAAGGTGTAGAGTGCCCCTGCCCAATGAGGTGGGAATTCTACCCAGACACAGCATCTGGCGAGAGCGTGACTTAAAGAAGTTTCCACCCCTCCACGCTGTGAGGTGTGCCCCTGAAAGCCCGGGAAAAGACACTCCACCCTATCTGATCAAATGAGGAATGGCCCCAGAATGTTCTTCTTTTTCTGTACCCTTATTGGCTTAAATTGTGCTGCAATGTCCCCACTGTAGTTTTTTCCATTGATTGTCCTCCTCAATCCCCCACTTTGCAGTCTCCTGCTCCTCTTAATATTGGACCTTGATCCTAAACTTCACCCCTACCCTGTAATATAAAAGTCTTGACCCTACCACCTCGTTTCTTGTGTATTTCCCTGGGAAAATGAAGAATCCTCAGTTTTCTAAACCAAGACCTGTCCTGTTGCCATTCTTTCCCTGTTGGTCATTGGTGTCTGCCTGAGGTCTGAGACTCTGGGGCCTGGGGCAGTTGTTGCGCCCTTTGCTGTGGCAGAACACAACAGTGCTTTCCTCCCTATGGAAAAAAGAACCGTCCTTATCTATGCAGAAATTGTGGGACTTGGGCTTACAACTCCCAAATTCCCTATATCCAAGGGTTGCTTTCAGACAAAAGCTACCAGGAAAGAGAGGTCTGGCTGCCCTTGGCCCCTGGTGGCCGCCTTTCATCTGCCCCTCAAACGCTGATGTTCCATGCTTTCCTTCCTATGGAAAGAACCATCCTCCTCCAAGTGTCCATGTCTAAAATTGGGATTCCATTTCTAAAATTACCTATATCCAAGGGCTGCTCCCAGACAAAATCTGCCAGTACCATCAAGCCTGGCTGGCCTTGGCCTCAGGTGGCTGCCCCTGCCGCACTGGGGCTCGGTTCTTTCCTTCCCATGGAGATCACTGTGACACTGTGGGCACCTCATGGAACCAAGGGGATCATTGTGGCACCACTGGAGCCCATGGAACCAAGGGGCCATGGTGACACCGCGGGGCTTCATGGACCCAGAGACCATTATGACTCTGTGGGGCCTGATGGAACCATGGAGACCATTCCGACCCTTCAGGGCCTGGTGTCAGCAAGGGGACATTGTGACACCTCAGGGCCTCCTGGAAGCAAGGGACCATTGGGACAGTGTGGTGCCCCATGGAAGCGAGGGAACATGGAACAGGTCTGGCTGGCTTGGCCTGCCAGAGGCCACCTGACAGGTCTGGCTGATCGGGATGTCAAGGGCTGCCTCTCATCAGCTCTTGGAGCACTGGGGCTCTGTGCTTTCCTTTGTATGGAGAATAACTCTCCATCTTTTCAGATATCCATTGCCAGAATTGGTACTCTCCCTAAAAAATTTCCTGTATGCAAGGGTATCTCCCTGAAAAAAACCTGCCAGCTCTGGCTGGCTTTGACTCTGGTGGTCACCTCTTGTCTGCCTCTGGAACACTGGGACTATGTTCCTCCATTCCTATGGAAAATAACTGACCTCCTTCTCCCAGGCCCATGGCTAAAATTAGAATGTGACCTCCCAGATTCCATATATTCAAGGACTGCTCCCAGACAGAAGTAGCCAGGCCAGACAGGTCAGGCTGGTCCTGTCCTCTGGTGATTTTCTTAGACTCTGAGCTGAATGTTTTCATTTGAAAAGACCTTGGAGAGGGCTCAGAGATCTCCCAAGGAAGGGTTCTGAGGCCTTGGGCACATGACCACTAATACGGACAAAGGAGCTCTGAGCTCTGTGCTGCTGTGTTGGTTTTGCATCACAGAAGTGATGTCCTGAGAGAAGCTGCTAGCAGTTTCCTCTGTGTCTGACAAAAACCAATCAGTAATTAGCTTTGAGAGCTGACAGTCTGTTAAAGCACTAAGGAAGCTGCAGACGCCTCTGTGCAGACACAAGTTACAGATGAGAAAGCCTGGCTGGGTCTCTTTCCCAGAGCTGAGCCGGGCTCATGGAACAATATGCAGACCCGGGCAGATATTGACCCTTCCAGTGCTGCCATCCTCCTTCCAGTGAGAGAAAAGGACACAGGGCAGGCACACAGAGGAGCAACATGGACACACCGAGGGCAGGGAAGAGGAAGTTGAGTCACAGATGGGAGGGATGAGGAGATGCCTTCATCTTGGGGCTGGAATCCTCTGCTAAAGCTATGGAGAAAAATGTCATTGATATATCAGAATCTCTTTTTTCCTATAAGGCATTGAAAAGTATGGGGAGATTATTTGTTTCAGCAGAGGCCTCCATGCTAAAGTAAGCAAATGTTGCAGTAGCTGTGATCTCCCATGAGAAGCTTGAACATTGGAAGAGAGCAGAGTGATGAGACCCTGTGACCTCAGGGAGAGAAGAAGACCTCTGTTCCCAGAGATGAAGATGTTTTCAGACATAGAATAAGAAAATATTGGTCTTAAACAGCTCATCTTTAAGCTAATACCCCATAAGTTGACATGGCCCATAAACAGAACTGTGGGAAAAGCTGTGAAAAAATGGCAGGGATTTCACAATTTCATTTTTCCAAGTGGCTGCTATTCGTGGAAATTGAGAACCCCAAGAGAATTGTTTTCTTATGGAGGAGTCTCCATAGCAAGAAAGAGAGACTCCTCTCCCAAGGTGAAGTGAAGAAAGACAATTCTAGAAGTGGTAAACTGACTCAAAATTTTAGGTTTTGTGTCCATATATTCTCAAAGAGAAAGAAAAAGTTGTATGGAGAGAGGAAGTGTTGTGAAAGTTTTGTTATGATTCTTACTACTCTTTCTTTTAGTTACTGTTAATAAACTTTTCTTTATACCCTTTTAAAGTTTTCATCCCATTTGCTTTTCTCCTAATCCTATCTCACAGCAGGAAATGAGTAAGTATATTCTAGTGAGTGCACTGGTAATTAGCCAACACTGAACTCACCACACTAATTGATGCATTGGCTGAGAAATCTCAAATTGGCAAGCCAAAACCACTACAGAAAACTTCCTCATGAACTGCATGAGAGCAGAGGGAAATCAAGGCAGACTCATGGTTTGTCAGGACTTGCTTGATCCTAATGAGCCCCGTGGTGCATTTGGAGCTGAGACCTGGAACCTCAGGGCCTGAGAGGAGATGGCTCAAACCTTTCCTGGAGTCAAAGTCAGAGGAAAACCCCGAAGTGATTGGAGTCTAAAGTATTAATGGGAACCACAAAGGTCCATCTATACCACAGGCTCTTCATGGAGTCCTTGGAGGAGAGAATTGGAGGCCAGAATGGCACAAAAACCTCTCAGAGACTGAAAATGGCACAAAGAACTCTCAAGGTGGAAAGGAAAATACAAAGTACCTTACAAAAGTTAAGAATCTTGAAGTATTCATGAGCCACACTGAGTGTCAGTACAAAGCTCTCAAGGGACTCATTAAAGCAGATAATTGGGGCCATGATTGCACAAACCTCTCACAGAGTCCATATCAAAAGGGAAACACCAAGTACCTTAAAAGAAGTGAAATACCTTGAAGCATTAATTAGCCCACTGAGTGTTGTTCCTGACAAAGCCTCTCCAGGGAATAATTAAAGCAGATAATTGGAGGCCATGATTGCACAAGGCTCTCAGAGACTCCAAGGCAAAAGCCAAAGCCAAAGTCCTTTGAAAAACCTGCAGTCCCTGGGAGCATGAAGGAGCCCCCAGGGCCATTCCTGACCAAGGCTCCCCAGGGACTCCTTCCAGCAGATCCTTGAGGCCACTGGGATGTGGGCTAGGGGGGGATGCTGAGGGCAGGAGCAGGGGCTGACAGTGCCCAGCCTGGCTGGGGCTGTGCCAGGAGGCCCCAGGGCCTCAGGACAAGGTGTCTCCTCACAGCCCTTGGTGGCACAGACCCTGCTGTGCCCCAGGGCACCAAGACTTGGCTTCTCTTTGTCCCCACCTGGCATCAGTGCCTCCAGTTCTCTGCTCTGCCTGGGGTCTGGGGACACTTTCTCAGTTGTGTCCCTCAGTGGGACCCATTAAAAGTCCAAGAAACTTTGGAGTTGGATTCTGACTTGGAGTTCTGGAGAGGTTTCTGCAGCTCCCTCTCAGGGCCTGATGTTCAGGGCCTGAGCACAAAGCCCCAGAGGGTCATTAAAGTCCTTGTGCTGTGTCTGTGCTGCTGAGCTGGGCCAGGCTCCTGGCACAGAGGGTGATGCTGGTAAGCAAGCAGAGCTTCAAAAGCACATTTCTCTTGCTGAGCAGCTCTTCTCCCAGCCCAGCAGGGCTGGGGCACTGCCTGCAGCCAGCCCGGGCACAGCACAGAGGCACAGAGAGCTTCAATCAGTCAGGGCTGGGAAGGGGCTGAGAAGTGCCTGGGGCAGAATCACTGCCAGCCCTTGGCACAGGAACCTCTGGCTGCAGGACAATGCAGCTGCAGCTCCTGGAGAGATCTCCTAAAGCTGGAACATCCCAATGCCCACAGAGCCTGTGAGTGCATTCTCTGCTCATCTCCTGTGCAGAGCAGCCAGGGGTGCCCAGGGCTGTCCTGCAGAGCAGGGTCCTGCAGCCCAGGGCGCTGTGCTGGGCCAGGGACTCTGCTGCCTGCCAGGGACAGCTCTCAGCCGGCCCTGGAGCTGCTCCCAGCGCTGGCCAGGAGCTGTGGGGGGAAGGAGCCACCCGGAGCAGGGCAGGTGCTGCTGCTGAGAGGGGCTGGCTGGGGCAGGGCTGCTCCCAGCTCCAGACCAGCCTGGGCACAGCTCCGGAGGACTCTTCCCAAAGAAGGTAAGCCTAGGGTTATAGTTATATACTTAGAAAACTATAATCCTTTATTATTTCTATTAAACTCTTGATTAGCTCTCTTAAACTCTTACTGAACACTATTAAAGTGTTATTATATACCTCTATATCTATAATATTTAATTAACTCTAGTACATTTCTTTATGGTTTCTCTTAGAATTTAGAAAAATAACCTGACTGTATAGATGCATTTTTGAATATTATATAGTCTTTTCAACAGGATGAGGACCTACAAGAAGAACATTTTGGTTTTTGTATGCCAGCAGTGATAACGAAACCTGGGGGAAAAATGTCCTTGGACCTACTCCAACGGGTTGAGCCAGGGGTGTGTAACTGGGACAAGTGAATATTCTTTCGAATGTCCTTGTAAATTATCCTACTTAATCAACCTTAATGAATTTTTGAAATCAGGGGCCAGGTGTGCCTCATCCCCACTGGGACACCTGGAAGCTTCCAATAAAGGTCTGGTTTTTACTTCACTGTTCTAACACTGTTGCAAGGGTTCTTTTTTTCTCTTTTGATTATAGAGAACAAGGGGATGAGAGAAGCAGAACAGAAAATGTAATCCCAAATGACAGAACATTCTGAGTTGAAAGGGACACACAGGATCATCAAAGGCATGTTTGGACAGCGACTCCAGAACTGTGACTTTGGGTGGTCAGTGTCTCTGCTGGGAGCCTCCCAAAGGGCCTTCAGCCACTCCTCAGCCCTGGGCAGCAGCAGCATCACCTCTGCAGGGCCCAGCAGGGCTCTCCTGAGCTGCCCTTGCCCAGCTGCACACAGAGCCTGCCCCAGCCAGGGCCCTGCACACAGGCAGGTTTCTGTAGGGCCGGGCCGAGGGCACACAGGGTGGGATGGGCTCTGTGAGCGCTGGCAGGGACAAGGCACCTCTCAGGAGGGGATGTCCAGGCCCAGGGAGATGCTCAGGGAAGGAGAGGGGGCTGAACAGAGCAGTGCTGGGGGAACAAGCCCATCCAGCCCCTCACCTGCCCTCAGCCACAGGAAATCCTTTGCCTCTCACATCTCTCAGTGACAAACTCTGAGTGCAGTAGGAATGCTGGGGATTTCTGACTTCAGAGAGCCATAAATGCTGTGTGGGTAGGAAAAACATTCCCTACATATTTTCCCTGCTGTCCATGTCCTCCAGACTTGGTAGTGCAGATGGTACCAAGCCCTTCTGCACTACGAGCAATTCCCCTGACAAATCCTAATATCCAGCCTTGTCCCTCTGCCACATGGCCACAAACACAGGGCAGTGGGGCAGGGATGGCTCCTCAAGAGCTTCCACACACAGCCCTGGCTGCTCTGGCACACTCAGCCAGCACAGCTGGAGCTCAGGCAGGGACCTGGGTGAAGGTTTTCCAAGAGCAGGAACAAGGGTGTGTGAGTCCCAGGAGGACAGGCTGCAGGGAATGGCCCAGGTTTGGCTCCAAGCAGCCTCTCCTGACTTGTCCCTGTCCTTTCTCCATGAACAGGTGCCTGTGTGCAGCCACAGCAAATGTCCAACAGCAGCTCCATCAGCCACTTCCTCCTGCTGGCACTGGCAGACACGCGGCAGCTGCAGCTCCTGCACTTCTGCCTCTTCCTGGGCATCTCCCTGGCTGCCCTCCTGGGCAACGGCCTCATCATCAGCGCCGTAGCCTGCGGCCACCACCTGCACACGCCCATGTTCTTCTTCCTGCTCAACTTGGCCTTCAGCGACCTGGGCTCCATCTGCACCACTGTCCCCAAAGCCATGCACAATTCCCTCTGGGACACCAGGAACATCTCCTACAAAGGATGTGCTGCTCAGCTCTTTTTCTTTGTCTTTTTCATCTCAGCACAGCTTTCCCTCCTGACCATCGTGCTACGACCGCTACGTGTCCATCTGCAAACCCCTGCACTACGGGACCCTCCTGGGCAGCAGAGCTTGTGCCCACATGGCAGCAGCTGCCTGGGCCAGTGCCTTCCTCAATGCTCTGCTGCACACAGCCAATACATTTTCCCTGCCCCTGTGCCAGGGCAATGCCCTGGGCCAGTTCTTCTGTGAAATCCCACAGATTCTCAAGCTCTCCTGCTCCAATTCTCACCTCAGGGAACTTGGGCTTCTTGCTCCTAGTGCCTGTTTGGTATTTGGTTGTTTTGTGTTCATTGTTTTCTCCTATGTGCAGATCTTCAGGGCTGTGCTGAGGATCCCCTCAGAGCAGGGACGGCACAAAGCCTTTTCTACCTGCCTCCCTCACCTGGCCGTGGTCTCTCTGTTTGTCAGCACTGCAGTGTTTGCCTACCTGAAGCCCCCCTCCATCTCGTCCCCATCCCTGGATCTTGCCCTGTCAGTTCTTTATTCAGTGGTGCCTCCAGCCCTGAACCCCCTCATCTACAGCCTGAGGAACCAGGAGCTCAAGGCTGCAGTGTGGACACTGATGACTGGATGCTTTCAGGAACATGAAACAGCTGGCCAATTTTGGCAAATCATCTGTAATAAAAGTAATCTTTGATACTTCTTGTTGTTTTCCTTTGGAGGTTATTTTCCTTTTTTTTATATTTTAATATTTTCGACAAAAAATGTCATGGTTTGTGGATTTCTCATTTTCATTCTCTTCTCCTTCCCTGTGCCCACAGACTGTTTAAATAAGGAGCTGTGCTCTCAGTGGATTTAAAGGAACTAAAGGATCTCCCAGCAGGGTTTTCTGCAGAGATGCCCTTTTGTTGCCTTCTCTGGAGCTGCATCAGCAACGTCTGTGTGCAGAGCTGGGGCAGATCAGTGCTGGCATAGCAGCTCTGGTCCTGCTGGCCACACCATTCCTGATCCAGGCCAGGAGCCATTGCCCTTCTTGGCCACCTGGGCACACTGCTGGCTCATGTCCAGTCTGCTGTCCATCAGTCCCTGCAGGTCCCTTTCTGCCTGGCTCCTGTTCAGCCATTCTGTCCCCAGCCTGTAGCGCTGCAGGGGTTGTTGTTGCCAAAGTGCAGGACCCTGCACTTGGACTTGTTAAACCTCACCTTGTTGGGTTTGGTTCCTGGATCCAGCCTGTCCAGGGCCCTGTGCAGAGCCCTCCTACCCTCCAGCAGATCACCTCTCACAGACAACTTGGTATCACCATGGTTCCATGAGGCTCCAGAGTGTCCCAATGGTCTCCACAATTCCGTGAGGCCTCCCAGTGACACAATGTCCCTTTAGTTCCATGGGACCCCTTGGTGTCACAAAGTCCCTTGGATCCTTGGGCCCTGAAGTGTCACAATAATCACTGTGGTCCCCCAAGGCCCAGCAGTGTCACAGTGGATCCTTGGTTTCATGAGGTCTGGCAGGGCAGCAATGCTCTCCTTGCTCCCACAGTGTCACAATGGCCTCTTGGTCCCAAGGGCCACCACGGTGTCAAACATGTTTCCTTCATTCCATGAGTTCTTGAGGAGCAGCACTGGCCCCTCAGTTCCATGGGGCTCGGCAATGTCACAATGGCCCCATCATGACATGAGGTCCTGCTCTGTCACAAAGCTCTGCAGGGTTCCACAGGCCCTGCAATGTCACAGTGGCCTCTTGGTTCCACGAGGCCTCAGAGTGCCACAATGAATTCCTTGGTGCTGCTGTGTCTCAACGGAGCCCTGGTGACACAAGATCCTGCAGTGTCACCAGGGACCCTGGGTTCCATGGGGCACCACAGTGTCACAATTTTTCCCTCAGTTCCCAGAGTCCTTGCAATGGAGAAATGGCCCCTTGGTTCCATTATCCTCAGGCTCTTCCAAGGTTCTCCTTGGTTTCACAGTGGCACAATGGACTCTTGGTTCTACAGGCCCTGCAGGGTCACAGTGACCTCTTGGTTCCACCAGGACCCAGACTGTCACAATGCACTCCTTTCTCCCATTCAGCCCCACCGTGTCACAATGTCCCCATGGCTCTGTGGTGCCATGTTGTACACAGTGTCACCATGGGCCTCTTAGTGACACCAGGCCCCACAGTGTCACAATGGCCCCTTGCTTCCCCAGGGCCCTGCAGTGTCACAGTCATCAGAGAATCAACCAGGCTGGAAAAGGCCTTGGAGAGCATCAAGTCCAACCTGGGACCCAAGACCACCTTGTCACCCAGACCATGGCACTGAGTGCCACAGCCAGTCTTTCCTGAAAGACTTCCAGGGACAGTGACTCACCCACCTCCCTGGGCAGCCCATTCCAATGCCCAGTCACCCTTTGTGTGAAGAATATTTCCTGATGTCCAGCCTAAACATCCCCTGGTGCAGCTGAAGGCTGTGTCCTCTTGTTGTGTCCCTGTTCCCTGGGAAAAGACCCTGAGTCCCACCTGGCTGCAGCCTCCTGTCAGGGAGTTGTAGAGAGTGATGAGGTCTCACCTGAGCCTCCTCTTCTCCAGGATCAACAACCTCATCTCCCTCAGTCGCTCTGACAGGACTTGTGCTCCAGACCCCTCCCCAGCCTTGTTGTCCTTCTGTGGACACGGTCCAGCCCCTCCATGTCCTTCCTTGTGGATTTCTCTCTCTTGTGGTTCCTGAAGGTCAGGGTGACCCCAAGAGAGATCCAAGAGTCTTTGCTTCCCTAGCCCGAACACAGTTAAATGAGGAGTCATGGAATGCTTTCAGTTGCTTTTTCAGGGTTGTTTATTTCTTCTTATCTGTCTATTCTTTCTCTGAACTGCTGTAGTCTGCCTAGTACAGAAGCCATGTCAGTCCGGCCTGGGCGGCTCCCACATTATATACTCAAAACAACGTCTGTATGTTTACAATTTCTTCACCAATTCCCATCACCTATGTTAGACAGTGAATCTCTACCTTAAACCAATAGAAAAGTGTCACTTTCACACCAAGACATGGAGGACAAGAAGAAAAAGAAGAAGGTTGGGACACAACAAAATCCCTCCATCTTGTCTCCTGAACCCCATTCTAAAGATCCCAAAATTCTATTTTTCCATCCTGTGTTAGTTCAAATATCACACTACTGAAACCCTTGTGGCTTGTAATTCATCATCCAGAGTTGACAGCTTTCCACAGGCTTTAATTGAAGCCACAGATGTTTTTTGATTTCTTGCCAGGGTCTCCAAGATCCCTGCCAGGGTCTCAAGACAGCCAGGGCAACAGGCTTAAATTGAAGACACAGATGTTTTTTGACTTCTTGCCAGGGTCTCCAAGATCCCTGCCAGGGTCTCAAGACAGCCAAGGCAATCAGAGGGATGTCCTGGACTCTGACACTTCCTAAATTGGGGACCCCAGAACTGGACAAAGCACTCAAGGTGCTATCCAAGCAGTGCTGAGCACAGGGGAAGAATCACTGCCCTGCTCCTGCAGGCCACACCATTCCTGATCCATAGCAGTGCCAGGGGATGGATGAGGGAAATGGTGGGGAGGGATTGGAGACAAAGTGTTATTGATTGTCACCCATGAAGGATCTTGATTTTCATCTCTATTCAGACTGCATTAGAAGGTGCTGGGGGGCAATATCAATTGGACAGAGCCCATATCAATCTATAAACAGGAAAAGAAAACAGGGCAAAATATTCTCTCTCCATAATTTTCAATATACTACATTTTCACTTTGAAATAACTTCTGAAATCTGTCGAAGTAACCACCGAAGGATTGAAAACTTCAGTTATTCCCAGTGGCTTTTCTTGCTTGGGCATTTAGACAAAATGTTTATGAGTATTTCTCACTTAATTCCTGAACTGAAGAGCTCAAGAAAGAAGAAGCCTCTGGAGCGGTAAAATTCATCAGCAGCCTCCAAGTGACTGAGGATGCATCCCCATCAGAGCAGCAACGAGCAGAAATGGGCACAGCTCCGTGGCTGCCCCAGCTCTGGGATGGGCCCTGGGCCTGGAGCAGGAGCAGCTCTGGAGGGCCCCAGGGCCGGGGCTCTTGTGCTGGCCCGGGCAGATGGGATGGCAGGAGGGGCTGCAGAGCTCTCAGCACCTCAGGCAGAGGGGAGCAGGGCAGCCAGGGAGCTCCTTTGGCCTTGGCCAAGCCCCTTCCCCCATGGTGGGGCTGAGTCCTGGCTGAGCTGCAGCTGCTGCTGTGCCCTTGGCAGGGGCTGAGGCCGTGGGGCAGTGCCCAGAGCAGCCTGGGCTGAGCAGAGCTGTGGGGCCAGAGCCGGCTGGGCTGTGCTGGGGAGAGGCCCTTGGTGCTGCCCAGAGCTCAGGGCAGCTGGCAGAGCTGGCAGGGAGCTGGGCTGGGCTGGGAGAGCCAGGCACAGAAACCATCAGTGTCCATCTCAGCCTGGCTGAGCGGGCAGGGGCAGGACTCAGCCCAGGCCTTGTGGGGCAGGGCCAGCGCCTGGGCAGGCATTGAAAACAGGCAAGAGCCCGAGAGAGGAGGCTGCTCTGTGCCCTTGGGGCATGGACAGAGCAGGGAGGGGCCCAGGACATTTGTCAGCGCCAGCCTCTGTCTGTGACAGCCCTGGGCAGCCCTGGCTGCTGAGCCCAGCTCTGCCCTGGGCTGAGTTTGGCTGTGGCCCAGCTCCATCCTCCTGCGGGGCTCAGGGCCTGTTCCCGGCCATGGCCAGCCCTGGCCGCCTCTCTGCTGGCCCCGAGGCCGGCAGAGCCCGGGCAGGGCTGTCTGTGCAGCCCCACAGGTGCCACGGGCTCGGCAGGAGCTGGCAGAGGCTGCCCAGCAGGGAGGCCATGGGGCACAGAGCCCCAAGGCTGCCCAGGGCCCCACGGCACAGGGGCCGTTCCCAGCCGCAATGCTCCTGTCCTGGGCTGGGCTGCACAGGGGCTGTGGCACCATGGCTGGGCCAGCACAGGGCCACCGAGGGGCCACGCAGCCGCTGCCGGGGCTGGCAGCAAGGCCGGGCACAGACAAGGAATTGCTGAGCATGGCCTGCGCTGGCCAGGGCTGCCTGTGCCCAAGGCAGAGCTCAGCTGCCCTTGGGGCTGCAGGAACACTCAGGAGCCCAAAGAGCCTCCATGGCTGTGCTGGAGACCAAGGCTGGAGCAGGGAAATGCAGGGCTGCTGCGCCATGGGGAGGGCAGGGAATTCCAGCACACACCTCAGCTCTCTGATGGTCCCAGCACCGTGCTGGGCCCTGTTCCAGACTGGAGCAGAGCAGATGTTGATGGCACAGGAGCCCTGCGGGGCTGGCAGGGACCTGCAGCTTGCAAGGTGCTCTGCTCTCCCTCAGCTCCTCTCGGAGAGATCCAATCCCAGCTCGGCACCTCAGGGCACAAGTGGCACTGCCTGTTCATGGGCACACAGCTGATGTCTGCCTGGAAGGGGGAAAAGGTTTTAATACTTGTACTTTTCATATTATGAAAGGAAATTTTTATTATCTGGGTTACTTCAGTCCTTTAAAAAATGGCAGTTTTCCCCCCCCCGAGCGGGAATTTTCTTCAAGTGTACTAATGGCAGGAGGAGAAGTTACTGACATTGCCTTCTACTTGTGTCACCAATATTCTGTTTATTCTTTCCTCTCCCTCTTCCTTCAGGTGTTTCCATCTCTCCTGTTTAAATGGCCTTGTCTAAGGACATCTCTTCACTAGCCCAACTGGATCTATGTCCTTCCTGCTGCTCCCAGATTTCCTCCACCTGATGCTTTCTGGTCATTCAAGTACCTCTCAACTGACTGGTTTCATGCTTTGAGCTTCAGGGAGTTGCCCAATCCTTCCCAAATTAATATAAATATTATATAAGTCAACATCCTTATTGTGCTTATATCAATCAAAGTACTACCTTTTCTTATGTCTTTATCAGAAGCTGTTCCTGTATGGAAATCCCTTGGGGATGGGGGACATGTCAGATGCTTCTGGGACATCCCAGAGAGCTGAGGGAAGAGCTGTGATGGTTATTAAACTGTTCCAATGTGCAACTTGTGTTTGTTGACAAGAAACCTTTCTGTGCCTCTGAGTGTCACCAGTCCCTGAGCCCAAAGGACACAAACCTGATGAGTTGTGGTTCCCACTGCAGGGTCTGCACCTGGACCTTGGCTCTGCACAGGAGAGCTCTTCATCCACTTTCCCTCTTTTCCTCCCTCTGGGCATGGAGGGAGCTCCTGCCTTCAGCCTGTGACTCGTGTGTGCAAAGAGCAAATCTGGGCAGAATTGGGGCCGGGAGGGTTTGGGGGGACCTTGGGATCTGTGCTGGGCACAGAAGGTGTTTTCCATTGCTCTGAGACTGTCTGCTGTGCACAGTGGATTTAATAGCCAGCACAGGAATAACTTTTGCATTTGATGGAGCTGTGCCTTCCCCAGGCTTTGTTGGCTGGCAAGAAATGAACATCCCTCTGTGTCTTGGGCAGCTCCTACTCCAAGGAAAGCACGTGGGAGTTGGAGCCAAGGAGCTGAAACCTGCAGGTGCAGCCTGGGCTGGAGGGAGCTCAGATTTGCACAAGGCTGCTCTGACTGCCAGGGCTTGGATGGGGTGGGGGTAGGGACAGAGTCTGATGGATTGTAAGCCACAAAGGGTCTTGATTTATCTTCACCAACTTTAAGCCTGTTCTATTTTAAGTTAATAAAAATATTCAAGAGGAGAGAAGATGAAGATACATACAGAAAGAGAGAAAGACAAAATAGATACAGAGAAGCTCACATACAGCTACCAACTCCTGGATTCCAGTAGTGTTCAGCTGGAAATTCCAAGAGGACGTAGGGTCAAGATGTGTGCTTGCCTTGTGGTCAGCCTTAAATACCCCTTGGTGTTCCTGGGCCTTCCCCCAGGTGGGACTTGGGGTCATTTGGTCACTCAGGAGCTGGGCTGGGGCTCCAGAGGTGGCTGTGGAGCATTGCCTGTGCTGTGCCAGGGACTGGCAGAAAGTGCTGGGCTGGGATAGAGGCTCTGGGGGGACTGGGGCAGGGCAGGGCAGCGCTGAGTTTCCAGGGCAGGGCAAGGCTCGACCTGGCCCTTCTTACTCGCACATGAAATGTTTCCAGCCAACAATCTCCTTCAGTCTGTCACAACAGGCAGGGTTGGAGGTGAAATCTCAATATGGCCATTGGCACCTGCAGAGAAGGACAGTTCTTTTCCATAGGAAGGAAAGCACAGAGCCCCACTGTTTGGAAGGCAGGTGAGAGCATAACTAGGCCAAGGCCAACCAGAATTTTCAGGAATGGCACAGCTGGCCTGGTGCTCACACCAGTGCAGACTTCAAGCTGGCCATGCACAGCTCCGTGTTTCTCCCAAAAATGTCACTACTGCAGCACCTGGGGTTCCCCAGTGCTGGGCTTTTTATCCCTACTGCATGGAGGATCACATGGTAGGACAAAGAAAGGATCCCATGTGGCATCCAAGCTGCCCTGATCCAGGCTGGGCACAGCCTGATGAACGATGAACACATCTCGCAGGGATATGGAAACCTCCCCTGAAAACCCAGTTCAGGGAGAGCCTGAGCTCTTTTGTGGCTCTAGGCAGGAAGATGCTCAGGATCTCCCAGAGAGGCTCAGCAGACAGTAGGATTGTGCCTGCATCTCGCTCTGGAGATGCCAGTGGCTCAAGTGAGAGCTGTGGGAATACCTTATAATGCACTGAGAGGGGCCACAGTCCTGCAAGGCTCTTACATCAGGAGCAAAGAGCAGCCTGGAGGCTGGGGGAGGCTGGAGCTGTACCACTGTGTGCTCATCCCTCACCTTCATGGGCAGCTGCCCCCAGATTTGCTATGTATCACTTTGATGGTTCTCCTGTTGGGTGTATTTTGGAGCAGCTGTTATCTGTGGCTTTTTATGGTGGTCCCGTGGAAAACAGCCATTTGCCTGCTGTGATGAACTCAAAACTAATACTAATTCCTCATTCCCTTTGGTTTTATTTGGATTTTTAAAATCTATTTGTTTGATTGGTTTGCGTGGGTTTCTTTGTTTCTGGGTTTTGTCTGTTTTGGTTTGAGTTTTTTGTTTGCTATTTTATAAGACTCAGGTGAAGTTGGCATAGCCAAACTCAAGAAAATGTACACCAGGCTTGACTTTACAGAAATTACTTTTGGCTGGGTTTAACGGAATCCTCCAGGCTCAGGATCACCAGTACATTGGCAGGTTTTGCTCTGCAACATCAGCTTGCCCAGACTCTGCTCGGTGTTTCACAAATGGAGAAGACAATGGATATTGTGCCAAGCTTCCTTTCAAACAGCCAAAACTGCAACGGCATGAGAGAAAAAAAGAAAAAAACAGAGACTATATTCACCAATTAGAGCAGAACCAGTGTCCCACCATCTCGCCCTCCACTCTTATTAATTTTGAACATTTAGAGGCAAAGCTGGGCCTAAAGCTTCCATCTCTCCGTTCCTGATGCCATTTGACTCCAGCCTGGACTCCCCCTGATCACACTGCCTGCTGTCCACGTGGGGCTGGGGATGCTCAGCCTGGAAAGAGGAGACCCTGGGGAGGCCTCACTGCAGCTCTGCAGCACTGCAAGGGTGCCACAAGAAAGACTGGGACAGAGTGTTCCACAGGGCCTGTGGCACCAGGACAAGGGGGGACGGCTTTCAGCTGCAGGAGGCTGATTGAAGTTGGATCTAAGGAAGCTGCTCTTTGCCACTGAGGGTGCTGAGGCACTGGCCCAGGCTGTGGATGCCCCATCCTTGGGAACAGGGCTCTGAGCACCATGCTCTGGGGGAACGTTGCTAAGCATGGAACCAAAGGCTCTCTAGCTCAATGGTCATGTCACAATCCATGTCCCATCTGGAACTGCCAGCAGCCAGCAAGCAGCACAACACAACCGCTGGCCCTGGGCTCAGCACATGCTGCACGCTGCTCCTGCTGCTCCTGTCACCCTTCTTGTTCCTGCCCCCATACCTCCTATCATCAGTCTCCAAAGCTGCATAAGGCCTGGATTGTGTCATCCATTCTTGCAGGAGGCTCACATTTGCCCTGAGGATGGTAGGGTGCCATTCCATGGAGGTGGATCCCCCCAGCTGCCCGGGTGGGCTGGAGTTCTGGGGGGATGGGGTGGGACAGGGACCCCACTCTGAGGTTTTGCTACCTCTGCAGGCTGTGGCAGGCAGAGAGGACAAGATGGAGGTGGACACACAGACTGATAGAGAGGAGGAGGTGGAAGTGGAGGGAGGAAAGACTGGAGAGGAAGAGATGGAGGTGGACACAGAAATTGATATGGAGGAGGAGATGGAAGTGGATGTAGAGCAGACTGGAGAGGAAGAGATGGAGGTGGATGGAGAACAGACTGGAGAGGAAGAGATGGAGGTGGATGTGGATGGGAAGAGGAGATGGACGTGGACATGGAAGAGTACACCGAGGACATGGACATAGATGAAAAAGATGAAGAGGAGGCCATGGTCCTGGGATGAAGACCGATGCCAGCAGCAGGACAGGCATGTGGTCCCCACAGGCAGAGTGGGTTCCCTGCAGCCAGGCTGGGGCGGGGCTGGGCTGGGTGGTCTCTGCTCAGGCCCGTGGTACCCAGTGCATTGGATTCTGGTGGCCATGCCCAGCCTGTCCTGTGCTTGCTTTGGGCCACACAAGCCCCATCCCAGTGCCTGGGGCCCAGCCCCCAGACCCAGCCAGCCTCAGCTCTGGCAGCAGAGTCCCACTGTGCCAGCCTGGGGACACACGGAAGAGCCCTCTGTGCCTGACTGCAGTGACCATGGCACCTGCTTTTCTTCCTGACTGATGGAGATCCCGGAGAGAGATGCCACCCTTTTGTACATAGTTTTTACAGTTTGTTGTTGTCTTTAGGATATAGGTTTTAGGGCTTTGTTTTGTCTTCTGTAAATACATTTCAGATATTGTTGTTAGATATGTTCTTAGGTATATACCTTCTATAAACTGTTGTTATTACAAATATTCTTACAAATCTAGATGTGTTCTGTTTTCATTGCTGTTCTTCTGTAAATAAACAACCGTGATTTTTCCCACCCCAGTTCTCTTTCCATTTGCTTCAGGCACAGGCTGTATTGGCCAAGTTGTGGTTTCCACTTGCTCCAGGTTCCCAGGGCTGGAGGTTCATGGAGGAGCTGGCACAGCCACCCCAGGACTGGTTGTCCCACTCAGAGGGTCCCGCTGACAGAGGTCACTGTCTCTTTGCAGTCTTTCTGGACACACTGGGTAGCTGCAGGGGCAAATCCCAGCGTGCCCTGTCCCATGGGATCCCATGTTGGGACTCAATGTCCCAGCCAGGGTGAGCACTGCTTGTGGCCCTGGGCTCAGCATGGCAGGCCTGGTGCTCACACCAGTGCAGACTTCAAGCTGGCCATGCACAGCTCCGTGTTTCTCCCAAAAATATCACTGCTGCAGCACCTGGGGTTCCCCAGTGCTGGGCTTTTTATCCCCACTGCATGGAGGATCACATGGCAGGGCAAAGGATGGATCCCATGTGGCATCCAACCTGCCCTGATCCAGGCTGGGCACAGCCTGATGAACGATGAACACATCTCGCAGGGATATGGAAACCTCCCATGAAAACCCAGTTCAGGGAGAGCCTGAGCTCTTTTGTGGCTCTAGGCAGGAAGATGCTGAGGATCTCCCAGAGAGGCTCAGCAGGCAGTAGGATTGTGCCTGCATCTCGCTCTGGAAATGCCAGTGGCTCAAGTGAGAGCTGTGGGAATGATTTAGAATGCACTGAGAGGGGCCACAGTCCTGCGAGGCTCTTACATCAGGAGCAAAGAGCAGCCTGGAGGCTGGGGAAGGCTGGAGCTGTACCACTGTGTGCTCATCCCTCACCTTCATGGGGAGCTTCCCCCAGAGTTGCTATGTACCACTTTTATGGTTCTCCTGTTGGGTGTATTTTGGAGCAGCTGTTATCTGTGGCTTTTTACGGTGATCCCGTGGAAAGCAGCCACTTGCCTGCTGTGATGAACTCAAAACTAATACTAATACCTCATTCCCTTTGGTTTTATTTGGATTTTTAAAATCTATTTGTTTGATTGGTTTGCGTGGGTTTGTTTGTTTCTGGGTTTTGTCTGTTTTGGTTTGAGTTTTTTGTTTGCTTTTTCATAAGACTCAGGTGAAGTTGGCATAGCCAAACTCAAGAAAATGTACACCAGGCTTGACTTTACAGAAATTACTTTTGGCTGGGTTTAATGGAAACCTCCAGGCTCAGGATCACCACTACATTTGCAGGTTTTGCTCTGCAACATCAGCTTGCCCAGACTCTGCTCGGTGTTTCACAAATGGAGAAGACAATGGATATTGTGCCAAGCTTCCTTTCAAACAGCCAAAACTGCAACGGCATGAGAGAAAAAAAGAAAAAAACAGAGACTATATTCACCAATTAGTGCAGAACCAGTGTCCCACTGTTTTGACGTCCACTCTTATTAATTTTCTACATTGAGAGGCAAAGCGGGGCCTAAAGCTTCCATCTCTCCGTTCCTGATGCCATTTGACTCCAGCCTGGACTCCCCCTGATCACACTGCCTGCTGTCCACGTGGGGCTGGGGATGCTCAGCCTGGAAAGAGGAGACCCTGGGGAGGCCTCACTGCAGCTCTGCAGCACTGCAAGGGTGCCACAAGAAAGACTGGGACAGAGTGTTCCACAGGGCCTGTGGCACCAGGACAAGGGGGGACGGCTTTCAGCTGCAGGAGGCTGATTGAAGTTGGATCTGAGGAAGCTGCTCTTTGCCACTGAGGGTGCTGAGGCACTGGCCCAGGCTGTGGATGCCCCATCCTTGGGAACAGGGCTCTGAGCACCATGCTCTGGGGGAACGTTGCTAAGCATGGAACCAAAGGCTCTCTAGCTCAATGGTCATGTCACAATCCATGTCCCATCTGGAACTGCCAGCAGCCAGCAAGCAGCACAACACAACCGCTGGCCCTGGGCTCAGCACACGCTGCACGCTGCTCCTGCTGCTCCTGTCACCCTTCTTGTTCCTGCCCAGACACCTCATCTCATCAGTCTCCAAAGCTGCCTAAGGCCTGGATTGTGTCATCCATCCCTGCAGGATGCTGACATTTGTCCTGAGGAAGGTACGGTGCCATTCCATGGAGGTGGATCCCCCCAGCTGCCCGGGTGGGCTGGAGTTCTGGGGGGATGGGGTGGGACAGGGACCCCACTCTGAGGTTTTGCTACCTCTGCAGGCTGTGGCAGGCAGAGAGGACAAAATGGAGGTGGACACACAGACTGATAGAGAGGAGAAGATGGAAGTGGAGGGAGAAAAGACAGGAGAGGAAGAGATGGAGGTGGATGTGGACGTGGAAGAGGAGATGGACGTGGACAAGGAAGAGTACACCGAGGACATGGATGTTGATGAAAAAGATGAAGAGGAGGCCATGGTCCTGGGATGAAGAGCAATGCCAGCAGCAGGGCAGGCATGTGGTCCCCACAGGCAGAGTGGGTTCCCTGCAGCCAGGCTGGGGCGGGGCTGGGCTGGGTAGTCTCTGTTCAGGCACGTGGTACCCAGTGCATTGGATTCTGGTGGCCATGCCCAGCCTGTCCTGTGCTTGCTTTGGGCCACACAAGCCCCATCCCAGTGCCTGGGGCCCAGCCCCCAGACCCAGCCAGCCTCAGCTCTGGCAGCAGAATCCCACTGTGCCAGCCTGGGGACACACGGAAGAGCCCTCTGTGCCTGACTGCAGTGACCATGGCACCTGCTTTTCTTCCCGGACTGATGGAGATCCCGGACAGAGAGGCGACCCTTTTGTACATAGTTTTTACAGTTTGTTGTTGCCTTTAGGATATAGGTTTTAGGGCTTTGTTTTGCCTTCTGTAAATACATTTCAGATATTGTTGTTAGATATGTTCTTAGGTATATACCTTCTATGAACTGTTGTTATTACAAATATTCTTACAAATCTAAATGTGTTCTGTGTTTTCATTGCTGTTCTTCTGCAAATAAACAACCGTGATTTTTCCCACCCCAGTTCTCTTTCCATTTGCTTCAGGCACAGGCTGTATTGGCCAAGTTGTGGTTTCCACTTGCTCCAGGTTCCCAGGGCTGGAGGTTCATGGAGGAGCTGGCACAGCCACCCCAGGACTGGTTGTCCCACTCAGAGGGTCCCACTGACAGAGGTCACTGTCTCCTTGCAGTCTCTCTGGACACACTGGGGAGCTGCAGGGGCAAATCCCTGTGTGCCCTGTCCCATGGGATCCCATGGTGGAGCAGGGCTGAGCCTGCATTGTTCTGCAGAACCTCATCCATGGCTCTTCCCTGGGTAGCCCCAGTGATAGTAAAAGGGTTTTTAAATCATAGGGATTTAGGGTTAACAGGAAAAATAAGCTTAGTAGGCCCTGGAAAAATAAATACCCCAAGCACCAGAAGAACTTATACTCGCTAGAACTGCACCTGTGTAGCTAGTACATGATAAATGATAGAATAGTTAGATGTGACGATTGTTTACTAATTAAATATAATTACTGTTTAATCATTAGAATAATCATGAGAAACTGTGGTCAGGGACCTAAGAAAGATCACAAGAAACTCATGTCAATGTATATAATAGAACAATATAATTTTAATAATTAATATGTGAGTTATGTAACAATAGAATATAAAATACTTTCAGCTTGAAAGCCATGTTGGAGTCAGATTTGGGTCTGTACCCCTGACTCCCAGAGCTCTTAGTAAATCACCTGCACATAATCATATCCCGTGATTATGTGTGTTCCGGAACTCTAACACCAGGGCCAGCGAGGGTGCACTGGGCTGTGGGCAGCCCCTGTTCCTGGGCATCCTGAGGGGCTGGAGCAGCCTGGAGGCAGCCTCAGCACAGGGGCCTTGGTCCTACATGGACCAAGATTTCCTTTGGTGCCACGTCCCTGCCCCAGACCACTGTCCTCAGCCCCGGCTAGCTCTCCTGCAGGGTGAGTAGGGCGAGTGGAAGCACCCTCCACTGTACCCAGCTGGGCTTTGGAGAGTGCTTTGTGGGTCCTGAGGTCGCTGCTGATTCCAATGGCGAGGAAATGAGGAGAGGCACTTATTGGGGGCGAAAATCCGATGTTTATTGAGGTCCTGTGGATCCAACAGCACCGGAGGGGGCCAGCCAACAAGAGCAACTCGAGGGTGCTTGCAACAGGTTACATAGGGAGAGGGAGGGGGGCCGATCAGCCAGTGGGGAACAGACAGGAGTGACTCTGTGGGGATTGACATCTGGGGGATCCAGTGAGGGATGGGCAGGGTAGGGGTCCCAGGCCCTCATCCAATCACTCAGTGCCCTGGATGGAAGTTTCCAGAGGTAGGGGAAGGGGCACCGAGTGACAGACAAGGCACTTGGGAGGGGGCAGGGGCCTGACTTGGCATTTTCTAGGGAAACTGACACTTGGGGAAAGGCAGGAAAACTCAGGGAGAAACCAATACAGTATGGGGGTACACTGGAACAAACCATGACAGAATAAAGATGTAATAAAACACATAAAACCGTAACTCCACATCTCCCTCTTTTCTTTTGTTTAAAAGGAAAGGGAAGAGAGAAGTAAAAATAACTTTATAATACTAAAGCTAATGACAAATACAACAAAGGCTAACAAAAGTCCAGTTTGAACCAGGGATTGGATCTAACCAGAGTCCCCATCCTTCGAAAAGAGACCCCAGCCAGTCTGATGATTCTTTCTTGAGATGTGTTATCATATTTTGCATTTTGTCTATGGTGGCACGGGTGTCCTCTGCCTTAGAACTTAGATTCATACAGCATTTGGCCACGTAGTCCACACATTAGCCTGAGGCTGAGGAATAATCCATGCCTGCTGGGGTCTTAGGTTGATAGTGATGGTGAGAAGGATGAGGCTCAGTGTGCATGACATCCTGGGTTGGATCTAAACTGGGACAAAATCTGAAAAATAACTTGAAGACACACTAACAATCAGGGTAGGGGAGGTCCAGATCAAAAGGTAACAAAGAACCAAGGGAACTGGAAAGGGAAGAGGTAGACCCAAAAAGGGAAGATTTTTTCCGCCTTCTGAAGGCAGCATGTCCCACCTGAGGACTCTCCTGTTTGGCTTGGACTTTGGGGACATACAGCCCGACAAATTTGGAGGGGATCCATCTCAGGCCTGAGGACATGGATACACAAACATATCCCCGTCCCCAGGTGACTAAGTCATAGGGTCCCTCCTGCCGCCAGGTCTCAGGATCTTTAATGAGGACCGGCGGCTTTTCCCTGACCTTGCCCTGCTCATAGCTGTTAAAGTGCCGAGTGATTGGCGGATTTAAACATTCAAAAGAGCAGTTAAGAAAGTTAATGGTAAAGAGGGCCCGCGCTAATTGAACCTCGGGGGACTCTACCTTCATTACCGGCTGTTGTTGTTTTAACATCCGTTTAAGACTCTGGTGAGTCCTCTCCACCATGGCCTGGCCTGATGGGGAATAGGCGATGCCAGTCTTGTGTTCTATTCCCCATTGCTGTAGGAAGCTGGCAAACTCCTTGGAGGTGTAACCTGGGGCATTATCTGTTTTGATTAATTTGGGGATGCCCAGCATAGAGAAAGCCTGTATCAGATGTTTTTCGATATCTGAGGCTTTCTCCCCTGTGTGGGCAGAGGCGAAAATTGCCCCAGAGAAGGTGTCAACGGAGACATGGACGTACTTCATCCTCCCAAAGGAATGGATGTGAGTAATGTCCATCTGCCACATCTCACAGGACTTCAGACCCCTAGGGTTGGCTCACCGATGGTAGGGGGAGCGACTTACAGGACGGGCATGTGGCCACAATGGCCCGAGCCTGGTCTCGGGTAAGGTGGAACTGTCTTACCAGACTGTCCTGGGTTGTAAGATAAGCTTGTATTCTATTTGCCATCTGTCGAAAGGTTGGGCAGGTTTTGTTATCTCTCCCAAAGACAATGGTTTGCCCCGTAGAGGCAATGGTTTGTTTATACACTATTGACTGACTCACTGCCGGGCTGGTAAATGTAACACATCCCATTGTGAGGGGGTCCCACCCAGAGGGGGAAGCCAAGCACTCTATTATTGTATAAAGGGGTAGCTTTTTGGGGAGAGGAGGCAGCTCTCTTTGCGGGACTCCCAGAGAAGCAGCTCGCGCTCTCTCTTTGCGGGACTCCCAGAGAAGCAGCTCCCTCTCTCTCTTCGCGGGATCTCGCAGCGAAACAGCCGGTGAGGCGGCAGCGGCGGAGCTCGGAGGCAACCCCAGCGCAGAGGAAGACCGGCCCCACTGCCACCAGATCTTCAGAGGAAAACTATACCCTTCAAAAGATCACCACTGCAGCTGCAACTCATCAACCACTGCAAGGGGAGCTATCGTCCCAGCAGGACTGCTACTGGCACCCCGAATCCTCAGGTTCTGGACTTTTTTCACTGGTTTTGTTTGTACCGATTGCATTTGCCTTTTTAAATTGTTGTCTAGTTTTCTCCTAGTAAAGAATTGTTACTCCCATTCCCATATCTTTGCCTGAGAGCCTTTTGATTTAAAACTCCTAGTAATTCAGAGGGAGGGGGTTTACCTTCTCCATTGCACAGGAGGCTTTAGCCCTCCTTCACAGATTCCTGTCTTGTCGAACCAAGACAAATGGACATGTCTAAAGACATCTCTTCTCTAGACCAACTGGATCTCTGTCCTTCCTGGTGCTCCCAGATTTCCTCATCTAGGTGCTCTCTGGTCATTCAAGTGCCTCTCAATTCACAGGCATCATGCTATGAGTTCAGGGAGTTGTCCAATCTTTCTGAAGTTCAAATAAATATCACATTAGTCAACATCGTAATTGTGTCTTTGTCCATCACAGAATTACATTTTCTTATGTCTTTGTCTAAAACTGTCCCTGTACAGAAATCCCTTGGGGATGGGGGACATGTCAGATGCTGCTGGGACATCCCAGAGAGCTGAGGAAAGAGCTGTGATGGTTATTAAACTGTTCAAATGTGCAACTTGCGTTTGTTGGCAAGAAACCTTTCTGTGCCTCTGAGTGTCACCATCCCTGAGCCCAAAGGACACAAACCTGATGAGTTGTGGTTCCCACTGCAGGAGCACTTGGACCTTGGCTCTGCACAGGAGAGCTCTTCATCCACTTTCCCTCTTTTCCTCCCTCTGGGCATGGAGGGAGCTCCTGCCTTCAGCCTGTGACTCGTGTGTGCAAAGAGCAAATCTGGGCAGAATCGGGGCCCGGAGGGTTTGGGGGGACCTTGGGATCTGTGCTGGGCACAGAAGGTGTTTTCCATTGCTCTGAGACTGTCTGCTGTGCACAGTGGATTTAATAGCCAGCAGAGGAATGACTTTTGCATTGGATGAAGCTGTGCCTTCCCTTGGCTTTGTTGGTTGGCAAGAAATGAACATCCCTCTGTGTCTGGGGCAGCTCCTTCTCCAAGGAAAGCAAGTGGGAGTTGGAGCCAAGGAGCTGAAACCTGCAGGTGCAGCCTAGGCTGGAGGGAGCTCAGATTTGCACAAGGCTGCTCTGAGTGCCAGGGCTTGGATGGGGGAAATGGTGGGGTGGGGGTAGGGACAGAGTCTGATGGATTGTCAGCCACAAAGGGTCTTGATTTTCATATTAATTCAAACAGCAGGAGGTACTTGGATTCAGTGTCAATTGGAAACTGCACATATCAATTTATTAGGACTAAAATAAAACTAAACAGGACCTAAACTTTTTTTTCACGATCTTTGTAAAAATAATACATTCTGTTTTAATACACTACTGCAATCTGCCTAATCAACCGCAAAACCTTTGCACAGCTAAATTATTCCCAGAGGCTTGGCTTGTGAAGGTGTTATGACTGTCAATGAGCCCTGGGGCACTGAATTCCTGAACTGAAAAGCTGAAGGCTGAAGAAGCCTCTGGAGCAGTAAAATTCAGCAGCAGCCTCCAAGTTGCTGAGGATGTCAGCAGCCCCCACTGAGGCCATCCCTGCCCAGAGGCCCTGGGGGAATGGGCAGACAAGGAGAGCGTCCCTGGGGCTGGGGCAGCAGAACTCAGAGGCACCAGTGGCTCCAGCTGGGAAATGGAGTGTGGGATGGAGCTGTGAAAGCCCTGCCTGGGCTGTGCCAAGCAGGACACACAAGCCCTGACCCCCATCCACTAAAAAACTCTCTCACGGAGACATTTAAAAGGAATTACAATAATTTGTGTCCTCTGAGTTGGATGCACTGGAGCAATACTATACAGAGTTTCTCAGGAGCTCAAAACAACAAAACAGCCTTTACTGGGAAATTTAGAAAAAATCAGGGAAACTTTGGCAAACGTTTTAATATGGCATTCAATCAACAAAAAAAACTTCTCAAAGCATTAACTTGTCCATTCAACTTCACAAACTCTAAGCCATTTTGATTTTAAGTTAATCAATATTTGCAAGAGTACAGAAATAGGAGAAGTAGATACAGAGAAAAAAATAAGATACAGAGAAGCACACAGTCATCTACCAACTCCTGGATTCCAACAATGTGCAGATGGAAATTCCAAGAGGAGGTAGAGCCAAGATGTGTTCCTACCTTGTGGTCAGCCTTAAATACTCCTTGGTCTTCCTGGGCCCTTCCCCCAGGTGGGACTTGGGGTCATTTGGTCACTCAGGAGCTGGGCTGGGGCTCCAGAGGTGGCTGTGGAGCATTGCCTGTGCTGTGCCAGGGACTGGCAGACGCTGCTGGGCTGGGATAGAGGCTCTGGGGGGATTGGGGTTCCAGGGCAGAGGGGGTTCCAGGGCAGGGCAAGGCTGGACCTGCCCCTTCCTCCCCCACACATGAAATGTTTCCAGCAAACAATCACCTCCTGTCTGTCACAGTCAGCATTTGGAGGTGAAATCCCAATTCTGGCCATGACCACCTGCAGGAGAGGGACTGTTCTTTTCCATAGGAAGAAAAGCACAGAGCCCCAGTGCTTGGGAGTCAGGTGAGAGCCTCATTAGGCCAAGGCCAGCCAGACTTGGCAGGAATGGCAGATTTTGTCTGGAGGCAGCCTTTAGATATAGGGAACTTTGGAGCCAGAATCCAAATTTTGCCCATGGGCACCTGGAGAAGCAGGAGAGTTCTTCCCCATAGGAGGGAAAGCATGGAGCCTTCCCCAGTCTTTCGTGGACAGATAAGCAGTGACCCTTAAGAAATGACTGCCAGCCAGATATATCCTGGCAATATTCCCATAGTAACAATCCCTGGATATAAGGAAATAGAGATGAAATCTGAATTCTGGTCATGTGTGCCTAGAGGAGAAGAAGAGTTCTTTTCCATAGGAAGGAAAGCCCTGAGCCCCAGTGCTTCAATAGCAGATAAGAAGAAACCCTCAAAATGCCAAGATCAGATTTTAGGCAGCCCCTGCCATGCCAAACCAGCCAGACCTGTCCTAAGTTCCCTTTGTTCCATGAGACCCTCAAGTGTCACAATGGTCTCCATGGTTCCTTGAGGCCCCGCAATGACACGTGACTCCTCTGTTCCATAAGGCCACAATGTCACAATGGACCTTTGGGCCCTGGGGGTTTGTGGTGTCACAATGGTTTCCTTTGGCTCCACAGGGTCACAATGGAACACTGATGACACGAGGCTCTGCAGTGTCACAATGGACCTTTGGTTCCCTGCAGCCCTGCAGTGCCACAAAGGCCTCTTGGTTTCACGAGGCCCCACAGTGTCACAATGGTCCTCTTGGTTCTGTGGGGACCCCCAGGGTCACAATGGTCTCACTGGTGCCATGAGGCCTCTGGGGCCTCATAGTGTCCCAATGGTCTCCATGATCCCATGAGTCCCCTCAGTGTCACAATGGAATCCTTGGTTCCATGGTGCCCCACAGTGTCACAATGGCCCCTTGGTTCAATGAGGCTGTGAAGTCTCTTAATGGCGTCTCCAAGACACCATGAGGCCTTGCAATGTCACAATGGACCTTTGGCTCCCTGGGGTCTCGCCTTGTCACAATGGACCCTTGGTCCCATGACACCCCAAAGGGTCATAATGGTGTCCATGGTTCCATGACGCCCTACAGTGTCACAATGGTCCCTTGGTTCCATGATACCCCACAGTGTCACAATGGTCCCTTGGTCTCACAGGCCCCACAGTGTCACAATGGTCCCTTGGTTCCATGGTTCCTGTGCTGGTGCATTCCCCCCTCCCCTTCTCAGGCCGCCCTGCCAGATGAGAAATGCTCGCTGGCCTCGGCCTTGGCCAGCAGCCCCTGGGCTCAGCTCCTCTGGAGCTCAGCACAAACACGCTCTTCTCCAGGCACTGCTGCTGCCCAGCCAGCTCCTGGCTGCTTTAGGAGCAGCCCTGGGAACTGTTTGTGTTCCCTCGGTGGCACAACATCCCTCTTCTCAGCCTGCCAAAGAAAGCTGCTGATGCCAAATGCGGCCAGGGTGAAACATGGCTGGGACTGCAGCCCCTCTCTTGGGCCCTACAAACAGCGCTCCAAAAGGAGCCCTTGGAGCTCTCCTGGGCCAGCGACTCCCTCTGAGTGGGGCCTCTCCGAGCCGGGAACTCTCCCGTTTGCTGCACTCGGGGATCCCCAACAACGAGGGAGCCTGGGCCGATCCCCCCACTCCTCCAGGCTCAACCCTTCCCTGCTGGGGAGATGCCAAAGCATCTCCAGGGAGCATTTCCCTTTGCTCAGGGGAATTTCTCACAGGTGCCCTGCACTGACTCTCTGTGTCTGTGTGCACACAGGAGTGCCTGTGCTGGGGAAATGTGGCAGAAATGCTGCTCTCTGAGGGGTCTGAGTGCCTTGGATAGCTGAGCCAGTCAGGCCTGTAAGTGAGGTTAAATCACAAGGTCTAAGTTAAGTTAAATGCTTCTAGGAGTTGTTGTTTTGATAAGTTGTTATGTTTAATATAAGTTATAGGTTGAGTTAAATAATGCTAAATGTAATTTCCCTGTTAAATTGCTAAGTTGTAGGTTATAAGTTAGGTTAAATAGTGTTAAGCTCTTCTCTTTTGCTAAATTGTGACTGTGAAACTATCATTTAAAGTTTAGATGTAAGTTAAGTCCTGTTAAGTTGGAGCTCTGTTAGGCTTTTAATCTATATTCCTTTTATCCTTGCTCTCACTGCCTTTTTGTCACACACACACACACATACACACAGTTCTTGGTTCATTTCTGGTTTGATTGCCTGGATTTTGTTTGGTTTTGTTGTTGCTTTGTTTCCTTGCTGTGCCTGAAGTGTCCAGTCAGGAGCAGAGTGACTCTTGCCAAGGAACTTTGTGCTGCTGTCACTTTAATATTAAATCTGGTTTTTGCTGGGGATTTTTTCAGTGCTCCCAAGCCCTCGTTGGTCACAGGGTGAAGGAGCCCTGGCCCAGGCTCTGGCCCTGGGGGACACGGGGACGCTGCCGGGGGGTCCCTGTCCCCCTGTCCCACCCCCCACGGCTCTAGCCCCGTCCCCGTGTCAGGCTCTGGGGTCGATCTCGTGGAACATCCTCTGGGGGAGGCTGCGGCACCAGGGGCAGGGGGACCCGGGGGGACAGGGGACCCCGCTGTGTACGAGCAGTGTTGGACTTCTCTGGAGGAACTGGGAGGGGAATGGGGCAGAGTGACCTCCCCAGTGACCTCACACAGCCCCTGTGATGTCACACAGCCCCTGTGATGTCACATCTCTATGACGTCACACAGCCCCCGTGATGTCACACTGTTGCACTAGGACACAAAATAACTCACGCACACGTATTTAGATTAAAAGAGTAAAAGGAAGTATCTTTTATTTTTGATTTATGTAATATACAATTTTTTTAAAGAGGAAATGATTTGGAGGATATAATTGCTACTTCTCTAACTTCACAGGTTAAACTAACAGTCCATCAAATCTCTCTTCTTATAATTAAAAATGTACAACAATTATTATTTACATGAACAGTGCATGAGAACTCTAGTAGAAATATGTAAACATTATGAGGCATAGAAAACCTTAAAAAGTGGATGGGGGTCAGGGTTTGTCTGTCCTGCTTGGCACAGCCCAGGCAGGGCTTTCACAGCCCCATCCCACACTCCATTTCCCAGCTGGAGCCGCTGGTGCCTCTGAGTTCTGCTGCCCCAGCCCCAGGGACGCTCTCCTTGTCTGCCCATTCCCCCAGGGTCTCTGGGCAGGGATGGCCTCAGTGGGGGCTGCTGACATCCTCAGCAACTTGGAGGCTGCTGCTGAATTTTACTGCTCCAGAGGCTTCTTCAGCCTTCAGCTCTTCAGTTCAGGAATTCAGTGCCCCAGGGCTCATTAACATTCAGAACACCTTAACAAGCCAAGCCTCTGGGAATAATTTGATTTAAGCTTTCAAATCATTTGTGGTTGGTTAGGCAGATTCCATTAGTGTCGTTGAAATGAATGACTTTTATTTACACAGGGAGTGAGAAAACATTTCTTAGATCCCATTTTGATTTTTTAGCTAATACATTGATATGTGCAATCTCCAATTGACACTGAATCCAAGTACCTCCTCCTGCAGTTTGAATAGATATGAAAATCAAGAGCCTTTATGGCTGACAATCCATCAGACTCTGTCCCTACCCCCACCCCACCATTTCTCCCATCCAAGCCCTGGCACTCAGAGCAGCCTTGTGCAAATCTGAGCTCCCTCCAGCCCAGGCTGCACCTGCAGGCTTCAACTCCTGGGCTCCCATTCCCACCTGCTTTCCTTGGAGAAGGAGCTGCCCCAGACACAGAGGGATGTTCATTTCTTGCCAGCCAACAAAGCCTGGGGAAGGCACAGCTCCATCAAATGCAAAAGTCATTCCTCTGCTGGCTATTAAATCCACTGTGCACAGCAGACAGTCTCAGAGCAATGGAAAACACCTTCTGTGCCCAGCACAGATCCCAAGGTCCCCCAAAACCCTCCCTGCCCCGATTCTGCCCAGATTTGCTCTTTGCACACGAGTCACAGGCTGAAGTCAGGAGCTCCCTCCATGCCCAGAGGGAGGAAAAGAGGGAAAGTGGATGAAGAGCTCTCCTGTGCAGAGCCAAGGTCCAAGTGCAGCCCCTGCAGTGGGAACCACAACTCATCAGGTGTGTGTCCTTTGGGCTCAGGGACTGGTGGCACTCAGAAGCACAGAAAAGTTTCTTGCCAACAAACACAAGTTGAATCTTTGAGCAGTTAAATAACCATCACAGCTCTTCCCTCAGCTCTCTGTGATGTCCCAGCAGCATCTGACATGTCCCCCATCCCCAGGGGATTTCTGTACAGGAACAGTTTTAGACAAAGACATAAGAAATGGTAATTCTGTGATGGATATAAACACAAAAAGATATCATTCATATTTATTAGAACTTAAGAAAGATTTGGTCACTCCCTGTTGCTCAAAGCATGAAACCAGTCAGTTGAGAGGCCCTTGAATGACCAGAGAGCCCCTAGAGGATGAAATCTGGGGACAACAGTTAGGACACAGAAACAGCTGGTCTGGTGAAGAGATGCCCTTAGACATGACCATTTCAACAGGAGAACTAGAAACCCCTGTGGAACGGGGGAGATGTTATAAAGAGAATATTGGTGACTCAAGAAGATGGGAAGATCAGTATTTCTTCTCTTTCCCCAACAGTACACCTCCAGGAAATTCCTGTTACTGGTGGGGAAAACTTTGATATTTATTAAAAGTAGTGAACTAACCAAGAGAATAAATATGTCTTTGTATAACAAGATATCTTAAAACTATGCCCATTTCCAGGCAGATATCAGATGTGTGCCCATGGACAGGCAGTGCCACTTGTGCCCTGAGGTGCCGAGCTGGGATTGGATCTCTCAGAGAGGAGCTGAGGGAGAGCAGAGCACCTTGCAAGCTGCAGGTCCCTGCCAGCCCCGCAGGGCTCCTGTGCCATAACATCTGCTCTGCTCCAGTCTGGAACAGGGCCCAGCACGGTGCCGGGACCATCAGAGAGCTGAGGTGTGTGCTGGAATTCCATGCCCTCCCCATGGGGCAGCAGCCCTGCATTTCCCTGCTCCAGCCTTGGTCTCCAGCACAGCCATGGAGACTCTTTGGGCTCCTGAGTGTTCCTGCAGCCCCCAAGGGCAGCTGAGCTCTGCCTTGGGCACAGGCAGCCCTGGCCAGCGCAGGCCATGCTCAGCAATTCCTTGTCTGTGCCCGGCCTTGCTGCCAGCCCCGGCAGCGGCTGCGTGGCCCCTCGGTGGCCCTGTGCTGGCCCAGCCATGGTGCCACAGCCCCTGTGCAGCCCAGCCCAGGACAGGAGCATTGTGGCTGGGAACGGCCCCTGTGCCGTGGGGCCCTGGGCAGCCTTGGGGCTCTGTGCCCCATGGCCTCCCTGCTGGGCAGCCTCTGCCAGCTCCTGCCGAGCCCGTGGCACCTGTGGGGCTGCACAGACAGCCCTGCCCGGGCTCTGCCGGCCTCGGGGCCAGCAGAGAGGCGGCCAGGGCTGGCCATGGCCGGGAACAGGCCCTGAGCCCCGCAGGAGGATGGAGCTGGGCCACAGCCAAACTCAGCCCAGGGCAGAGCTGGGCTCAGCAGCCAGGGCTGCCCAGGGCTGGCGCAGACAGAGGCTGGCGCTGACAAATGTCCTGGGCCCCTCCCTGCTCTGTCCATGCCCCAGGGGCACAGAGCAGCCTCCTCTCTCGGGCTCTTGCCTGTTTTCAATGCCTGCCCAGGCGCTGGCCCTGCCCCACAAGGCCTGGGCTGAGTCCTGCCCCTGCCCGCTCAGCCAGGCTGAGATGGACACTGATGGTTTCTGTGCCAGGCTCTCCCAGCCCAGCCCAGCTCCCTGCCAGCTCTGCCAGCTGCCCTGAGCTCTGGGCAGCACCAAGGGCCTCTCCCCAGCACAGCCCAGCCGGCTCTGGCCCCACAGCTCTGCTCAGCCCAGGCTGCTCTGGGCACTGCCCCACGGCCTCAGCCCCTGCCAAGGGCACAGCAGCAGCTGCACCTCAGCCAGGACTCAGCCCCACCATGGGGGAAGGGGCTTGGCCAAGGCCAAAGGAGCTCCCTGGCTGCCCTGCTCCCCTCTGCCTGAGGTGCTGAGAGCTCTGCAGCCCCTCCTGCCATCCCATCTGCCCAGGCCAGCACAAGAGCCCCGGCCCTGGGGCCCTCCAGAGCTGCTCCTGCTCCAGATCCAGGGTCCATCCCAGAGCTGGGGCAAAGACAGGGACCCCGCTGGGCATGAACAGAATTGGACTTGTTGGGAGAAACTGTGAGGGGGAGCTGGGGCGGAGTGACCAACCCAGTGACTTCACAGAGTCCTCCTGGGAGGTCACACAGCCCCTCTCTGATGTCACAGCCTGCTCTGTGATGTCACAGAGACAGTCTATTATGCTCTAGATGCTCAGTGCCCCCACATAATCCCCTCTGGGATGTCACTCTGTGACCTCATGTCATCAGATGATAAATTGTCTCCACCAGGTGAGCTGACACCTGGAGATTGTTCTCCAAAACCCCAGGCCTATGGAAAACACACAATGCCCATTGTGGGAGAAGGGGAACTGGAAGTTCACCAGCCTCAGTGTCCTGCCAGCTCAGCCAAGCCCACAGGAACATTGGGGTCCACGACCACCAGGGACCACCAGAGAGACACCCAGGACAGAAAAACACATGGGTAAAGGGGAGGGGAAATATGTTAATGGTTCTGGGGAAATGATTATCACATGTGTGTTTAGTCCGGGACAATCAATGAATATGTGTGCAAAATAGAGAACATGAACAGAAATTTTCCTGTACTCAGCATGCTCAGCTTTGGGAGGAGCTATCCCCTGTGCATCCAGCTGAATAAAGAATGCTGCTTCTTAATGCTGCACTGGTGTTAAGGAGTTTTCTGTTTTACTGAATTTTTGGTAACAGTCCATGCCCAAGAAAAGCTCTGTCTGCTGCTGCTCACAAACAGAGAAGGGCTGGTGCAGATGTGGGGGTTGGAGGCTGCCTGGGATACAGTGACCATGAAATAATCAAGTTTTCAATGACCTGTGAAAGAAGGAGGGGCAGCAATGAAATTTCCACACTGGAATTAGGAAGGGCAGTCTTTAGTCTGTTTAGGGTGCTGATTTGGGGAGTGGTGAATCAGGTACTGATTTTCTCAAGGAAAACAGCCCTTAAAAACAAAGGGGTCCAGCGAGGATGGACACATTTCAGGAAAGTAATCTTAAGGGGTAAGGAGCAGCCTGTCCCAGTGTGGCAAAAGATGAGCTGGTGAGGAAAATTACTGTCCTGATTGCCCATGAAGCCTTTGTGGGAACTCAAGGGAAAAAAGGAGCAGCAACTCAGGAAATGTTTAAGGATGTTGTTAGGTCATTCAGAAAGAGAAGTTGAGAGGTGAAAGCTCAATTTACATTAAACCTGGAAGCTACTGAAAACAGAATAAAAAATGTTTTTATAGAAAATTTACAGGAATATGTGGGATAAGGAGAACCTCTACCCTTTATTGGATGCATTGGAAAATAGAGTAACTAAAGATAAGGAAAAGGCTAAGCTAGTTAACATCTTGTCTGTCTCAATTTTCAATATCAGGACAGGTTGTCCTCAGGACAAGAGATCTCCTGAGTTGGTTGATGGGCACAGGGAGCAGAACAGCCCCCTGTAATCCAGGAGGAAGCAGCTGGTGACCTGCTGAGCCACTCAGATGCTCACAGGTGGATGGGATGGGATGGGATCCATCCTAGGGGGATGAGGGAGCTGGTGGATGAGCTCCCCAAGCTGCTCCCCATCATTTAGCATCAGTCCTGGCTCACCAGGGAGGTCCCAGAGCACTGGAGGTGCCAGTGTGAGCCCATCCCCAAGAAGGGCTGGAAGGAGGATCTGGGGAACTCCAGGTCTGTCAGCCTGACCTCGGTGCCCGGCAAGGTTTTGGAACAGATCACCTTGAGAGCCACCACAGGGCACCCATAGGATGGCCAAGGGTTCAGAGCCAGCCAGCGTGGATTTAAGAGGGGCAGGTCCTGCCTGAGCAACCTCATCTCCTTTTATGACCAGGTGACCCACCTGTGGATGTGGGAGAGGCTGTGGATGTGTCCATCTGGACTTCAGCAGAGCCTTGGACACTGTCTCTGACAGCATTCCCTGGAAAAGCTGCAGCCCACGGCTGGGGCAGGTTCCCTCCTGGCTGGGAGATGGAAGAGCTGGCTGGAGGCTGGGCCCAGAGAGGGGTGGGGATGGTGCTGCACCCAGCTGGTGTCCAGTCCCTGGTGCTGTCCCCAGGGATCTGTGTTGGGCCCAGTCCTGTTTAACATCTTCACCGATGATCTGGGTGAGGGGATCGAGCCCACCATCCCCAAATTTGCAGGTGACACCAAGCTGGGTGTGAGTGTGGATCTGCTGGAAGGCAGGACAAGAAGACACAGC
Source organism: Lonchura striata (assembly GCF_050655825.1). Taxonomy (NCBI): domain Eukaryota; kingdom Metazoa; phylum Chordata; class Aves; order Passeriformes; family Estrildidae; genus Lonchura; species Lonchura striata. The sequence continues at coordinate 5,536,540 of NC_140738.1, forward strand.
ATCCAGCTGTACCAGGGGAGGTTTGGGCTGGACAAGAGGAAGAAGTTCTTCACAGAAAGGGTGAGTGGGCAGTGGAATGGGCAGGCCAGGGGGGAGGTGGCAGAGTCACTGTCCCTCTCCAGTGGCACTCAGTGGCATGGTCTGGGTGACAAGGCGGTATTAGGCATTGAATTACACTGGAATGACACTGGGTCCTGGTGGGGCCACAGAGGCCATGGTGACACTGTGCAGCCCCATAGAACCAGGGCTCCATTGTCGTGCTCTGGGGCCCAATGGAACCAGGGAGTCCCCGTGACACTGGGTCCTGGTGGAACCACAGAGGCCATGGTGACACTGTGGGGCCTTGTGTGACTGAGGGGTTTCACCACTGTGACACTGCCAAACCAAGGAGAGCATTGGGAGAGTCCAGGGCCCAGGGGAACCAAGGGGCCGTTTTGACACTGCGGGGCCTCATGGAACCAAGGGGACACTGTGACACTGCAGGATCTTGTGTAACCAAGGGGCCACTGTGACACTCTGGGGCCTCAAGGAATCTGGAAGGCCATTGTGACACTGTGTGGCCTCGTGGAAACAAGGAGTCCATTGTGACACTGAGGGGACCTGTGGAAGCACAGAGAGCATTGTGACAGTGTGGGACCTCATGTGACCATGGGGCCTTTGTGACACCCTGGGGCCCCATGGAACCAAGGGGCCACTGTGAAACTGCGGCACCAACGAGAACATTGTGACACTCTGGAGCCCATGGAACCAAGGAGTCCATTGCCACATTTTGAGGCCTCACAGAACCAAGGAGACTAGTGTGACAGTGCAGGGCCTGGTGTAACCAAAGGGACATTGTTACACTGAGGGGCACCTTGGAACCAAGGACATCTTTGCAGATGACACCAAGATGGGTATGAGTGTTGATCTGCTGGAAAGTAGGAGGCTCTGCACAGGGCCCTGGACAGGATGGATCCAGGGCCCAAATCCAACAAGGTAAGGTTTAACAAGTCCTAGTTCTGAGTCCTGCACTTTATCCACAAAAATTCTCTGCAGAAAACTTGGCTGGGAGAACCTTTAGCTCCTTTAAAGCCATAAAGAGTGCAGCCCTACATTGACACAGTCACTGGAGACAGGGAAAATGAAGAGAAACAAGATGAGAAATGGCACAGACCATGACATTTGTTTGTGGACAATATGGAAAACTAAAACAAAACAAAAAAGACCCCCACAACGAAACCAACATGTATCAAAAATGACTTTTATTGCAAGTGCATTGTAGAAATTGGCCAGCAGTTTAATGTCCCTGAAAGCATCCAGTCATCAGTCTCCTCACTGCAGCCTTGAGCTCCTGGTTCCTCAGGCTGTAGATGAGGGGGTTCAGGGCAGGAGGCACCACCGAGTACAGAATTGACACGGACAGATCCAGGGATGGGAAGGAGATGGAGGGGGGCTTCAGGTGAGCAAATGTAATAGTGCTGAGGAACAGAGAGACCACGGCCAGGTGAGGGAGGCAGGTGGAAAAGGCTTTGTGCCGTCCTTGCTCAGAGGGGATCCTCAGCACAGCGCTGAAGATCTGCACATAGGAGAAAACTATGAACATAAAGCAAGCAAAAGCTATACAGCCACTAACCACAAGGAACCCAAGTTCCCTGAGGTGGGATTTGTAGCAGGAGAGCTTCAGGATCTGGGGCACCTCACAGAAGAACTGGCCCAGGGCATTGCCATGGCACAGGGGCAGGGAAAATGAATTGGCTGTGTGCAGCAGAGCAACGAGAAAGGCGCTGGCCCAGGCAGCTGCTGCCATGTGGGCACAAGCTCTGCTGCCCAGGAGGGTCCCGTAGTGCAGGGCTTTGCAGATGGACACGTAGCGGTCATAGCACATGATGGTCAGGAGGAAATACTCTGCTGAGATGGAGAACATAAAGAAAAAGAGCTGTGCAGCACATCCCTTGTAGGAGATGTTCCTGGTACCCCAGAGGGAATTGTGCATGGCTTTGGGGACAGTGGTGCAGATGGAGCCCAGGTCACTGAGGGCCAGGTTGAGCAGGAAGAAGAACATGGGTGTGTGCAGGTGGTGGCCGCAGGCTACGGCGCTGATGATGAGGCCGTTGCCCAGGAGGGCAGCCAGGGAGATGCCCAGGAAGAGGCAGAAGTACAGGAGCTGCAGCTGCCGCGTGTCTGCCAGTGCCAGCAGGAGGAAGTGGCTGATGGAGCTGCTGTTGGACATTTGCTGTGGCTGCACATGGGCACCTGTTCATGGAAAAAGGACAGGGACAAGTCAGGAGAGGCTGCTTGGAGCCAAACCTGGGCCATTCCCTGCAGACTGTTCTGCTGGAACTCACCCACCCTTGTTCCTGCTCTGGGAAAACCTTCACCCAGGTCCCTGCCTGAGCTCCAGTTGTGGTGGCTGAGTGTGCCAGGAGCAGCCAGGCCTGTGCATGGGGGCTCTCGAGGAGCCATCCCTGCCCTGCTGCCCTGGGTTTGTGGCTATGGGGCAGAGGGACGAGGCTGGATATTCACGATCTGTCAGGGGAATCACTCCTACTGCAGAAAGTCTTGGTACCATCTGCACTTACACTTGTAAGGGAAATCGATGGCAGGAGCTGGATTTAGGAATTGATTTCCTACCCACTCACCATTGCTGGCTCTCTGAGATCAGAAATCCCCAGCATTCCTGCTGCACTCAGAGTTTGCCACTGAGAGCTGTGAGAGGTAAAGGATTCCCTGTGGCTGAGGGAAGGTGAGGGGCTGGATGGGCTTGTTCCCCCAGCACTGCTCTGCTCAGCCCCCTCTGCTTCCCTGAGCATCTCCCTGGGCCTGGACATCCCCTCCTGAGAGGTGCCTTGTCCCTGCCAGCGCTCACAGAGCCCATCCCACCCTGTGTGCCCTCGGCCCGGCCCTACAGAAACCTGCCTGTGTGCAGGGCCCTGGCTGGGGCAGGCTCTGTGTGCAGCTGGGCAAGGGCAGCTCAGGAGAGCCCTGCTGGGCCCTGCAGAGGTGATGCTGCTGCTGCCCAGGGCTGAGGAGTGGCTGAAGGCCCTTTGGGAGGCTCCCAGAAGAGACACTGACCACCAAAGTCACAGTTCTGGAGTCTCTGTAAATGTTCAAACATTCCTTTGATGATCCTGTGTGTCCCTTTCAACTCAGAATGTTCTGTGATTCTGGGATTACAATTCCTGTTCTGCTTCTCTCATCCCCCTGTTGTCTATAATCAAAAGAGAAAAAAAGAACCTTGCAACAGTGTTAGAACAGTGAAGTTAAAACCAGAACTTCATTGGAACCTTCCAGGTGTCCCAGTGGGGATGAGGCACACCCAGCCCTGATTTCAACAATTTGTTAATGTTGATTATTTAGGATATTTAACAGGAACATCCAATGGGAGATTCATTACCCAGTTACACACCCCTGGCTCAACCCACTGGAATAAGTCCAGGGCCTTTCTTTGTCCCAGTTTTTCTTATCACTGCTCACATTCAAAACCCAAAATACTCTTCTTGTGGGTTCTTTCTCTGATAAAAAGATTATATAGCACTTTAAAAATGTATTTAGACAGGTTATAGTTCTAAAATCTAAGAGAAGGTAAGGAAACATACTAGAGTTAATTAAGGATCATAAATATATTAAATATATAATAGTAGTTAAAAAGAGTTATTTAAGAGTTTAATAGAGTTAGTTAAGGATTATAATTTTAAAACTACGTAACAGTAATTTACAGAACTATGAATATATGAAAAATATATAAAAAGCAAAAATATTTTTATCATCATCACAAATTTATCATCTTTCTCCAAGCAGAAAATTGAAAACACTCTCAGGAAAGCTCCTGACCTTTACAGCAAACCCAGGCTTACTTTCTTTGGGAAGTGCCCTCTGAATCTGGTCTGGAGCTGGAGCAGCCCTGCCCCAGCCAGCCCCTCTCAGCAGCAGCACCTGCCCTGCTCAGGGTGGCTCCTTCCCCCCACAGCTCCTGGCCAGCGCTGGGAGCAGCTCCAGGGCCGGCTGAGAGCTGTCCCTGGCAGGCAGCAGAGTCCCTGGCCCAGCACAGCGCCCTGGGCTGCAGGACCCTGCTCTGCAGGACAGCCCTGGGCACCCCTGGCTGCTCTGCACAGGAGATGAGCAGAGAATGCACTCACAGGCTCTGTGGGCATTGGCATGTTCCAGCTTTAGGAGATCTCTCCAGGAGCTGCCTCTGCATTGTCCTGCAACCAGAGGTTCCTGTGCCAAGGGCTGGCAGTGATTCTGCCCCAGGCACTTCTCAGCCCCTTCCCAGCCCTGACTGATTGAAGCTCTCTGTGCCTCTGTGCTGTGCCCGCGCTGGCTGCAGGCAGTGCCCCAGCCCTTCTGGGCTGGGAGAAGAGCTGCTCAGCAAGAGAAATGTGCTTTTGAAGCTCTGCTTGGTTACCAGGATCACCCTCTGTGCCAGGAGCCCGGCCCAGCTCAGCAGCACAGACACAGCACAAGGACTTTAATGACCCTCTGGGGCTTTGTGCTCAGGCCCTGAACATCAGGCCCTGAGAGGGGGCTGCAGAAACTCTCCAGAACTCCAAGTCACAATCCAACTCCAAAGTTTCTTGGACTTTTAATGGGTCCCACTGAGGGACACGACTGAGAAAGTGTCCCCAGGCCCCAGGCAGAGCAGAGAACTGGAGGCACTGATGCCAGGTGGGGACAAAGAGAAGCCAAGTCTTGGTGCCCTGGGGCACAGCAGGGTCTGTGCCACCAAGGGCTGTGAGGAGACACCTTGTCCTGAGGCCCTGGGGCCTCCTGGCACAGCCCCAGCCAGGCTGGGCACTGTCAGCCCCTGCTCCTGCCCTCATCATCCCCCGCTAGCCCACATCCCAGTGGCCTCAAGCATCTGCTGGAAGGAGTCCCTGGGGAGCCTTGGTCAGGAATGGCCCTGGGGGCTCCTTCATGCTCCCAGGGACTGCAGGTTTTTCAAAGGACTTTGGCTTTTCCTTTTGCCTTGGAGTCTTTGAGAGGTTTCTGCAATCATGGCCCCAATTATCTACTGTAATTAGTCCCTGGAGAGGCTTTGTACTCACAATCAGTTGGGCTCATTAATGCTTTGAGATACACAACTTTTTTCTGGTACTTTGGATTTTCCTTCCTACATTGAGTGTTTTTTGTGCCATTTTGAGTCTCTGAGAGGTTTTTGTGCAATCCTGGACTCCAATTATCTCCTCCAAGGAGGCCAAGGGGAGCCTGTGTTAAGGATGGTCTTCATGGAGGCCCATTAATTCTTTGAGACACTTTTGGGTTTTCTTCTGATTTTGACACTTGGATAGGTTTGTGCAATCTTCTCTCAGGCCCTGAGGTTCCAGGGCTCAGCTCCAAATGCACCACGGGGCTCATTAGGATCAAGCAAGTCCTGACAAACCATGGCTGTGCCTCGATTTCCCTCTTGTCTGGGGCAGTTCATCAGGAAGTTTCTGTAGTGGTTTTGCTTTGCCAATTTGAGATTTCTCGGCCAATTCATCAATTAGTATGGTGGGTTTAGTGTTGGCTAATTACCAGTGCATACACTAGAATATACTTACTAATTTCCTGCTGTGAGATAGGATTAGGAGAAAGGCAAAGTGGGCTCAAAATTTTAAAAGTGTATAAAGAAAAGTTTATTAACAGCAACTAAAAGAGTGATGAGGATCAGAACAAAACTTTCAGAACACTTCCCCTCTCTATAAAACTTGACAATGTAAAGCGACAAAACCTAAAATTTTCTGTCACTTTACCACCTCTACAATAGTCTGTCTTCAGTTCAGTTAGGGAGAGAAACTCCTCTTGTTAATGTTATGGAGGCTTATCCACAAGAAAACAGTTATCTCATGGCTTTTCATTTCCAGAAATAGCAGCTGCCTGGAATAATCTCTCCCTGGGGCACAGGGTCTCATCACTGTGCTCTCTCTGTTCAAACTTCTCATGGGATCACAGCTACTACAACATTTGCTTACTTTAGCATGGAGGCCTTTGCTGAAACAAGTCATCTCCCCATACTTTTCAATGTGTTATGGGGAAAGAGAGAGTTTGAGGTATCAACGACATCCTTCTCCATAGCTTTAGCAGAGGATTTCAGCCCCAAGATCAAGGCATCTCCTCATCCCTCCCATACGGGACTCAACTTCCTCTTCCCTGCCCTCGGTGTGTCCATGCTGCTCCTCTGTGTGCCTGCCCTGTGTCCTTTTCTCTCACTGGAGGGAGGATGGCAGCACTGGCAGAGTCAATATCTGCCCGGGGCTGAAGATGGTTCCGTGAGCCCGGCCGGGCTCAGTAGCCAACTTTAATTTTGGCCATGGTTCCTGGACATGAAGGCCAGTTCTTTTCCATAGGAATGAAGGGACAGATCCCCACTGTTTTAGGGGCAGATGAGAGGTGACCACAAGAGGAAAAGGCCAGCCTGAGATGGCAGGTTTTTGTCTGGGAGATACTCTTGCATATAGGGAACATTTTTGGGAGAGTACCGATTTTGGCAATGTGCATCTGAAAAGACAGATGGTTCTTTTCCATAGGAAGGAAAGCACGGAGCCGCAGTGCTCCAGGAGCTGATGAGAAGCAGCCCTTGACATCCTAATACCACCCTGACCTGTCAGGTGGCCCCTGGCAGGCCAAGCCAGCCAGACCTGTTCCATGTTCCCTCGCTTCCATGTGGCCCCACAGTGTCCCAATGGTCCCTTGCTTCCAGGAGGCCCTGAGGTGTCACAATGCCCCCTTGGTGACACCAGGCCCTGAAGGGTCGGAATGGTCTCCATGGATCCATCAGGCCCCACAGAGTCATAATGGTCTCTGGGTCCATGGAGCCCCATGGTGTCACCATGGCCCCTTGGTTCCATGGGCTCCAGTGGTGCCACAATGATCCCCTTGGTTCCATGAGGTGCCCACAGTGTCAGAGTGACCTCCATGGGAAGGAAAGAACCGAGCCCCAGTGTGGCAGGGGCAGCCACATTAGACCAAGGCCAGCCAGACTTGATGGTACTGGCAGATTTTGCCTGGGAGCAACCCTTGGATATAGGTAATTTTAGAGGTGGAATCCCAATTTCAGACATGGACACCCAAAGTAGAAGGATGGTTCTTTTCCACAGGAAGAAAAGCACGGAACACCGGTGTTTCAGGGACAGATGAAAGGCTTCCACCAGAGGCCTAAGGCAGCCAGACTTCTCTGTCCTGGTAGCTTTTGTCTGAAAGCAACCCTTGGATATAGGGAATTTGGGAAGTGGAACCCCAGTTTCAGCCATTTCTGCATAGATAATAAGGATGGTTCTTTTCCATAGGAAGGAAAGCACAGAGCCCCAGTGTTTCAAAGGCAGAAATGAAGAGAGGTGGCTCTTGAGAGGCCAAGCCAGCCAGACCTGTTTGTCCTGGCAGTTTTTGTCATGGAGAGATCCTTGGATATATGGAATTTGGGAGAAGGTATCTCAATTTTGACCATGAACACCTTGAGAAGAAGGACAGGTCTTTTTCATTGGAAGGAAATCACTGACCCCAGTGTTTTGAAAGCAGGTGAGAGGCATCCCCAAGAGGCCAAGGGCAGCCAGATCTGTCTGTCCTGGCAGATTTCACTGGGAGCAATCATTGGATGTACAGAGTTTTGGAGGTGGAATTCCAGTTCTGGCCATGGACGCCTGCTCAGGATGGATGTTTTTTTCCTATAGGAAAGAAAAGCACAAAATCCAAGTGTTCTAGAAGAAGATGAGATGTGGCCAGCCTTAGGCCAAGCCAGCCAGACCTCTCTCTCCTGACAACTTTCATCTAGGGGCTATCCTTGGACATAGGGCATTTTGGAGGTGGAATCTCAGTTTTGGCCGTGGACACCTAGACAGGAAGAAGAGTTCTTTTCATTAGGAATGAAAGCACAGAGTCCCAGTGTTTCAGAGGCACATGAGTGCGAGCCCTCAGGAAGCCAAGGCCAGCCAGATTTGTGATTCCTGGCATCATTTTTCTGGGAGCTATCATTGGATATAGGGAATTCTGGAGGCAGATGCCCAATTTTGGCCATGGGTACCTGGTTGAAATGGATGTTTTCTTCCCATAATAAAGAAAAGCACATGGTCCCAGTGTTTGAAAGGCAGATGAGAGGTGGCCCCCGGGTGGCCAAGGCAGCCAGACTTGTTTCTCCTGGCAGATTTCATCTGGGAACAATCTTTGCAATATAAGCAAATTTGCAGAAGGAATCCCAATTTTGGCCCCGGGTCCCTGGAGGAGAAGGACAGTTCTCTCTCATAGGAAGTGAAGCCCAGAGACCCAGTGCTTCAGAGGAGATGAGAAGCAGCTCTAATCATACCAAGGTGTTCAGGTGGACCCCAGGAGGCCCAGCCAGCCAGACCTGTTCCTTGTTCCCGTGGTTCTGTGGGACCACACAGTGTCACAATGGTCTCCTTGGCTCCATCAGGCCCTGGAGTGTCACAATGTTCCCTTGCTTCTGCAGTGTCACAATGGCCCCATGCTTCCATGAGGCCTTGCAGTGTCACATTGGCTTTGTGGTTCCACAAAGCCCTGATGTGTCACAATGGCCCCTCAGCTCTGTGTGCCCTCACTGTGTCACAACGGCTCCTCTGTGACACTGCGGCTGCACAAGGTCACCATGGACCCTTGGTTCCTTGGGGTCTCTGAGTTCACAATGGTCTCCTTGATTCCATGAGGCAGCACAGTGTCACCATGGCCCCTTGGTTCCATGAGGATCTACAGGGTCACACAGGTTTGTGACATTTGTCCTTGCTGCCCCTCAAAACCCCCTGCCCCACAAACATCCCCGAGCCACCCGTGAGGGACAGGCCCTGCTGTGCCAGGCTGGGCTCAGGGCTTGGCCTTTCTGCTTCCCCCAGCCAGCCCAGGCCTTGCTCAGCATTGCAGTTCCCTGCTCTGAGCCTTTGGATCCCTGCAATCCTGGCCTCAAGGATCTGCTCTCTCCCGTCCCTGGGGAGCCTTTGGCAGTCCCTGTCCTCAGTGGGGCCCTGTGATGCTCCAAGGGACTTGGAGTTTTGCTCCTGACTCCTTGAGCAGCTTCTTCAGCCTTCTCTCAGTGCCTCATGATCCTGGACAGGGGCTCGAATCCACCGTGGGGATCATCAAAACAAAGAAAGCCCTCAGGGACGCTTTGTCTTCCTTCAGTCGTCTTCAGGTCTCCAGGGCTTGTGCAGCTGATTGAAGCCAGTTTGGAGTTCTGTTAAGGAGGAAGATTTCCAAGTTCACCTCATGACTTCTTTTCTTTTATCAATGTAATATTTTTTTATTTCCCAATTCAGAGAAGAGCTGTTAGAAGTATTCCCCAGGTGATCTTGACGCTAAAGTTCCCCTTAGGAGGTCTGGGCATGTAGAAGAATGAGCCCCGTGAAGGCTGACCCTGTTTGGACAAGCTGCTCCTCACCCCCAGCCTCACCATGTCTGACATTGCCCACCTGGCACTGACATCCCTGTGCCCTGCAGCAGAACCTTGTCCCTGAGCTCTGCAGTTCCATGTCCCAGCCCATTGCACCGTGTCCCACCTGCTCTCCTCAGGGTTCTGCCTGCACACAGGGACAGGAGAAGTTTTCCTGTTGGGAAGGAAAGAATGGAAAAACATGATCAGGTTTCCTGAACAACAAACCCCACTCAGGAACCACCTGCTCAGTACAGGCTGCCTGGAATGGTGTCACCTTTCTACAAAGGACAGTGTGACCAGAAATGATCTCTGGAAGCAGAATTCTCTGAGTCTCCCAGCTGAATTCTCTGTCCCTGTCCTTTTCCTGGATCTCTGTTGCAGATGGAAGCTGCTGGTGCCATCCTCACTTTTAACCTCTTTTTAGAATGCAGGCAGATATTCCCAGCTGTGTTGAGCAGGATTTCCTCAATGTTTCTATAAATCTTTTGTGTTCCCCATGGAACGAAGGGGCCATTTTGGCACTGAAGGGGTGATGTGAAAGCAAGGAGTCAATTGTGACCCTGGGGTCCCATGGAACCAAGGAGTCCATGGTGACCCAGCGGGGCTGCATGGACCCAATGGCCCATGGTGACACTGCCCATCCAAGGAGGCCATTTGGACATTGTGGAAGCTCATGGAGTGAGGTGGCCATTGTGACACCGAAGAACTTCATGGCACCAAATATCCATGGGGACACAGCAGGGCATCATGGGAACCCAGGAATCGCTTTTGGCAGTGTGGAAACTCCTGGAACCAGGGGCTGTTGTGGCACTGCAGAACCAACACAGCTGCTGCACCTTGTCCCCTGCCCTGCACAGCTCCTTGGGAGGCACGGCAGGAGCAGCACCCTGGGAACCTTGGGAATGCCCCTCTGGGATCCATGGCACATGCTCCTAGGGGCTGGAATTCCAGTTCCAGCCAGGAAAAGATGTTCCTGCCCTTGAAGGCAAAGCTCTTATGGAAGAGCCAGAAGATGAGTGGAGCAAGATCTTAGAGTGACATTTCACTGCAAGCCTTCCTAACTTCACCCATGGTTGTTGTAGCTCATGGATTGGGAATTAAATCAGGGCAGGGTCTTTGGTGGGAGCTGCCCTGGGTCAAGGGAGGCCCTGAGAGAGAAAGTGAATATGCAAAGAGAGGTGGGAGGGAAAGGAGGACACAAACACAATCAACTGAGAAGGTGGCACTCTGAAAAGCAAATCAGAGCTGACTGAAAATTAATGGGACAGGAAATCAATAATTCTGAAAGTTTTATTTACTATCAAAATATATCCCATACACCCAGCTGCACACAATCATGATCCCACACCATTTAAATTTGGATCCCACTTTTCCTAATTTCCCTCCTACCCCATCTCACCCTGGAGGCTGTGGAATTGGATATTTTGTCATGGGTTAGAATTTTTTGAGGTGGAAACAAGCCATTTTGAGGTGGGATTGTAACCTTTTGTGGTAAAATTTGGTTTTTTCAGTGTGACGGAGTCATTTTGAGGTGACAGATCAATCCATCTTGACTTCAGGAGTGCAAAGATATGGACAACACTGCCTGAAATCCCCCAAGAACCCAAAAATCCTCCAGAATATGTGCCCAAAGTATAAATTCCTTCTCAAATACCTGTTAAAGGGTTGGACTTTGGAAATCTCTGAATAATTACTTTCTTTTCAGTCCTATTTCAGGTGTTTTATTTGATAAGGAAAAATCGGAAGAACATTAGGGCCAAACCAAAAAGATAACCAGTCAGATGTCTTACCAACATGGATCACAGGGAATGTGGGTCAACAGGCCTGTGCCCAAAATGGGTCTTCCCATGGGGGTAAGGCTGGAGCAGTGTACAAAGCTCTTCATGCAGTTGGGGGACTCACAGGGCTTCCCTTACTAGTGCCTCCGTTGGTGTTTGGTCAAGTGAGAGCTCTGGCTGAAGCTCTTCCCACACAGGGGACACTCGTAGGGCCTCTCCCCGGTGTGGATGCGCTGGTGCTTGACAAGGGTGGAGTTGCACTTGAAGCTCTTCCCGCAGTCGGGGCAGCGGAAGGGCCTCTCCTCTGTGTGAATCCGCTGATGGCAGAGGAGATTTGAGCTGGTCTTAAACTTCTTCTGACACTTGGGACACTCAAAGGGCCTCTCCCCAGTGTGGATCATTTGGTGGATGATGAGGTTGGACCTCTGGCTGAAGCCCTTCCCACATTGCTCACACTTGTATGGCCTTTCCCCAGTGTGGGTGATCTGGTGGCAGATCAAGTGGGATCTTGTGCTGAAGCTCTTCCCACATTCCCCGCACTCATAGGGCCTCTCCCCAGTGTGGATGCGCTGGTGCCGGATGAGGGTGGAGTTGCGCTTGAAGCCATTACCGCATTCAGGGCAGTGGAAGGGCCTCTCATCTGTGTGAATCCGCTGGTGCAGAAGGAGATTGGAGCTGGTGTGAAACCTCTTCTGACACTCAGGACACTCGTAGGGCCTCTCCCCAGTGTGGATGCGTTGGTGGGTGACAAGAGCAGAGCTGCAGCTGAAGCCCTTCCCACACTCCCCACACTTGTAGGGCCATTCCCCAGTGTGGATCATCTGGTGGTGGATCATGTTGTTGCTCTTCCTGAAGCTCTTCCCACATTCCAAGCACTTGTAAGGCTTCTCCTTATCATGGTTCTGCTCAGGGACCACCAGCTCTGAGCTCTGGCTGAAGCTCTGCCCACCTTCCTGGCCCAGAGTGGGTCTTTCCTTCTCAGAGCACCCTGGGCTGGGTTTGCAGCCCCTCCTCCTGTGGGATCTCTGGGGCTTTTCCTCCCTCTTGGATTCCTGCGCTGTGAAGCTGCTCAAAACGGCTTCTTCCATGAGGTTCTGCTGCGGGGATTTATCCTCCCTGGTCTTTATCTTCTTCTCCTTGTCTGGGGGAGGAAGGACAGGGAGAGGATGGGATTTGCCTCCGTGCCACAGGGAAGGGCAAGGAGATCCCCCCAGTGCGTCCCCGGCAGGAGGGCACCGGCAGCGGGACTGTCCAGCAGCCAGGGGCCTTGCTGGGCTGGGAGATGGAGCAGGAGAGAGGAAGAAAGGGGCACTGACTTCCTCCTCACCTGCCTCGTTGTCCCAGGGCATCTCCTTCTTCCTGGCAGCCTTCTCTTCCATTTCAGACTGTTTTGGGAATGGGAAAATCTGTTTTGGGAGGAAAACAGGGGATGAGCACATTGAGTTTTTTACTGGTTTGAAGGCAAAACAGGGGGAGACTCTAAGTCACAATGACAATTGACTAAGAAAATTAAGATCCAAACAATGATACAGAAACACTGGCTTAATCTGACAGAGTCAGGATATAACCTGACACCACAATGCTCAGGGTGGTGGTAGCAGGCTGATGAAATGGTGGCTGCAGTCCGGCTGGAGTGATGAACGTGATTCTGTCAAAGCAGTGATCCTGTAGAAGGGTCTGGTCTTCCTCTGAAGGTCCAGTGGTGCTTATGGAGCTCTTGTCCTCTGGGAATCCAGTAGGCAAGGTGGTTGTGGTGTTGCAAATGGTGAGATTATATCCAGGCAGGAACGCTAGGTTCCTCCCCCTGGGCGGAGCATCCCACAATGGGATGATGTAATTTTATCAGTCCTGCAGTGACACTCAATGGCCCATTAACAGAAGATGGCCCCTGCAGGTCGTTATCAGGGCTGAGCCATGGAAGAGATAAAGAACACTGCCCCACCTGTTGATAACAGTTTATGGAGATGGGGACTGAAAACACTTTTGGTTACATCTGACACTGTAACCTGAAACAGTGAGGCAATCCCTGCTCGGGGTGGGGGGTGAACACCACCCCCCTTACCCAAACTGGCTCAGGTGTAAAACCCCCACCCTGGGAAGGCCACGCACACAGGGGACAATGTCACACTTGCCTCACCCCAGGGGAGATCTCCGTCCCTGTCACTCCCTTGCTCTCTCCCCTTTTCTCTTTCTTTGCATCTCTCTCTACCTCACATTTACTGTTCAATAAAATCCACTTTGGATTTGGTCTTGTTAGCACCTTAATTGGGGCAGAGGCATCTCTCTAACAATTTTATTAAACAGATTGCGGCATTATTTTAGCACAGTGAGTTCAGGGCTCTGTTGTCTGACACCAAGTGACTTTGACAACATCATGGTTCTCTCCTCTGAGGAGCCTGTGGGTCTTTCTGGAGGAACTCTTGGAAACTTGGATGCAGCTTCCTCTGAGTGACTTTTGGGAGAACTTATGAGGAAAATAGCTCTTGTGGGTGGCCATTTTAAAGAAAATATTTTGTTGTTCTTCCCTGAAAAGTTTGTTAAAATCACTGGAAGAAAAGAACCAAATGATACCAGCGAGACTGACAAGGATCATTCACCACCCGGTGAGGAACACAAGGCTACTAAAGTCCTACAAGAAGCCCAGCTCACGTGGCTAAATTCCCAAGTAACTCTTGAATTCACAAGCTTGGGGGCTTTTCCAAATATGAGAATCATTATTTTCTTTGTCCCTGTGACCTTTGTGACAGCTACACAGACCTTTTCCTTCCTTTTAATAATCTGTATTGGGACAAATTTCCACCTTTCTTTTTTGGAACCTGCCAGTATCTGACTTGGAGCTGTGCTGGAACTGATGAAATTTGGAATTGCCACAGAATTGCTTCTGTTGTTGATTTCTTCATGTTTGGGGTTTGTTTGGATTTCCATCTCAAGTGACTTGTGGGAAGAGCAAATCTTCCTCAAGGCATTTTATGGAGGGTTAATTTTAATTTCTGCCAAGTTTGTTTTGTCCAGTTCCCAGGGGCTGCTCAAGGGGTCTCTGTTTTGGTTTGGCCCTAATTTTCTTCTGATTTGTCTTTATCACTTAAAAACACGTGAAAAAATTACTAAAAAGAGTATTGACCAGAGATGTCAAAAGTCCCACCATTTACAAGGTAGTTGAGGTGAAATTTATGGTTTGGGACCATATTCTGGAAGATATGTTGGTTCTTGGTAGTATTCTCCATATTTTTGCACTCCAAAATCCAAGGTGGATTTGTCTGTCATCTCAAAATGACTCAATCCCACTCAAAACTCCTCAATCTTATCCCAAAATGCTCAATCCCACCTCAAAATGGTTGGTTCCCACCTCACTCCCATGACAAAATTACTCAGTTCCACAGCCTCCAGGGGTAGATGGTGTTGCAAGGAGATCAGGAGAAGTGAGATCCAAATTTGAGGTTGTGGGATCAGGATTGTGTGGGGCTGGGTGGGTGTGATTTATTTTGATAATAAGTAAAACTATCAGAATTATTGATTTCTGTCCCATTCCTTTTCTGTCAGCTCTGATTTGATTTTCAGAGTGCCGCCTTCTCAGCTGATTTTGTTTGTGACCTCCTGTCCCTGACTGAAAAGCAAGATGTGTTCTATTTTCCATCTGTATGGCAGTTGTCCTGTGTTAAGTGAGCAGTTTTTCCTTATCTCTTCCACAGTCAATCCTCCCTCAAGGGAGACATCTGCTGATAATGGGCTATTGAATATCACTGCATGACTGATAAGAACTGTAACATCCCATTGTGAGATGTTCTGCCCAGAGGGAGGAGCCAAGCATTCCTACCTGCATCTAGACTTGAGATTCTGGCCCACCAACACAGCTTTTTCTGGGCTGGATTTCTCAGAGGAACAGCTTCCTCTTCCTCTTCAGAAGAAGACACCCTTTTCTACAGGATCACTTCTCCAACAGAACTGTTATGTGTAATAAATATAATTCGCGCCATTCCTCGTATGAAATATGTAATATTGGATATTTGTTAAATCATGCCCGTCGTATTAGTTCCCCCCCCCTCCCCCCCCCCCTTTTACAGGCGAGACTGGATGTATATTAGAAACTGATTTACAAGTAAAAGGATGTCGCTTGGCCAGGAGATGGGCCATGTCTGGGCTCCAGGTGTTAATCATCACGATCATCAGTGCTGATCGTCCAAGATGGATATCATGGAAATCCTCAGACAGATCCATGTGAATGCAGCCTTCCCGTAAACTCTCATCAAGAATTCAACTACTCCGGACATTGAATTATTTCTCCTCATCACCAAAAAAAGAAAATATTATAATCTTATTAACCTATAGACTCTGAATAGAAGAAAAGACTAACTGCTCAAATCTTGGCCTCAGGCGGAATTTTCCCTATAAAAACCGCCTGTGCCAGGATGGAGGTGTGTGGGCATAGGAGAAAACCTCTGCTGAGGCTGACTCCTTGTTGCACACCCAAGGTCGACCCCGGGCTCGGCTCTGTCCTTTTCGTGTGGCTGACTAGATAGAATTTGACCTCAAATAAAATCATTTTTATTTTTAATCTGGCTGAATAAATTCTCATTTATAACAGTACTCACTGGGTCAGTGGGCATTGGGATGTTCCAGCTTTAGGAGATCTCTCCCGGAGCTGCAGCTGCATTGTCCTGCAGCCAGAGGTTCCTGTGCCAAGGGCTGGCAGTGATTCTGCCCCAGGCACTTCTCAGCCCCTTCCCAGCCCTGACTGATTGAAGCTCTCTGTGCCTCTGTGCTGTGCCCGCGCTGGCTGCAGGCAGTGCCCCAGCCCTTCTGGGCTGGGAGAAGAGCTGCTCAGCAAGAGAAATGTGCTTTTGAAGCTCTGCTTGGTTACCAGGATCACCCTCTGTGCCAGGAGCCCGGCCCAGCTCAGCAGCACAGACACAGCACAAGGACTTTAATGACCCTCTGGGCCTTTGTGCTCAGGCCCTGAACATCAGGCCCTGAGAGGGAGCTGCAGAAACCTCTCCTGAACTCCAAGTCACAATCCAATTCCAAAGTTTCTTAGACTTTTAATGGCTCCCACTGAGGGACACGACTGAGAAAGTGTCCCCAGGCCCCAGGCAGAGCAGAGAACTGGAGGCACTGATGGCAGGTGGGGACAAAGAGGAGCCAAGTCTTGGTGCCCTGGGGCACAGCAGGGTCTGTGCCACCAAGGGCTGTGAGGAGACACCTTGTCCTGAGGCCCTGGGGCCTCCTGGCACAGCCCCAGCCAGGCTGGGCACTGTCAGTCCCTGCTCCTCAGCATCCCCCCCTAGCCCACATCCCAGTGGCCTCAAGGATCTGCTGGAAGGAGTCCCTGGGGAGCCTTGGTCAGTAATGGCCCTGGGGGCTCCTTCATGCTTCCAGGGACTGCAGGTTTTTCAAAGGACTTTGGGTTTGGCTTTTTCTTTTCTGAGAGCTTTGTGCAATCATGGCCTCCAATTATCTGTTTTAATTACTCCCCTGATATTCTTTGTCAGTAACCACTCAGTGGGCTCATTAATCCTTCAAAGTACTTCAGTTCTTTTAAGGTACTTGGTGTTTCCCTTTTGATCCAGACTCTGTGAGAGGTTTGTTCAATAATGGCCCCAATTATCTGCTTTAAGGAGTCCCTTGAGAGCTTTGTACTGACACTCAGTGGGGCGCATTGATGATTTGAGATACTCAAGGTGTTTAGGGTACTTTGGATTCTCCTTCATACACTGAGTCTCTGAGAGTTTTTTGGGCCATCCTGGCCTCCAGTTCTTCCCTCCAAGGAGTCCATGAGGAACCTGTGTTGGGGATGGATCTCAGTGGGACCCATTCATGCTTTGAGACACTTTGGGTGTTTCTTCTGACTTTGAATCCTTGAAAGGTTTGGGCAATCTCCTCTCAGGCCCTGAGGTTCCAGGGCTCAGCTCCAAAGGAAACACGGAGCTCATTGGGATCAAGCAAGTCCTGACAATCCATGGCTCTGCCTTGATTTCCCCATGCTCTGGGGCAGTTCATCAGGAAGGTTTGCTGTTGCAGTTTTGGAGAAATATTTCAAAGAGTTTCTAGGAAATATATATTCCTATTTTAAAGGATGTCTTTTATTCCTGGTCTCTTTTGAGAAGAGGTGTTTGCATCATTCAGTGATTGATACTGACCCAGGGAGTCTCCTAAGGAAATCTGGTCTGGTCAGAGAAGCTGTGCCTTGAGGTCTGACCCAGTGTGGACAGCCTTGCTCCATATTCCCCACCCCCATCCTGTCTGTCCTCACTCACCTGGGACCTGCTTTACTCAGAGAGCTGGTTACACTCAAGGAAAGAGGGATTTCCCTTCTTTCATTTTCAGAGCAATCTAAAACTCCTGAGTTTCCCCACTGAAAACAGACAATGTCCTCAGCTGTGTGCCAAGCCCAAGGTGCCACCAAGACACTTCCAGGCCTGCCCTGGGCCAGCTGTGAGGGGGGATCATCATCCCAACCTGCACTGGGCCATTGCAAGGGGCTGTTGCCATGGTCACTGCACTGACCCCACTGCTGGCTTTGGGTGCTGTCCTGGGTTGTAAGATAAGCTTGTATTCCATTTGCCATCTGTCGAAGGCGAACCGGTTGGACAGGTTTTTGTTATCTCTCTCAGAGACAATGGTTTGTTTATACACCTTTGACTGATTCAATGAAGGACTGAAAAAATGTAACACCGTGAGGGGTCCCACCCAGAGGGGAGAAGCAGCTCTCTCACTCTTCGCGGGATTCAGAGAGAAGCAGCTCGCTCTCTTCTTCGCGGGACTCCGAGAGAAGCAGCTCTCTCTCTCTCTCTTCGCGGGATTCCCAGAAAAGCAGCTCTCTCTCGCTCTCTCTTCGGCGGCACTCGCAGCGAAGCAGCCGGCGCGCGCTGAGCCGACGGCGGCGGAGCTCGGAGGCAACCCCGGCGCAGAGGAAGACCGGCCCCCACTGCCACCAGATCTTCAGAGGAAAATTATACCCTTCTAAAGATCACCACTTCAGCTGCAACTCATCAACTATTGCAAGGGAAAGCAATTGTCCCAGAAAAACTGATACTGGCATTCCTCAGGTTCTAGACTTTTTCTTTCACTGGTTTTGTTTGTACCGATTGCATTTGCCTTTTTAAATTGTTGTCTAGTTTTCTCCTAGTAAAGAATTGTTACTCCCACTCCCATATCTTTGCCTGAGAGCCTTTTAATTTAAAGATCCTCGTAATTCAGAGGGAGGGGGGTTTGCCGTTCTCCATTGCACAGGAGGCTTTGCCCTCTTTCACAGACTCCTGTCTTGTCTAACCAAGACAGAATTTGGCGCATCAACGTGAGGCCCGAGGGCATTGAGAGGGAAAAAGGATTAACAGTTCTTAAGTAATTTGGTTTTGTTGTGTGTAAAAACATCTTCAGCATCACCATGTGGTCTAGTTTACCTTGGTTTGGGTGGCATGGGATCGTAGCTATACTTTTCCCATTTGCAGACCCTTATCTAAAAATGGGTCCTATGACTAAGGCTACGGTGTCTGTTATCAAGTTTGGCTTCTGGGTTAATTGGGTGAGGAATTCATGGATCTTTAATTTCCTCTGGAAGGCAGGTACATGGATTCATAGCTATCACACACTAACTGTATGTTTTTGGAGTTACTTTAATAACGGTACCTACTGCGAGGAAATAGCACCTGGGCAAACTTTCTCCCAACCTTTTAACCATCTTTTTGGGTCTGCACCACCAGTTCTCAAAGGGTTAAGATCCTTTCTAAGTGCTAATGATACCATACAATGGGTGGTGTTGCTGATAGTCCTGTTATATTTAGCATTCAGAGATAAGGGAAGATTAACCTGGATAACTACCCTCACACCTACACCACAGACTCGAGATGCTGCTGCTCCAGAGCCTGACCCTGCCCCACAGCCCACCTCAGAAATGAACCGCCCAGATTGGGTGAGGGTTCTGGTTAAGGAGATACGAGAGATGCTGAAGGAGTGCATTTCCCCAGCTGGTGAGAAACCGGCCCTTTGCCTTGAGGAGGGACAGTCTAATAGTACAGCTGTGGAACCCACTAATGTTACAACTGTTCAGGTTCCCGCTGAACCACAAGGGCAGTCACGGTCAGCAGCAGTTGCCCCGGTAGAAACAAGGAAGTCTAAGGTGAAAGCAGAGCACCCTGCAGATAGGGACAGGAATGGAGGAACCTCACAACCCACAGGGGACCCAGAGATTGCTATCATCACCGAGTCCCTGACGTACGAAAGTCTTCGCAATCTGCATAAAGACATTGTGCGACGAGGGCGTGAGGCTTATGCTACCTGGCTACTCCGGGTTTGGGATCTTATGGGTACAGGCGTGCAGCTGGACGGTGGTGAGGCAAGGAACTTGGGACCCTTGACCCAGGACTCGGGTATAAATCAGGTTTTTGTAAGGGAACCAGGGTCCCTTTCTCTCTGGGAGCGGCTCTTAATGAGTGTCAGGGAGAGGTTTATCCACAGAGAGAGAATGCAAGAGCACCATCATAGAATGCGCTGGAAGACCCTCGAGGAAGGGATCCAACAGCTGAGAGAAGTGGCAGTATTGGAGGTACTCTTTGGGAGGGATGGACGACACAATAATGACCCTGACAAGGTCAGGTGTACGGGACAAATGCTGTGGAGTCTGGCAAATCTTGGGCCATCTCAATACGCCACCTTCATTGCGACGATCAATGCTGACACCCACCGGGAGACAATAGGTTCTGTTGCCAACAAACTTAGGAATTATGAGAGTATGATTAATGGCCCAATGCAGGCTCATATCTCAGCTGTGATTAAGGAGTTTAAAGAGGAGATGAGGGAGGAGATAAGGAAGGTTAATACAGCACCCGTGAGAGTCACAGGCCCCAGAATCAGCACCCAACAATCCCCAGCTAGAGAGAGAGGGTACACCCCAAGGGCTAATCTGTGGTTCTTCCTGCGTGACCATGGGGAAGACATGGGGAGGTGGGATGGGAAACCCACTTCTGTCCTGGCAGCACGGGTCCGTCAACTCAAGGAGGGAAACTCTAACCGGGGGAGTTCCACCAAAGTGAAGGTAGCCTCAACCTCCCGTGACCAAGCTTGTGGGTACGATCTGTCAGACCCCCTTGAAGGGACCTCTAGTATGTATGCCCAGGGAAGGAATGATAACCAGTGTTAGAGGGGCCCTGTCTCTAGCCAGGGAGAGGCACGGGAAAACCGGATCTTCTGGACAGTGTGGATCCGATGGCCTGGCACATCAGAGCCACAAAAATATGATGCTTTAGTTGATACTGGTGCACAGTGTACTCTGATACCATCGGGACATGTGGGGGCAGAGCCTGTTTCCATTGCTGGTGTGACAGGGGGATCACAACAATTGACTCTGGTGGAAGCTGAGGTGAGCCTGACTGGGAAGGAGTGGAAGAAACACCCTATAGTGACTGGCCGAGATGCTCCGTGTATCCTAGGCATAGACTTCCTCCGGAACGGATATTACAAAGACCCAAAGGGACTCAGGTGGGCATTTGGAATAACCGCTGTAGAGGCAGAAGACATTAAGCAATTGAACACCTTGCCTGGACTGTCAGAAAACCCCTCTGCAGTAGGACTCCTAAGGGTGGAAGAACAACGCGTGCCAATTGCGACCTCGACAGTGCACCGCCGGCAGTATCGGACGGATCGAGATGCCGTGATCCCCATCCACAAAATGATTCGGGAGCTGGAGAGCCAAGGGGTGGTCAGCAAAACCCACTCACCCTTCAACAGCCCCATCTGGCCTGTGCGCAAATCTGACAAAGAATGGAGATTGACTGTGGACTATCGTGGCTTAAATGAAGTGACTCCACCGCTGAGCGCTGCTGTGCCGGACATGCTGGAACTCCAGTACGAGCTGGAGTCCAAGGCAGCAAAGTGGTATGCCACCATTGATATTGCTAATGCGTTTTTCTCCATTCCTCTGGCAGCAGAATGCAGGCCTCAGTTCGCTTTCACCTGGAGGGGCGTGCAGTACACCTGGAACCGACTGCCCCAGGGGTGGAAACACAGCCCCACCATCTGCCATGGACTGATCCAGGCTGCACTAGAAAAGGGTGAGGCTCCAGAACACCTGCAATACATTGATGACATCATTGTGTGGGGGAGCACAGCGGCAGAAGTGTTTGAGAAAGGTGAGAGGATCATCCAGATACTACTAGAAGCTGGCTTTGCCATCAAGAAGAGCAAAGTCAAGGGACCTGCCCGAGAGATCCAGTTCCTGGGAGTGAAATGGCAAGATGGACGGCGCCAGATTCCCACTGAGGTCATCAACAAGATCACAGCTATGTCCCCACCAACCAGCAAAAAGGAAACACAAGCTTTCCTGGGTGCCATAGGTTTCTGGAGAATGCACATTCCTGAGTATAGCCAGATTGTGAGCCCTCTTTATCTGGTTACCCGAAAGAAGAATGATTTCCACTGGGGCCCTGAGCAGCAACAAGCCTTCACCCAGATCAAGCAGGAGATCGCTCATGCTGTAGCCCTTGGCCCAGTCAGAATGGGACCAGAGGTCAAGAATGTGCTCTACTCTGCAGCCGGGAACCATGGGTTGTCTTGGAGCCTTTGGCAGAAAGTGCCTGGGGAGACTCGAGGCCGACCACTGGGATTCTGGAGCCGAAGTTACAGAGGGTCTGAAGCCAACTACACTCCCACAGAGAAGGAAATCTTGGCTGCCTTTGAAGGAGTTCAAGCCGCCTCGGAAGTAATTGGCACAGAAACACAACTCCTCCTGGCACCCTGACTACCGGTGCTGGGGTGGATGTTTAAAGGAAAGGTTCCTACTACCCACCATGCCACTGACGCCACATGGAGCAAATGGATTGCCCTCATCACTCAACGCGCCCGTATTGGAAACCTGAATCGCCCTGGGATTTTGGAGATAATTACGAACTGGCCAGAAGGTGAAAACTTTGGTCTCACTGATGATGAGGAGCAGGTACAAGTGGCAAGGGCTGAAGAAGCTCCACCATACAACCAACTACCAGCAGAGGAGACCTGCTACGCTCTTTTCACTGACGGTTCCTGTCGCATCGTAGGGATGAACCGGAAGTGGAAAGCAGCCGTATGGAGCCCCACACGCCAAGTTGCACAAGCTACCGAAGGAGAAGGTGGATCGAGCCAACTCGCTGAACTCAAGGCCGTTCAGCTGGCTCTGGACATTGCTGAAAGGGAGAAGTGGCCAAAGCTCTACCTTTATACTGATTCATGGATGGTAGCCAATGCTCTGTGGGGCTGGCTGGGAAGGTGGAGGAAGGCCAACTGGCAACGTAGAGGAAAGCCAATCTGGGCTGCTGATATATGGAAAGACATTGCCTCTCGGGTGGAAAAGCTGACGGTGAAAGTCCGTCATGTAGATGCCCATGTCCCCAAAAGTCGGGCTAATGAGGAGCACCGGAACAACGAGCAGGTAGATCAGGCAGCAAAAATAGAGGTGTCAAAGATAGACTTAGATTGGCACCATAAGGGGGAGTTGTTCCTGGCTCGATGGGCTCATGATACCTCAGGTCATCAGGGCAGAGATGCCACCTACAAGTGGGCACGAGACCGAGGGGTGGATCTAACCATGGACAGTGTTTCCCAGGTTATCCATGACTGTGAGACGTGTGCTGCCATCAAACAGGCCAAGAGAGTGAAGCCCCTATGGTATGGTGGGCGGTGGTCCAAGTACAAGTATGGGGAGGCCTGGCAGATTGACTACATCACACTGCCCCAGACACGCCAAGGCAAGCGCTACGTGCTGACCATGGTAGAAGCCACCACTGGATGGCTGGAGACTTTCCCTGTACCTCATGCCACTGCCCGGAACACCATCTTAGGCTTGGAAAAACAAGTCCTGTGGAGACACGGCACCCCTGGGAGAATTGAGTCTGACAACGGCACCCATTTCAAGAACAGCCTTATCAACACCTGGGCCAGAGAACATGGTATCGAATGGATATATCATATTCCCTATCATGCTCCAGCTGCCGGCAAAGTTGAACGGTGCAACGGACTCCTTAAGACTACCCTGAAGGCACTCGGTGGGGGAACATTTAGAAACTGGGAAATTAACCTGGCAAAAGCAACCTGGATAGTCAACACCCGGGGGTCTGTCAATCGAGCTGGCCCTGCCCAGTCAGAACCCTTACACGCAGTAGATGGAGATAAGGTCCCTGTAGTACATATGAAAGGTATTTTAGGGAAAACTGTTTGGATTAATCCCACCTCAGGCAAAGACCAACCCATTCGTGGGATTGTCTTTGCTCAAGGACCTGGTTACACTTGGTGGGTAATGCAGGAAGATGGGGAGACCCGCTGTGTACCACAGGGAAACTTGGTCTTAAGAGAGAACTGGGTGTAAGATTTCATGGTGTGCAGATGGAAATAGAATAAGGGGTGGATAATGTCCTGGGTTGTAAGATAAGCTTGTATTCCATTTGCCATCTGTCGAAGGCGAACCGGTTGGACAGGTTTTTGTTATCTCTCTCAGAGACAATGGTTTGTTTATACACCTTTGACTGATTCAATGAAGGACTGAAAAAATGTAACACCGTGAGGGGTCCCACCCAGAGGGGAGAAGCAGCTCTCTCACTCTTCGCGGGATTCCGAGAGAAGCAGCTCGCTCTCTTCTTCGCGGGACTCCGAGAGAAGCAGCTCTCTCTCTCTCTCTTCGCGGGATTCCCAGAAAAGCAGCTCTCTCTCGCTCTCTCTTCGGCGGCACTCGCAGCGAAGCAGCCGGCGCGCGCTGAGCCGACGGCGGCGGAGCTCGGAGGCAACCCCGGCGCAGAGGAAGACCGGCCCCCACTGCCACCAGATCTTCAGAGGAAAATTATACCCTTCTAAAGATCACCACTTCAGCTGCAACTCATCAACTATTGCAAGGGAAAGCAATTGTCCCAGAAAAACTGATACTGGCATTCCTCAGGTTCTAGACTTTTTCTTTCACTGGTTTTGTTTGTACCGATTGCATTTGCCTTTTTAAATTGTTGTCTAGTTTTCTCCTAGTAAAGAATTGTTACTCCCACTCCCATATCTTTGCCTGAGAGCCTTTTAATTTAAAGATCCTCGTAATTCAGAGGGAGGGGGGTTTGCCGTTCTCCATTGCACAGGAGGCTTTGCCCTCTTTCACAGACTCCTGTCTTGTCTAACCAAGACAGGTGCCATGGCAGTGCTCATCAGTTCAGGTTTCCTGGGAAACCAGCCCAAGGAGCCATTTCTGCAGCCAGGTTCCATGGCCACTTGCCTGCAGAGCTGCTGCTGCCCTCGGCTGCCATGGCAGCCCTCAGGACAAAGCAGTGCCAGAGCTGTTCCAGGTACAATTGCAGTGACACTCCTTGGTGCCGCCAGGTGCCACGGCAGCGGCCACAGGGACCCGTTCCTTGGTTTGGTGCCACGGCAGCCAAGGCCGGGAGCCACTGTGATGGTTGTTTGCCATGGACACCTGCCCTGGGCCCCTTGCTCAGGGCTGGTGTCACAACCCAGAGCCAGAGGGGGTCCCGTTGCCGGGGGCTTGTGCCATGGCCACCTGCCCTGTGCCGCGCTGGCTGGTTGGGCGCCGTGGAACCAGCAGCAAAGGGCAGAGCCAGGGCCAAAGGCCAGGTCAGGCAGACAGAAAGGGGCAGTGCTGGGCTCTGTTCCCATGGCAGCCCTCACTGGGTGTGACACCTGGGTCACCTGCCCTGGCACTTGCCATGGAAACCCGGCCCATTGGAAATACAACAGTGGACAAAGGTTTTAGTAGGGCCTGTCACACCAGGACAAAGCCTGATGGTTTTAAACTAAAGAGGGACATTCAGATAAGAAGAGATAAGGAAGAAATTTTTGATGATGGGGTTGGTGATACACTAAGGCTGGTTGCCAGGGAGGTGGTCAATGCTCCATGCCTGGAAACATTCCAGTCCAGCAGGGACAGGGCTCTGAACAACCTGATCTGGTGAAAGATGTCCCTGCTCATGGCAGGGTTTGGATGAGATGCGCACTGCAGAGCTCTTCCCATCCACATTCCAGGATTGCATGGGGAGAAGGGGCTGCTCAGTGGACTCCATCCACTCCCTTGACTCCTCATTGTCTCTGCTGGAGCCCACATCCAAGAGCCAACCCCAGCCCCTTCTCTGCCTTTCCTGTCCCTGCCCCAGGGGCTGGCAGAGCCAGGCTGGCACCAGTGACCTTTGGTCTGCAGGGCTGAGGTCACACTCTGTGGGCTGGGGCAGAGCCCAGCCAGAAATGAGCCCTGAAGCAGCAGCTCTGCAGTGTGGTTGTGACAGCCTAGTCAGAGAGCAAGAAAACTGGGTAAGTTTTCACAGAATCAGCCTGTGAGACTTCAGGGACTTGAAGATAAGCACAGATAGCTTATTATTATAAACAACCTGCAGATGTTGTTTTCCTACTCTCTGTTTTCTTGTTTTTCTCAAAGATTGTTTATCAGAAGGGCGACTTGTTAATTAGCTGATCAGGTGAAATGTACTAACGAAGTGACCAATCAAATCTCCCTGGATCGGAACAGCTTATAAAAAGGAGCAGTTCCAAATATACGGCACATTATGCCAATCAGCCTCCTGATGAGCCTGTGTCATTTCTAACTCAGCAGTGACCCAGCAGCGCTGGCCACCAGGCTGGGTTGCCAAGGGAGGCTTCTGGCCATGCCCTGCAAGCAGGTGCTGCTGCCAAGGTGCCTTTGGTGCCTCGGGCTGTCCCTGGCACAGCTCCCAGCACGGCGCTCTGCCCTTGTGCCCGAGGCCTTCCCAGTGCTGGGGCTGGCCTGGGGCTGTTCCTGCAGCGGGACCTGCCCTGCTCCTGGCACAGGAAAGGCAGTTCCTGCTGGAGCAGGAGGATCTGCCTGCAATGGCTCAAACAACTCCAGCCAGGCCCTGTTTGCAAAGCCCCAGCGGGAAATGAAGGAGAGGGGTCACGCTGCTTTTGGGGTGAATAATGCTGAAACCAGCCTGACTCTTCCATCCGAAAGTTCAACATCCTCAGAGGGAGCTGAAGCTGTGGCAGAGCTGGAAAAATCCCCCTAGAAAGGAGCAACCAAGGGACACCACTGAGAGCTTCTGCAGAGCTGCTGAGCTGGCCCAGCCCGGGCACATCTGACCGGCAGAGCAGCACTTCAGACTAGAAAAGCCCCGTCCCAGATTTTAACAGCAGCGTCTCCTGACCTTTCCATTCTTGGGGAATGTGGAGATTCCTCCCTGCATTGGGGACACCCCTCAAGGTCACTGCTCCAGGTTGAACCAAAGAGATTTACCCACAGTCATTGCTCTGAGGGAGTGACATCAATCTCTGCTTAATTACTGTTTGTTCTTTAATACAATTGCTTTGAAACCACTTTGTAGTTCATAATATAAATATCATATCATATCATATCATCTCATCTTATATCATCATATCATATATCATCATATATCATATATCATATATCATATATCATATATCATATATATCATATCATAATCATATCATAATCATATATAATAATAAAAATTTTGTAGCTCTTATGCCTTGGTGTAAATATTTCTTATTAAGATAATTTTGTCTAATCAATTCCATAATAGATAATATATATTTATAGCAATAGACCTGGTTTGCCATCCTTAACCCATTGGGACAAATTCTATAAAGGTTTAATTCCACCTTTATAATTCTTTACACACACACTGTTGAAAAGTCTGGGACTGGGATTCGAACAAGCTGCTCCAAGGCTCTTCTCACAGAAAGAGATTAGAAAGCCTGGAGGTCCCTGGGGGTATTTGTGGATCTGAGGGGGTTGTTGGGACTCCTTTCTGCACCTCGTGACCCAACAGGAACTTCTCTAATAAACTTTGCCTGAAGCTCCCACTCTGGCCATGACAGGAAGCCCTGTGAGTGTCTGGCATATCCCGGCTCTTTGGCAGCCTGGGGACTCCTGGGATGTCACTGTGGAGCCCCCGTGACTGCCTGTGACAGATCGGTGCCTTTGCAGCCCAAGGTGCCCTGGGATGTCACCATGGAATGGCTGTGACTGCCTCTGACCACACGGCTCTTTGCCATGCCCAGAAACCCTTGGGAGGGCTCCATGGAGCCCCTGGCTCTGTGTGTGACATTCCAGCTCTTGAACAGCCTGGAGACTCTTGGAAAGTCCCCATGGAACCCCTCTGAGGGCCTGTGAACAAATCTCATCCTTAGCAGGTAAACATGCCCAGCCCCTGGTGCTATGTTCAGTTTCCATGGCAACCATCCCCAGGAAACCCTGTTGCTATGGTCAGTTTCCATGGCAACCATCCCCAGCCCCTGTTGCTATGGTCAGTCCCTGGGCAGCTCCATGGAGACCCCATGCCAGGGGTGGTTGCCATGGACACCAGCTCAGGCCTGGAGCCCGTTGCCATGGCAACCATTGTCACTCCCATCCCCAGGCTCATGGGATCCCAGAACCACAGAATTGGCTGAGCTGGGAGGGACCCATCAGGATCCTCAAGTCCAACTGCTGGCCCTGCACAGGACACCCCAACACTGCCAGCCTGGGCCTGGCAGCGCTGTCCAAACGCTGCTGGAGCTCAGAGAGCCCTGGAGCTGGGACCCTTCCCTGGGGAGCCTAGGCAGTGCCCCAGCAGCCTCTGGGCAAAAACCTTTTCCTGAGATCCAACCTCAGCCTGCCCCGACTCAGCTGCAGCCGCTCCCTCCACTTCTGTCCCTCGGCACCAGAGTGAAGAGGTTCCCTCAGTCCCAGCCAGGGACCCGCTCCCAAGGCTGCTGCCATGGCCACCAGGGCTGGCACCAGCTGGGATGCTCGGTTTCCAAGAACTGGGGTTTGGGAATGGGATACCTCAATTTCCTGCTCCCGCTAAAACCGCCCTGCCATTTGCTGCCCTCCCACTTACCGTGGAAAGCAGAAAAGGCAAAGATTCCAGGCTGGAATAAGAACAATTTACTGGGAACAGCAACAAGATAAGGAACAAACAGAAACAGAAAAAATATTGACAACAGAAGGGATAAGAAAAACTAGTTACAGGGTAAACTCCATCACCATCAATTGTATCTTTTTGGCCACGTGTTTCCTCCTGCATGGAAAGGACACCCTTCTCGTCAGGGAAAGACAGAGAGAGTCCCTTTCCTGCCCTTGGCAATGACCTGAGGTGGGAGTGAATGTAGTGACAGGGCCATGGCCAGACCCTCATGTTCTTCAATCCCACATCAGGTCATTGGCAGGGGCAAGAAAAGGGACAGGTGTCTTCCCAGCATGGATCACAGGGAACATGGATCACCAGGGCTCTTCCCAACAGGGTCCTCCAATGGGGGATGAAACTGGATCAGTGCACAAAGCTCTTCCTGCATCTGGGGAATTTTCAGGGCTTCCCTTACCGGTGGCTCCGTTGGTGTTTGGTCAAGTGAGATCTCTGGGTGAAGCTCTTCCCACACTGGGGACACAAGTAGGGCCTCTCCCTGGTGTGGATGCGCCAGTGCCTGACAAGGTGGCAGTTGTGCTTGAAGCCCTTGCCACAGTCAGGGCAGAGGAAGCGCCTCTCCTCGGTGTGAATCCGCTCATGCCGGAGGAGATGGGAGCTGCTCTGAAACCTCTTTCCACAAGTGGGGCACATGTAGGGCCTCTCCCCAGTGTGGATGCGCTGGTGTGTGACGAGGGTGGAGTTGTGTTTGAAGCCCTTCCTGCAGTCAGGGCAGCGGAAGGGCCTCTCATCCTTGTGAATCCGCTGATGTACAAGGAGATTGCAGCTATTGTGAAACCTCTTCTGACACTCAGGACACTCGTAGGGACTCTCCCCAGTGTGGATGCGTTGGTGGATGATGAGGTCGGAGCTCCGTCTGAAGCCCTTCCGACACTCCCCACACTTGTAGGGCCTCACCCCAGTGTGGATGTGTAAGTGGCTGACAAGGTGGGAGTTGCAGCTGAAGCCCTTCCCACACTCTCCACACTCGTAGGGCCATTCCCCAGTGTGGATCATCAGGTGTCGTTTCAGATTGTTGCTCTGCCTGAAGCTCTTCCCACACTCCAAGCACTTGTAGGGCTTCTCCCCATCAGGAAGCTTCTCAGGGACCACCAGCTCTGAGCTCTGGCTGAAGCTCTGCCCACCTTCCTGGCCCAGGGTGTGTCTTTCCTCCTCAGAGCATCCTGGGCTGGCCTTGCAGCCCCTCCTCCAGTGGGATCTCCAGGGATTTTCCTCCCTGTTGAATTCCTGCGCTGTGGAGTTGCTCAAAATGGCCTCTTCCATGACGTTCTGCTGCAGGGATTTGTCCTTCCTGGTCTCCATCCTCAGCTCCTGCTCTGGGGTAAGAAGGACAAGGAGAGGATGGGATTTGCCTCCATGCCACAGGGAAGGGCAAGGAGATCCCCCCAGAGTATCTCCAGCAGGAGGGCACTGGCAGCGGGGCTGTCCTGCAGCCGGGGGCCAGGCTGGGCTGGGAGATGGAGCAGGAGAGAGGGGGAAAGGGGCACTGACTTCCTCCTCACCTGCCTCGGTGTCCCAGGGCATCTTCCTCTTCCTCGCAACCTTCTCCATCTGGGAAACTTTTGGGTATGGGAAATCCTGTTTTTGGAGGAAAACAAGGAATGAGTACAGTGAGTTTTGTAGTGGTTTGAAGGCAAACCAGGGGGAGAGTCTAAGCCAGAATGACAATTGAATAAGAAAATTAAGATCAAGGCAATGATACAGAAACACTGGATTAATCTGACAGAGCCAGGATATAACCTGACAACCCGTTGGTCAGAGTGGTGGTAGCAGTCTGATGAAATGGTGGCTGCAGTCCGGCTGGAGTGATGAACGTGATTCTGTCAAAGCAGTGATCCTGTAGAAGGGTCTGGTCTTCCTCTGAAGGTCCAGTGGTGCTTATGGAGCTCTTGTCCTCTGGGAATCCAGTAGGCAAGGTGGTTGTGGTGTTGCAAATGGTGAGATTATATCCAGGTAGGAATGCTTGGTTCCTCCCCCTGGGCGGAGCATCCCACAATGGGATGATGGAATTTTATCAGTGCTGCAGTGACACTCAATGGCCCATTAAGAGAAGATGGCCCCTGGAGGGCGTTATCAGGGCTGAGCCATGGAAGAGATAAAGAACACTGCCCCACCTGTTGATAACAGTTTATGGAGATGGGGACTGAAAACACTTTTGGTTACATCTGACACTGTAACCTGAAACAGTGAGGCAATCCCTGCTCGGGGTGGGGGGTGAACACCACCCCCCTTACCCAAACTGGCTCAGGTGTAAAACCCCCACCCTGGGAAGGCCACACACACAGTGGACAATGTCACACTTGCCCTGCCCCAGGGGAGATCTCTGTCCCTGTCACTCCCTTGCTCTCTCCTCTTTTTCTTTCCATCTCTCTCACTTCACATTTACTGGTCAATAAAATCCACTTTGGATTTGGTCTTGTGAGCACCTTAATTGGGGCAGGGACATCTCTCTAACAATTTTATTATCCAGATTGCAACATTATTTTGCACAGTGAGTTCAAGGCACTGTTGTCTGACCCCAAGTTCCTTTGACAACATCCTGGTTTCCTCCTCGCGGAGGTTCTGCCTCTTTCCGGAGGAACTCTTGGAAACTTGGATGCAGCTTCCTCTGAGCGACTTTTGGGAGACCTTATGAGGAAAGTGGAAGTTGTGGGTGGCCAGGGTAAAGAAAATATTTTGTTTTCCTTCTTTGAAAAGTCTGTTAAAATCTCTGGAGGAAAGGGACCAAATGATACCAGCGAGACTGACAAGGATCATTCACCCCAAGGTGAGAAACACAAGGCTACTAAAGTCCTACAAGAAGCCCAGCTCAAGTTATTCCCAAATAACTTTTGAATTTACATGCTTGGGGGGAGAATCATTATTTTCTTCATCCCTGTCACCTTTGTGACAGCTACACAGACCATTCCCTTCCTTTTAATAATCTGTATTGGGTCAAATTTCCATATTTCATTTTTTGGAACCTGCCAGCTGTGCAGAAACTGATGAAATTTGGAATTACCACGGAATTGCTTCTGTTGTTGGTCTATTAATGTTTGGGATTTGTTTGTGTTTCCATCAGAAGTGACTTGTGGGAAGAGCAAAACTTCCTCAAGGCATTTTATGTAGGGTTAACTTTGATTTCTGCTGAGTTTGTTTTGTCCAGTGTCCAGGGGATGCTCAAGGGGTCTCTGGTTTTGGTTTGGCCCTAATTTACTTCTGATTTGTCTTTATCTCTTAAAAACACCTGAAAAATGACTAAAAAGAGTATTGACCAGAGATGTCAGAAGTCCCACCATTTTAGAGGTATTTGAGGTGGAATTTACTGTTTGGGAACATATTCTGGAGGATTTGTGGGTTCTTGGGGGATATCTGGTAGTATTCTCCATATCTTTGCACTCCAAAAGCCAAGGTGGATTGGTCTGTCACCTCAAAGTGACTCAATCCCACCTCAAAATGGCTGGTTCCCACCTCAGTCCCATGCCAAAATTGCTCAATTCCTCAGCCTCCAGGATGAGATGGGGTTGGAAGGTGATCGGGAGAAGTGAGATCCAAATTTGAGGTTGTGGGGTCAGGATTGTGTGAGGCTGGGTGGGTGTGATTTATTTTGATAATAAGTAAAACTATCAGAATTATTGATTTCTGTCCCATTCATTTTCTGTCAGTTCTGATTTGATTTTCAGAGTGCTGCCTTCTCAGCTGAATTTATTTGTGACCTCCTGTCCCAGACTGAAAAGTAAGATGTGTTCTATTTCCAACTGTATGGCAGTTGTCCTGTGTTAAGTGGGCAGTTTTTCCTTATCTCTTCCACAATCAATCCTCCCTCGGGGGAGACATCTGCTGATAATGGGCTATTGAATGTCACTGCATGACTGATAAGAACTGTAACATCCCATTGTGAGATGCTCCACCCAGAGGGAGGAGACAAGCATTCCTACCTGCATCTGGTCTGGAGATTCTGGCCCACCAACACAGCTTTTTCTGGGCTGGATTTCTCAGAGGAACAGCTTCCTCTTCCTCTTCAGAGGAAGACACCTTTTCCTATAGGATCACTGCTCCAACAGAACCACACCTGACACTCCTGGAGGACTGCAGCCACAATTCCAATTGGATTGTGGCCAACACCCTGTCCAACAGGGTGTCAGGTTGTATTCTGGCTCTCTCAGTGTTGTTTTGGTTCACTGCATTGATAATATTTTCATTTTCTTCCCCAATAAAAAGCTGTTATTCCTGCTCCCATATTTTTACCTGAGAGCCCCCCTTAATTTCAAATTTATAGCAATTCAGAAAGAAAGAGTCTACATTTCTTCATTTTAGGGGAGGCTCCTGGTTTCTTTAGAAGACACCTGTGTTTCCAAACCAAAACACCTCCTTTCTCTCCTGCCTTCCTTTGCCTGCTCTGTTTCTCTCTCAGTGTCTCCCTTGACCCAGGGCAGCTCTCACCAAAGACCCTGCCCTGATTTCATTCCCAATCCATGAGCTACAACAACCATGGGGGAAGTTATGAATGCTGGCAGTGAAATGTCACTGTAGGATCTTGCTCCGCTCAGCTTTTGGCTCTTCCATAAGAGCTCTGCCTTCAAGGGCAGGAACATCTTTTCCTGGCTGGGAACTGGAATTCCAGCCCCTGAGAGCGTGTGCCATGGATCCCAGAGGGACGTTTCCGAGGCTCCCAGGGTGCTGCTCCTGCCGTGCCTGCCAAGGAGCTGTGCAGGGCAGGGGACAAGGTGCAGCAGCTGTGTTGGTGCTGCAGTGTCACAACAGCTCCTGGTTCCAGGAGTTTCCGCACTGCCATCAGCAGTTCCTGGGTTCCATGATGCCCTGCTGTGTCCCCATGGATATTTGGTGTCATGAATTTCTTTGGTGTCACAATGGCCACCTCTCTCCATGAGCTTCCACAGTGTCCAAATGACCTCCTTGGATGGGCAGTGTCACCATGGACCATTGGCTCCATTCAGCCCCGGTGGGGCACCATGGACTCCTTGGTTCCATGAGGTTCTGGAGGTGTCTCCATGGTCTCCTTGGATTCACAGTGTCACAATGGGCCACTGGATCCACGTGGCCCTGCTGTGTCACCGTGGCCTTTTGGTTCCATGGGACCCCAGGGTCACAATTGACTCCTTGCTTCCACGTCACCCCCTCAGTGCCAAAATGACCCCTTCGTTCCATGGGGGACACAGAAGATTTATAGAAACATTGAGGAAATCCTGCTTAACACTGCTGGGAATATCTGCCTGCATTCTAGAAAGAGGTTAAAGGTGAGGATGGCCCCAGCAGCTTCCATCTGCAACAGAGGTCCAGGGAAAGGGCAGGGACAGAGAATTCAGCTGGGAGACTCAGAGAATTCTGCTTCCAGAGATCATTTCTGGTAACACTGTCCCTTGTAGAAAGGTGACACCACTCCAGACAGCCTGTACTGAGCAGGTGGCTCCTGAGTGGGGTTTTGCGGTGGTGTGTTTTTAATTTGATTTTTGTTCAATATCTGTTTCCCCCCCCCCATCCCTAATCTCTGCCTCTCCCCAGTTGTCAGTCTTCCCTAGCTCTCCCCTAACCCCCTCATCTCCAAGTTGTCAATCCTCCCTTTCCCTGCCCCTTTCCCTGGAACCTTCCCTGTCATTCATCCTAGCCCCCTCCTCTGCTTCCAGAGCATTCCCTGTCTGTTTAGTGAGACTCAAAACCCTATTGCTTATTTTGTGTTATTTCACTTCCCTGCTCCCCCTGATAGGTTTGTGATATGTTAGTTCTGCCCTAAACTCCTCCCCTGCTGTTCCCTCATTGGTTGCTGTTCCCTCATTGGTTGCTGTTCCTACACCCATCTCCCTGAATTCTTGTATAAAACCTCTGCTCCCGCCCCCGAGGGGGTCTTGGGGCTCACTGAATAAAACCATCCTGCTCACCCCCAAGTCCCGTGTCGCCTCCGTCTGTTCCCGCACCACCGACTGGGACTGCAGAGCTTCGCAGGGGGAGCGGCCGCCTGTTCTCTTCCCTCTCGCCGCCCAGCACGGCACCGCTCGGGGAATCGCGGCGAGGGGAGCGCATTGCCGCACTACAAAAGGGTTTGTTGTTAAGGAAACCTGCTCAGGCTTTTCCATTCTTTCCTTCCCACAAGGAAAACTTCTCCTGGGCCTGTGTGCAGGCAGAGCCCTGAGGAGAGCAGGTGGGACACGGTTCAATGGGCTGGGACATGGAGCTGCAGAGCTCAGGGACAAGGTTCTGCTGCAGGGCAAAGGGATGTCAGTGCCAGGTGGGCGATGTCAGACATGGTGAGCCTGGGGGTGAGGAGCAGCTTGTCCAAACAGGGTCAGCCCTCAAGGGGCTCATTCTTCTACATGGCCAGACCAACTAAGGAGACACTGAGCATCAAGATCACCTGGGGAATGCTTCTATCAGTTCTTCTCTGAACTGGAAACTAAGAATACTCACTTAATTAAAGAAAAAAAGTCATGAGGTGCACTTTGAAATCCTCCTCCTTCCAAGAACTCCAAACTGACTCCAATCAGCTGCACAATCCCTGGAGATTTGCAGACAATTGAATGAAGACAAAGCCCCCCTGAAGGATTCCTGCATTTTGATGATCCCCACAGTTTATTTGGGCCCCTGTCCAGGATCCTGAGGCACTGAGAGAAGGCTGAAGAAGCTGCTCAAGGAGTCAGGAGCAAAACTCCAAGTCCCTTGGAGCATCACTGGGCCCCACTGAGGGCAGGGACAGCCAAAAGCTCCCCAGGGACTGGTGAGAGCAGATCCTTGAGGCCAGGATTGCAGGGATCCAAAGGCTCAGAGCAGGGAACTGCAATGCTGAGCAAGGCCTGGTCTGGCTGGGGGAAGCAGAAAGGCCAAGCCCTGAGCCCAGCCAGGCACAGCAGGGCCTGTCCCTCACGGGTGGCTCGGGGCTGTTTGTGGGGCAGGGGGATGTGCGGGGCAGCAAGGACAAATGTCACAAATCTATGTGATCCTGCAGATCCTCATGGAACCAAGTGGCCATTGTGGCACTGTGCTGCCTCATGGAATCAAAGAGACCATTGTGAACTCAGAGACCCCAAGGAACCAGGGGTCCATGGTGACCTTGTGCAGCCGCAGTGTCACAGAGGAGAGCTGTTGTCACACAGCAAGAGTACACGGAGCCGAGGGGCCATTGTGACACATCAGGGCTTTGTGGAACATGAAGCCATTGTGACATTGCAAGGCCTCATGGAAGCACAGGGACATTGTGACACTGCAGAAGCAAGGGGAACATTGTGGCACTCCAGGGCCTCATGGAACCAAGGAGACCATTGTGACACTGTGGGGTCCCACAGAACCAAGGGAACATGGAACAGGTCTGGCTGTCTGGGCCTCCTGGGGACCACCTGACAGGTCTGGCAGACTTTGGCATGTCGAGGGCTGCTTCTCATCTGCCCCTGAAGCACTAGGGTGTCACCCTAATTTTTTAAGATTTTCTAAAACCTTCTGAGTTTACATTCTTGTAGCAAATTTTCTCACACAACTTTCTGTAAATAATTTATTGTTTTGCA
Organism: Lonchura striata; assembly: GCF_050655825.1. NCBI lineage: Eukaryota > Metazoa > Chordata > Aves > Passeriformes > Estrildidae > Lonchura > Lonchura striata. The sequence goes on from NC_140738.1 coordinate 5,572,043, forward strand.
TTCCTTCATAGAGGAGGAGAAATTTGATGGACGGTAGTTTTGTCCAGTGTCATTGGAGAGGTGGCACTTTCACCCTCCAATCCACTGTCACCTTTGGAAAACTATAACAGTTGGAGTCAGAAATAAATTTCATTTCTTTTACCGTCACAAACGCAAAGGTGCCCATCATGTTTTCTCATGTCCCATAGTGACATTGGCGCTCTGGGCTTTCCTTCCTATGGGAGAGAACTATTCTTTTCCTCCAGGGGCCTATAGTCAAAACTGGAATTCTTCCTCCAAATTTCCTTATATTGCAAGGATTGTTTCTAGATGAAATCAGCCGAAAGAGACAGATCTGGCTGCCTTGGTGACCCAGGGGGCACCTCTCATCTGCCTTTCAAACACTGGGACCATGTGCTTTTCTTTATTATGGGGAAAAAGCATCCATCTCAACCAGGTACCCATGGCCAAAATTGGGCATCTGCCTCCAGAATTCCCTATATCCAAGGATAGATCCCAGGCAGAAGCGACCAGGACTGAGAAGTCTGGCTGGCCTTGGCTTCCTGAGGGCTGGAACTCATGTGCCTCTGAAACACTGGGACTCTGTGCTTTCCTTCCTAATGAAAAGAACTCTTCTTCCTGTCCAGGTGCCCACGGCCAGAACTGAGATTCCACCTCCAAAATGCCCTATGTCCAAGGATAGCCCCTAGACGAAAGTTGTCAGGAGAGAGAGGTCTGGCTGGCTTGGCCTAAGGCTGGCCACATCTCATCTTCTTCCAGAACACTTGGATTTTGTGCTTTTCTTTCCTGTAGGAAAAAAACATCCATCCTGAGCAGGTGTTCATGGCCAAAACTGGGATTCCACCGCCAAAACTCTGTACATCCAACAATTGCTCCCAGTGAAATCTGCCAGGACAGACAGATCTGCCTGCCCTTGGCCTCTTGGGGATGCCTCTCACCTGCTCTCAAAACACTGGAGTCAGTGCTTTCCTTCCAATGAAAAAGAACCATCGTTCTTCTCAAGGTGTTCATGGTCAAAACTGAGATTCCTTCTCCAAAATTACATATATCCAAGGATCTCTCCATGACATAAGCTGCCAGGACAAACAGGTCTGGCTGGCTTGGCCTCTCAAGAGCCACCTCTCTTCACTTCAGCCTTTGAAACACTGGGGCTCTGTGCTTTCCTTCCTATGGAAAAGAACTGTCCTTCTTATCTACACAGAAATGGCTGAAATTGGGGTTCCACTTCCCAAATTCCCTATATCCAAGGGTTGCTTTCAGACAAAAACTACCAGGATGGAGAAGTCTGGCTGCTTTAGGTCTCTGGTGGAAGCCTTTCATCTGTCCCTGAAACACCGGTTTTCCGTGCTTTTCTTCCTGTGGAAAAGAACCATCCTTCTACTTTGGGTGTCCATGTCTGAAATTGGGATTCCACCTCTATAATTCCCTATATCCAAGGGTTGCTCCTAGGCAAAATCTGCCAGTACCATCAAGCCTGGCTGGCCTTGGCCTCTGATAGCTGCCCCTGCCACACTGGGGCTCGGTTCTTCCCTTCCCATGGAGATCACTGTGACACTGTGGGCACCTCATGGAACCAAGGGGATCATTGTGGCACCACTGGAGCCCATGGAACCAAGGGGCCATGGTGACATCGTGGGGCTTCATGGACCCAGAGACCATTATGACTCTGTGGGGCCTGATGGAACCATGGAGACCATTCCGACCCTTCAGGGCCTGTTGTCACCAAGGGGGCATTGTGACACCTCAGGGCCTCCTGGAAGCCAGGGACCATTGGGACACTGTGGGGCCCCATGGAAGCGAGGGAACATGGACCAGATCTGGCTGGCTTGGCCTGCCAGGGGCCACCTGATAGGTCTGGCTGATGTTGGGATGTCAAAGGCTGCCTCTCATCAGCTCTGTACTTTCCTTACTATGGAAAAGAATCGTCCCTCTTTTCAGATGTCCATTGCCAAAACTGGTATTCTCGGTAAAAAATGTCCTATTTGTAATGGTATCTCTCAGAACAAAACCTGTCAGCTCTGGCTGGTCTTTGCCTCTGGCTGTCACCTCTCATCTGCTCCTGAAATACTGAGGCTCTGTCCTTCCTTTTGATGGATAATAAACAACCATCTTGCCAAGGGACCATGGCCAGAATTGAATTTGGCCTCCCAAATTCCATATATCCAAGGATTGCTCCCAGACAAAAGTAGCCAGGACAGACAGGTCAGGCTGGCCCTGTCATCTGGTGATTTTCTTAGACTATGAGCTTGTTATAAATGAGAATTTATTCAGCCAGATTAAAAATAAAAATAATTTTATTGGCGGTCAAATTCTATCTAGCCAGCCACAAGGAAAGAACAGAGCCGAGCCCGGGATCGGCCCTGGGTGTGCAACAAGGAGTCAGCCTCAGCAGAGGTCTTCCCCTATGCCCACACACCTCCATCCTGGCCCAAGCGGTTTTTATAGGGAAAATTCTACTTGAGGCCAAGATTTTAGCAATCAGTCTTTTCTTCTATTCAGAGTTTATAGGTTAATGAGATTTTCTTTTTTGGTGATGAGGAGGAATAATTCAGTGTCTGGAGTAGGTGAATCCCTGATGAGATTTACGGGAAGGCTGCATTCACATGTATTGGTCTGAGGATTTCCATGATATCCATCTTGGGCCGTTTATGCGATGGTCAGCACCTGATGATCATCACCTGGAGTCCCATGGAGTCTCGACATGGCCCATCTCCTGGCCGAGCCACATCCTTTTACTTGTAAATCAGTTTCCAATATACACCCACTCTCGCCTGCAAAGGTGAGGGGGAACTAATACAAATGGGCATAATTTAAAAAGTATCTAATATTATATATTTCATACAAGGAATGGTGTGAATTGTATTTACTACACATAACAAGCTGAATGTTTTCATTTGAAAACACCTTGGAGAGGGCTCAGAGATCTCCCAAGGAGGGGTTCTGAGGCCTTGGGCACATGACCACTAATATGGACAAAGGAGCTCTGTGCTCTGTGCTGCTGTGGTGGTTTTGCATCACAGAAGTGATGTCCTGAGAGAAGCTGCTAGCAGTTTCCTGTGTGTCTGACAAAAACCAATCAGTAATTAGCTTTGAGAGCTGACAGTCTGTTAAAGCACTAAGGAAGCTGCAGACGCCTCTGTGCAGACACAAGTTACAGATGAGAAAGCCTGGCTGGGTCTCTTTCCCAGAGCCCGGCCGGGCTCACGGAACCATCTGCAGCCCCGGGAGATATTGACTCTGCCAGTGCTGCCATCCTCCCTCCAGTGAGAGAAAAGGACACAGGGCAGGCACACAGAGGAGCAACATGGACACACCGAGGGCAGGGAAGGGGAAGTTGAGTCCCAGATGGGAGGGATGAGGAGATGCCTTGATCTTGGGGCTGGAAGCCTCTGGAAAATCTCTGGAGAAGGATGTCATTGATACATCAGACTCTCTTTTTCCCAATAAGGCATTGAAAAGTATGGGGAGATGACTTGTTTCAGCAAAGGCCTCCATGCTAAAGTGAGCAAATGTTGCAGTTGCTGTGATCCCATGAGGAGTTTGAACAGGGAAAGAGAGAAAAGTGATGAGACCCTGTGCCCTCAGGAAGAGGAAGACCGCTGTTCCCAGAGATGAAGATGATTTATGAAATAGGTGAAAAGAACTTTTCCTCTTAAACAGCTCATCTTTTAACTAATATCCCATAACATTGGCTATAAAGACAGCTATGGGAAAAGATGTGGAAAAATGGGAGGGAATTGACAGTTACAGATTTTCCTGGGCATCTGCTATTCATGGAAATTAAAAGCCATGATAGAACTGTTTTCTTGTGGAGAAGTCTCCATAACATTAACAAGAGGAACTTCTCTCCCTAAGTGAAGTGAAGAAAGACTATTCTAGAGGTGGTAAATTGACTGAAAATTTTAGGTTTTTTCTCTTTACATTGTCAGGTTATATGGAGAGAGGAAGTGTTCTGAAAATTTTGTTCTGATTCTTATTACTCTTTCTTTAGTTATTGTTAATAAAATTTTATTTATACCCTTTTAAAGTTTTGAGCCGACTTTGCCTTTCTCCTAATCCTATCTCACAGCTGGAAATGAGTAAGTATATTCTAGTGAGTGCACTGGTAATTAGCCAACACTGAACCCACGCCACTAATTGAAGCATTGGCTGAGAAATCTCAAAATGGTGAACCAAAACCACTACAGAAACTTCCTGACAAACTGCAAGAGAGCAGAGAGAAATTGAGGCAGACCCATGGTTTGTCAGGACTTGCTTGATCCTAATGAGCCCCGTGGTGCATTTGGAGCTGAGCCCTGGAACCTCAGGGCCTGAGAGGAGATTGCACAAACCTTTCCTGGAGTCAAAGTCAGAGGAAAACCCCGAAGTGGTTGGAGTCTAAAGCATTAATGGGAACCACAAAGGTCCATCTATACCGCAGGCTCTTCATGGAATTCTTGGAGGAGAGAACTGGAGGCCAGGATGGCACAAAAACCTCTCAGAGACTGAAAATGGCACAAAGAACTCTCAAGGTGGAGAGGAAAATACAAAGTACCTTACAAAAGTTAAGAATCTCAAAGTATTCATGAGCCCCACTGAGTGCCTGTGCAAAGCTCTCAAGGGACTCATTTAAGAAAATAATTGGGGCCATGATTGCACAAACCTCTCACAGAGTCTGTAGCAAAAGGGAAACACCAAGCACCTTAAAACAACTGAAGTACTTTGAAGCATTAATGGGCCCCACTGAGTGTTGTTCCTGACAAAGCTTCGCCAGAGACTAATTAAAGCAGATAATTGGGGCCATGAATACAGAAAACTCTCAGAGACTCCAAGGCCAAAAGCAAAAGCCAAAGTCCTTTGAAAAACCTGCAGGCCCTGGAATCATGAAGGAGCCCCCAGGGCCATTCCTGACCAAGGCTCCCCAGGGACTCCTTCCAGCAGATCCTTGAGGCCACTGGGATGTGGGCTAGGGGGGGATGCTGAGGGCAGGACCAGAGGGTGACAGTGCCCAGCCTGGCTGGGGCTGTGCCAGGAGGCCCCAGGGCCTCAGGACAAGGTGTCTCCTCACAGCCCTTGGTGGCACAGACCCTGCTGTGCCCCAGGGCACCAAGACTTGGCTTCTCTTTGTCCCCACCTGCCATCAGTGCCTCCAGTTCTCTGCTCTGCCTGGGGCCTGGGGACACTTTCTTAGTCGTGTCCCTCAGTGGAACCCATTAAAAGTCAGAGAAACTTTGGAGTTGGATTCTGACTTGGAGTTCTGCAGAGGTTTCTGCAGCTCCCTCTCAGGGCCTGATGTTCAGGGCTGAGCACAAAGCCCCAGAGGGTCATTAAAGTCCTTGTGCTGTGTCTGTGCTGCTGAGCAGGGCCGGGCTCCTGGCACAGAGGGTGATGCTGGTAACCAAGCAGAGCTTCAAAAGCACATTTCTCTTGCTGAGCAGCTCTTCTCCCAGCCCAGCAGGGCTGGGGCACTGCCTGCAGCCAGCCCAGGCACAGCACAGAGGCACAGAGAGCTTCAATCAGTCAGGGCTGGGAAGGGGCTGAGAAGTGCCTGGGGCAGAATCACTGCCAGCCCTTGGCACAGGAACCTCTGGCTGCAGGACAATGCAGCTGTAGCTCCTGGAGTGATCTCCTAAAGCTGGAACATGCCAATGCCCACAGAGCCTGTGAGTGCATTCTCTGCTCATCTCCTGTGCAGAGCAGCCAGGGGTGCCCAGGGCTGTCCTGCAGAGCAGGGTCCTGCAGCCCAGGGCGCTGTGCTGGGCCAGGGACTCTGCTGCCTGCCAGGGACAGCTCTCAGCCGGCCCTGGAGCTGCTCCCAGCGCTGGCCAGGAGCTGTGGGGGGAAGGAGCCACCCTGAGCAGGGCAGGTGCTGCTGCTGAGAGGGGCTGGCTGGGGCAGGGCTGCTCCAGCTCCAGACCAGCCTGGGCACAGCTCCGGAGGACACTTTCCAAAGAAGGTAAGCCTGGGATTGCTGTAAAGGTCCGGAGCTGTCCTGAGAGTGTTTTCAATTTCCTTCTTGGAGCAGGGTGGGAAAGTTGGGGTGGTGACAAGATTACTTTTGCTTTTCCTATATTTGTCATATATTCACAGTTCTGTAAATTACTGTGTTATAGTTATAAAACTATAATCCTTACCTAACTCTATTAAACTTTAACTATTTTGAACTACTATTATATAGTTAAAATAATTATAATCCTTAATTAACTCTAGTACGTTTCCTTAACTTTCTCTTAGATTGTAGAACAATAAGCTGACTGTCTAAATGCATTCCAGAAATTCTGTATAGTCTTATTATCAGGAAGTGGACCTACAAGAAGAACATTTTGGTTTTTGAATGTGATCAGTGATAACAAAAAGCGGGGCGAAGAAGTCCTTAGACCTACTCCAATGGGTTGGGCAAGGGGTATTTAAAGGGAACTGAATCCCCTATAGGATGTTCCTGTTAAATAACCTAATTATTCAACCTTAATGAATGGCTGAAATCAGGGTTTGACCTTTCCTCATCCCCACTCTTAAACCTGGAAGCTTCCAATAAAGGTCTGGTTTTAACTTCACTGTTCTAACACTGTTGCAAGGGTTCTTTTTTTCTCTTGATTATAGACAACAGGGGGATGAGAGAAGCAGAACAGGAATTGTAATCCCAGAATCACAGAACATTCTGAGTTGAAAGGGACACACAGGATCATCAAAGGAATGTTTGAACATTTACAGAGGCTCCAGAACTGTGACTTTGGCTGGTCAGTGTCTCTGCTGGGAGCCTCCCAAAGGGCCTTCAGCCACTCCTCAGCCCTGGGCAGCAGCAGCATCACCTCTGCAGGGCCCAGCAGGGCTCTCCTGAGCTGCCCTTGCCCAGCTGCACACAGAGCCTGCCCCAGCCAGGGCCCTGCACACAGGCAGGTTTCTGTAGGGCCGGGCCGAGGGCACACAGGGTGGGATGGGCTCTGTGAGCGCTGGCAGGGACAAGGCACCTCTCAGGAGGGGATGTCCAGGCCCAGGAGATGCTCAGGGAAGCAGAGGGGGCTGAGCAGAGCAGTGCTGGGGGAACAAGCCCATTCAGCCCCTCACCTTCCCTGAGCCACAGGGAATCCTTTGCCTCTCACATCTCTCTCTGCCTAATTCTGAGTGCAGTAGGAATGCTGGGGATTTCTGACCTCAGAGAGTGAGGAATGGTGGGTGGGTAGGAAAAACATTCCCTACATATTTTCCCTGCTGTCCATGTCCTCCAGACTTGGTAGTGCAGATAGTACCAAGCCCTTCTGCAGTAAGAGTGATTCCCCTGAAAAATTCTGAATATCAAGCCTTGTCCCTCTGCCACATGGCCACAAACCCAGGGCAGCAGGGCAGGGATGGCTCCTTAATTGACCCCACACACAGGCTGGGCTGCTCCTGACACATTCAGCCAGCACAGCTGGGGCTCAGGCAGGGACCTGGGTGAAGGTTTTCCCAGAGCAGGAACAAGGGTGGGTGAGTCCCAGCAGAACAGGCTGCAGGGAATGGCCCAGGTTTGGCTCCAAGCAGCCTCTCCTGACTTGTCCCTGTCCTTTCTCCATGAACAGGTGCCCATGTGCAGCCACAGCAAATGTCCAACAGCAGCTCCATCAGCCACTTCCTCCTGCTGGCACTGGCAGACACGTGGCAGCTGCAGCTCCTGCACTTCTGCCTCTTCCTGGGCATCTCCCTGGCTGCCCTCCTGGGCAACGGCCTCATCATCAGCACCGTAGCCTGCGGCCACCACCTGCACACGCCCATGTTCTTCTTCCTGCTCAACCTGGCCCTCAGCGACCTGGGCTCCATCTGCACCACTGTCCCCAAAGCCATGCACAATTCCCTCTGGGACACCTGCACCATCTCCTACAAAGGATGTGCTGCACAGCTCTTTTTCTTCATGTTCTTCATTGGATCAGAGTATTTCCTACTGACCATCATGTGGTACGACCGCTACGTGTCCATCTGCAAACCCCTGCACTACGGGACCCTCCTGGGCAGCAGAGCTTGTGCCCACATGGCAGCAGCTGCCTGGGCCAGTGCCTTTCTCAATGCTCTCATGCACACAGCCAGCACATTTTCCCTGCCCCTCTGCCATGGCAATGCCCTGGGTCAGTTCTTCTGTGAAATCCCCCAGATCCTCAAGCTCTCCTGCTCCAAATCCTACCTCAGAGAACTTGGGATCATTACTGTTACTGTGTCTGTGGGATTTGCTTGTTTTGTGTTCATTGTTTTCTCCTATGTGCAGATCTTCAGGGCTGTGCTGAGGATCCCCTCTGAGCAGGGACGGCACAAAGCCTTTTCCACCTGCCTCCCTCATCTTGCTGTGCTCTCCCTGTCCCTCAGCACTGCAGAGTTTTTCTACCTGAAGCCCCCCTCGATGTCCTCCCCATCCCTGGATCTGTCAGTGTCAGTTCTGTACTCGGTGGTGCCTCCAGCCCTGAACCTCCTCATCTACAGCCTGAGGAACCAGGAGCTCAAGGCTGCAGTGAGGAGACTGATGACTGGATGCTTTCAGGGACATTAAAGTGCTGGACAATTTCTGCAAATCACTTGTAATAAAAGTAATCTTTGGTACTTCTTGCTGTTTTCCTCTTTTAGGTTCTTTTTCTTTGTTTTGCATTTTGATGTTGTCCACAAATAAATCTCATTCCTTGTGCCATTTCTCATTTTGTTTCTCTCCACCTTCCCTGTGGCCGCCGACTGTGTCAATGAGGGTCTGTACTCTCAGTGGCTCTAAAGGAACTAAAGGATCTCCCAGCAGAGTTTTCTGCAGAGATGCCCTTTTGTTGCCTTCTCTGGAGCTGCAGCAGCAATGTCTGCGTGCAGAGCTGGGGCAGATCAGTGCTGGCACAGCAGCTGTGCTCAAGAAAGAAGAAGTCTCTGGAGCAGTAAAATTCATCATCAGCCCCTAAGTGTCTGAGGATGCATCCCCATCAGAGCAGCAATGAGCAGGAATGGGCACAGCTTTGTGGCTGCCCCAGCTCTGGGATGGGCCCTGGGCCTGGAGCAGGAGCAGCTCTGGAGGGCCCCAGGGCCGGGGCTCTTGTGCTGGCCTGGGCAGATGGGATGGCAGGAGGGGCTGCAGAGCTCTCAGCACCTCAGGCAGAGGGGAGCAGGGCAGCCAGGGAGCTCCTTTGGCCTTGGCCAAGCCCCTTCCCCCATGGTGGGGCTGAGTCCTGGCTGAGCTGCAGCTGCTGCTGTGCCCTTGGCAGGGGCTGAGGCCGTGGGGCAGTGCCCAGAGCAGCCTGGGCTGAGCAGAGCTGTGGGGCCAGAGCCGGCTGGGCTGTGCTGGGGAGAGGCCCTTGGTGCTGCCCAGAGCTCAGGGCAGCTGGCAGAGCTGGCAGGGAGCTGGGCTGGGCTGGGAGAGCCTGGCACAGAAACCATCAGTGTCCATCTCAGCCTGGCTGAGCGGGCAGGGGCAGGACTCAGCCCAGGCCTTGTGGGGCAGGGCCAGCGCCTGGGCAGGCATTGAAAACAGGCAAGAGCCCGAGAGAGGAGGCTGCTCTGTGCCCTTGGGGCATGGACAGAGCAGGGAGGGGCCCAGGACATTTGTCAGCGCCAGCCTCTGTCTGTGCCAGCCCTGGGCAGCCCTGGCTGCTGAGCCCAGCTCTGCCCTGGGCTGAGTTTGGCTGTGGCCCAGCTCCATCCTCCTGCAGGGCTCAGGGCCTGTTCCCGGCCATGGCCAGCCCTGGCCGCCTCTCTGCTGGCCCCGAGGCCGGCAGAGCCCGGGCAGGGCTGTCTGTGCAGCCCCACAGGTGCCACGGGCTTGGCAGGAGCTGGCAGAGGCTGCCCAGCAGGGAGGCCATGGGGCACAGAGCCCCAAGGCTGCCCAGGGCCCCACGGCACAGGGGCCGTTCCCAGCCGCAATGCTCCTGTCCTGGGCTGGGCTGCACAGGGGCTGTGGCACCATGGCTGGGCCAGCACAGGGCCACCGAGGGGCCACGCAGCCGCTGCCGGGGCTGGCAGCAAGGCCGGGCACAGACAAGGAATTGCTGAGCATGGCCTGCACTGGCCAGGGCTGCCTGTGCCCAAGGCAGAGCTCAGCTGCCCTTGGGGCTGCAGGAACACTCAGGAGCCCAAAGAGCCTCCATGGCTGTGCTGGAGACCAAGGCTGGAGCAGGGAAATGCAGGGCTGCTGTGCCATGGGGAGGGCATGGAATTCCAGCACACACCTCAGCTCTCTGATGATCCCGGCACCGTGCTGAGCCCTGTTCCAGACTGGAGCAGAGCAGATGTTGATGGCACAGGAGCCCTGCGGGGCTGGCAAGGACCTGCAGCTTGCAAGGTGCTCTGCTCTCCCTCAGCTCCTCTCGGAGAGATCCAATCCCAGCTCGGCACCTCAGGGCACAAGTGGCACTGCCCGTTCATGGGCACACAGCTGATGTCTGCCTGGAAAGGGGCACAGGTTTTAATACTTGTAGTTTTCATATTATGGAAGGAAATTACTTGAGTATTTTTGAGAAACACCAAAGTTTTCCCTCCAGGAACAGGAATTTCCTGGAAGTGTACTGATGGGAGAAGAATAAGTAATACTGATATTGCCTTCTCCTTGTATCACCAATATTCTGTTTATTATTTCCTCCCCCTCTTCCTTCAGCTGTTTCTAGCTCTCCTGTTGAAATGGCCATGTCTCAGGACATCTCTTCACTAGACTGGCTGGATCTATGTCCTTCCTATTACTCCCAGAGTTCCTGCTCCAGATGCTCCCTGGTCATCCAAGTGCCTCTCTACTGACTGGTGTCATGCTTTGAGAGCCAGGCAGTAGCCCATCCTTCTAATGTTCAAATAAATATTAATTATATCTTATTGCGTTTATATCCATCACAGAATTACCCTTTCTTATGTCTTTGTCTAAAACTGTTCCTGTGTATAAATCCCTTGGGGATAGGGACATGTCAGATGCTGCTGGGACATCCCAGAGAGCTGAGGGAAGAGCTGTGATCGTTATTAAACTGTTCACATGCTCAGCTTGTGTTTGTTGGCAAGAAGCCTTTCTGTGCCTCTGAGTGTCACCAGTCCCTGAGCCCAAAGGACACAAACCTGATGAGTTGTGGTTCCCACTGCAGGGGCTGCACTTGGACCTTGGCTCTGCACAGGAGAGCTCTTCATCCACTTTCCCTCTTTTCCTCCCTCTGGCCATGGAGGCAGCTCCTGCCTTCAGCCTGTGACTCGTGTGTGCAAAGAGCAAATCTGGGCAGAATTGGGGCAGGGACGGTTTGGGGGGACCTTGGGATCAGTGCTGGGCACAGAAAGTGTTTTCCATTGCTCTGAGACTCTCTGCTGTGCACAGTGGATTTAATAGCCAGCAGAGGAATGACTTTTGCATTGGATGGAGCTGTGCCTTCCCTTGGCTTTGTTGGCTGGCAATAAATGAACATCCCTCTGTGTGTGGGGCAGCTCCTTCTCCAAGGAAAACAGGTGGGAGTTGGAGCCCAGGAGCTGAAACCTGCAGGTGCAGCCTGGGCTGGAGGGAGCTCAGATTTGCACAAGACTGCTCTGAGTGCCAGGGCTTGAATGGGGGAAATGGTGGGGTGGGGGTAGGGACAGAGTCTAATGGATTGTCAGCTACAAAGGATCTTGAATTTCATATCTATTCAAACTGCATGAGGAAGTACTTGGATTCAGTGTCATTTGGAAACTGGACATATCAATATATTAGGGCTAAAATAAAACTAAACAGGACCTAAACATTTTTTTTTTCTCACGATCTTTGTAAAAAGAATACATTCAGTTTGAATAGACTTCTGTAATCTGCTTAATCAAACACAAAACATTTGAACACCTATATTATTCCTAGAGGCTTGGCTTGTTAAGGTGTTCTGAATGTTAATGAGCCCTGGGGCACCGAATTCCTGCACTGAAGAGCTGAAGGCTGAAGAAGCCTCTGGAGCAGGAAAATTCAGCAGCAGCCTCCAAGTGTCTGAGGATGTCAGCAGCCCCCACTGAGGCCATCCCTGCCCAGAGACCCTGGGGGAATGGGCAGACAAGGAGAACGTCCCTGGGCCTGGGGCAGCAGAACTCAGAGGCACCAGTGGCTCCAGCTGGGAATGGAGTGTGGGATGGGGCTGTGAAAGCCCTGCCTGGGCTGTGCCAAGCAGGACAGACAAACCCTGACCCCCACCCACTAAAAAACTCTCTCATGGAGACATTTAAAAGGAATGACAATAATTTGTGTCCTCTGAATTGGATGCACTGGAGCAATACTATCAAGAGTTTCTCAGGAGCTCTAAACAACAAAACAACCTTTACTGGGAAATTTAGAAAAATCAGAGAAACTTTGGCAAACGTTTTAATATCGCATTCAATCAACAAAAATAACAACTTCCCAAAGCATTAACTTGGCCCAACTAACTTCACAAACTCTTAGCCTGTTCAATTTTATGTTAATCAATATTTGCAAGAATACAGAAATAGAAGAAATAGATACAGAAAGAGAGAAAAATAAGATACAGAGAAGCACACACACAGCTACCGACTCCTGGATTCCAGCAATGTTCAGATGGAGATTCCAAGAGGAGGTAGGGTCAAGATGTGTGCTTGCCTTGTGGTCAGCCTTAAATACCCCTTGGTGTTCCTGGGCCCTTCCCCCAGGTGGGACTTGGGGTCATTTGGTCACTCAGGAGCTGGGCTGGGGCTCCAGAGGTGGCTGTGGAGCATTGCCTGTGCTGTGCCAGGGACTGGCAGACACTGCTGGGCTGGGATAGAGGCTCTGGGGGGATTGGGGTTCCAGGGCAGGGCAGTGCTGGGGTTCCAGGGCAGGGCAAGGCTGGACCTGCCCCTTCCTCCCCCACACATGAAATGTTTCCAGGCAGCAATCTCCTCCAGTCTGTCACAACAATCCACATTAGAGGTGAAATCCCAATATGGCCATTGGCACCTGCAGGAGAAGGACAGTTCTTTTCCATAGGAAGGAAAGCACAGACTCCCACGGTTTGGAAGGCAGGTGAGAGCCTCATTAGGCCAAGGCCAGCCAGACTTTTCAGGAGAGGCAGATTTTGTCTGGGGGCAATCTTTGGAGATAGGGAATTTTGGAGACAATCTCAATTTTGGCCATGAGCACCTGGAGAAGCAGGACAGTTCTTTCCCAAAGGAAGGAAAGCGTGGAGCCTTCCCCTGTGTTTTGGAGGCAGATAAGCAGTGACCCTTACCAAATGACTGCCTGCCACATTTGTCCTGGCAATATGTCCATGGGAACAATCCCTGGATATAAGGAAATGGAGGTGAAATCCCAATTCTGGCCATGTGTGCCTAGAGGAGAAGGAGAGTTCTTTTCCATGGGAAGGAAAGCCTCGAGCCCCAGTGTTTCAATAGCAGATGAGAAGAGACCCTGCAGGTGCCAAGCTGTCAGGCAGCCCCTGGAGGCCAAACCAGCCAGACCTGCTCCATGTTCCCTTGGTTCCTTGGGGCCCCACAGTGTCTCAATGGTCTCTCTGGTTCCTCAGGCCCCACAATGTCACGGGACTCCTCTGTTCCATGAGGCCACAATGTCACAATGGATCTGTGGACCCTGGAATTTGCAGTGTCACAATGGTCTCCTTTGGCTCCACAGTGTCACAATGGAACACTGATGACACGAGGCCCTGCAGTGTCACAATGGACCTTTGGTTCCCTGCAGCCCTGCAGTGCCACAAAGGCCTCTTGGTTTCACGAGGCCCCACAGTGTCACAATGGTCCTCTTGGTTCTGTGGGGTCCTCCAAGGTCACAATGGTCTCACTGGTGCCATGAGGCCTCACAGTGTCACAATGCTCTGCTTATTCCATGGGGCCTCATAGTGTCCCAATGTATTCCATGATCCCATGAGTTGCCTCAGTGTCACAATGATCTCCTTGATTCCATGGTGCCCCACAGTGTCACAATGGTCCCTTGGTTTCACAGGCCCCACAGTGTCACAATTGTCCCTTGGACCTGCCATTTTGTAAGGTTTTCATTTTGGATTTTGTGTGTGTTTTCCTTCTGATTTCCTTTTATAGTAGTGTAGTAGTAGTAGCTTAATAAGTTTTTTTCCCTTGTTATTAAGCTTGGGCCTGCTTTGCTCTTTTGCCGATCGCACTTCTCAGCATTCAATTGAGAGGTTGCATTTCATTGGGGCGCTGGCATTGTGCCAATGTCAAACCATGACAATGTTTTCACACTTTTATAAGTTTTGGTTCATTTACATATTGGGGTTAATTGTCCAATTACACCTTCAGATTATGCAGCCCCACCCTCCCAGTCTGCTCTCCTCAATTCGCTGTTATTTTCACTTTTTGGGCCTGAAGCTGCAGCGGTGTCCTTGGTTCTTGGGCTGTAAAAGGATTGTTTTGTCTGACTACACTGTGAAGAGTACTTGCTGACACTCTGTATGAAGTTCAGAGTTACAGACTGATGCAGGACATAATCTGGAAAATATGAAAGCTAAAACTTAAGGCATCAGCCTGTCCCATGTTCCCTTGGTTCCATGGGGACACACAGTGTCACAATGGCTCCTCGTGACACTCTGGGCTGCACAGTGTCACCCTGGGCCCTTGGTTCCATGGGAGTTTACCAATGGTCCCCTCTGATTCCACGAGGTCCCCACAGTGTCACAACTGACCCATGGTTCCATGAAATTCCCCAGTGTCACCATGGTGTCCTTGGACCTGCCTTGTCACAACTGATCCATGGTCCCATGACGTTCCTCAGTGTCACCAGGGTGTGCTTGGACCTGCCTTGTCACAACTGCCCCATGGCTCCATGAGGTTCCCCAGTGTCACCAGGGTGTCCTTGGACCTGCCTTGTCCCAACTGACCCATGGCTCCATGAGGGTCCCCAGAGTCACCAGGGTGTCCTTGGACCTGTCTTGTCACAACTGACCCATGGCTCCATGAGGTTCCCCAGTGTCACCAGGGTGTCCTTGGACCTGCCTTGTCACAACTGACCCATGGCTCCATGAGGTTCCCCAGTGTCACCAGGGTGTCCTTGGACCTGCCTTGTCACAACTGACCCATGGCTCCATGAGGCTCCATGAGGTTCCCGTGTCACTGTGGTCGCTGTCAGAGGCTGGATGAGATCAATGTCTCGAGACACCTTGGGCTGAGCTGTCGATCAGTCACTCTGCTGGGACAGCGCTGACCCAGCTCTGAACACCTGAGATATCAGAAGTCCCAACTGGGGGGAGGCCCACGAAGGCCCAGGGGCTTAAAACCAAGGAGCACAAGGTCAGCCCCTGGTATGGACTCTGCCTTCTCCTGGGGTTTGTGTCTCACCCACACTGGAGCCCCAGGAGCTGGGAGCCACATGTGTATCTTTCTGTGGAGCTTCTGTCTACCTGTCTCTCTCTCTCTTTCCTCTCCTTCTAATGCTCTTTATATGGAACAGTTTTGGGTACCTGAACAACTTCAGTGTTTAGGGCTTTCCAGGCTAAATGGGCTGAGGGAATGAAGTTACAGCTGTGACAAGTGATTTAAGTTGGATTGGATTTGCATTAAACACTTTTCCAAAGTTCCTTGTTCTTTTGTACTTTGCCAGTAAAATTTTGGGGGTCCTGAATGGGCGCTGAGGGGCACTTGGGGGTCCCGGAGGGTCTGGGGGACACTGATGGGACAGATGGGGGCGGTACCGGGGTTCTGTGGAGGGCGGGGCATGACGGGCGTTGTAGTCCCGGCTTTAATGGGGCTCTATGGGGCCGCAGAGCATGACGGGAGTTGTAGGCAAAAGAAAAGATGGCGCAGGCCCCAGGCCCCGCCCCCAAAGCCATGATCCCTGGTGCTGATTGGTTGGAGCCGTGATGGGCGGGAGCCTCGGCCAATGGGAGGCAGTGGGGGCGGGAACAGCTATTCAACCCCTCCAGTCCCTCCCAGCACAGCCCAGTTCATCCCCAGCACAGCCCAGTACAGCCCCAGTGCCCCTCCAGTCCCTCCCAGTACAGCCCAGTCCCTCCCAATACACCTGAGTTCATTCCCAGGCCCTCCCAGTTCCCCCCAGTGTCATCCATATCCCGCTCCAGTGTCCCCCAGCCTTCCCCACAGCCTTCCTGCCCATTGCCGGGCAGCGGCGCAGATGGAATGTCCTGCGGCCCAAACCTCCTGCTCCTGCCACACAGCGCCCAGCCTTCTCCCCTCCTCCTCTCCAAGCACAGCACAAATTCCAGCTCGAAGGAGGCTTCCCCAGAGAGGGCTCTGGCTCCTGTCTCAGCCCGAGTGTCCCTGCAGAGGAACAGGGCATCCTTCAGGCAATTCCACAAGCTCAGGGTTCCCATTTCATGGCAAATCTGGGATGAAAATGGCCTTTTTCAGAAAGACAAATGCAGAGGAGATGGATTAGAAATTATTTGGAAAAAGTGACCCTTCTTCCAGACAAAGTTCACCAAGTTATTGCCTACATTTCTCCTTTTCAGATTCTTACAGTCATCTCCTGAAAGTCCAGATTGTTCTGGTGCTTTTCATGAACTGATTGAACTCTTGATATATATCAGTGCATGAGATGTGGAAGCTTCTAAACTGAACACAGAAACAAACTCCCTCTGTCAGCCCATTTTCATCTTCCACATCACTTTCAAGCTGTCCATGGGGGTGTTGGAATGATTATCACACAGCTCTCCATTTCTGGCTGCAGGCTCTGGAGATTCTTTCTCTGCATTCAGTCAGGCTTGCATTCCCTGACAATTCCTGGTAGCCCATCATGGTTTCTTAGGGTAGAACAATAACAGTGAAAATCTCACCAATGGCCCAACTGCCCAGCCCACAAGGAAAAGAAAGAACAAGTTGTAAAGTTCTTCAACTATTTGTCCCGCTTTTCTGCAAGAGTTGAGCTGCACACACGGTGTGGAAAGGCAAGAGAAGCTGCAGCTGGTGGCACATTTTGTGACAGAAGCTGCTCAAAGCTTCCTCGTTCTCCAGCAAAGGTTCTTGGAAACAGCAAACAGGACTGTGGAGAAGATTCTAGGAAAACGGAAACAGCTTTTAAGAAATGAAATGAAAATGGAAAGAAACAATCTAAGATGTTTTTCTCTGTTTATTTTTATGCTACCCTTTTCTGTCTTTCACTACTTCTCCTTCCCACTAATTGCAAGTGGATCTCACTTCTATGATCCACGACGTGGCAAGTTTTAGACAGTGTAAAATACCATCAGCTACACACAGTTTGCCTTCCCCTGTTTTGTTTTGTTTTTTGTTTTTGTTTTTTTTTTGGAGATCAGTGCTGGGGACTAAGTGCAGTTCTTGGGTCAGGTACAAATTCAGCATTGAGGGAATGTGCTCCAAGAGTGTTTGATCCTCAGCAGGGACAATGAACAGCAGTGACCGAGGGGATTCCTGTGCCCCTGGGCAGGAGTCCAGGCTCTGGGTCTGGGCTGGACACGGCAAAGTTCCCGTGTTTGGACAGGCTCAGGGGCTGCCCCGGGGAGCGCAGGGCTGGGCACGGGGGCGAGCGGGCAGCAGACACACGGACACGGGACACACGGACACGGGGACACAGGGACACGGGGACACACGGACACGGGACACACGGACACGGGGACACACGGACTCGGGGACACACGGACATGGGGACGCACAGACATGGGGATGCATGGACACGGGGACACATGGACATGGGACACATGGACACTGGGACACATGGACACTGGGAGACATGGACACGGGGACACAGGGACACAGGGACACATGGGACACAGGGACACACGGACACGGGGACACACAGACACGGGGACACATGGACACATGGACACACGGACATGGGGACGCACAGACATGGGGACGCATGGACACGGGGACACATGGACATGGGACACATGGACACAGGGACACATGGACACTGGGAGACATGGACACGGGGACACAGGGACACACGGACACGGGGACTTAAGGACACGGGGACACATGGACATGGGACACATGGACACAGGGACACATGGACACTGGGAGACATGGACACGGGGACACAGGGACACACGGACACGGGGACTTAAGGACACGGGGACACATGGACATGGTGCTTCAGCTGCAGCGGCAGCAGCGGCAGCGAAAGCAGTGAAAGCAGCGAAAGTGTCCGGCGCCGGGCCGAGCTGGTGATGAGCCGGGCCAGCGGCAGAAGCCGAGCCGTGCCGGGCGGGGCTGAGCCGGGGCCCGGCAGGGTGGGAGCTGCCAGGACGCCTGGAGGGAGAGCGGGCGTGGGGCCAGCGCAGGGCGCAGAGCATCCCGGGCTGGCTGAGGGGCTCCCGACCCCCGGCACGGCATCAGCCCCACTGACGGCATCGTGCTCCTCCCGCAGCCCCACGGCACCAGCGCAGCCCTGGAGATCGTGCTGCTGGACAAGGTCTCCTCTGGCTGTGCTGGTGTCATTCAGCTCCTGGAGTGGCTTCAGCTCCCCGACAGCTTTGTGCTGGTGCTGGAGCATCCGGAGCGGTGCCAGGACCTGTCGGGTTTCCTGGCGGAGCGGGGGTTCCTGCCGGAGGAGGAGGCGCGGGGGCTGCTCCGCCAGGTGCTGGAGGCTGCAGCATCCCCCTGATGAACTGTGTCTGTGTTCCACAGGAACCCTGTCCTACAGCCCACCAGAGGGGATCCACCAGCAATGCTACCACGGCGAGGCAGCAACGATCTGGTCCCTGGGCCTCCTGCTGCACCACCTGGTCAGGGGGACGCTCCTGTTCAGGAGGGGCCAGGAGATATCTGGGGGCAGATCTTGTTCCCAGGACGGCTCTATCAAGGTGGATCCTCATCTCTGGCCTCAGGGGCAATACCAGTGCTGGGAGACAGCAGCAACTTGTGGGCGTCCTGCTCTGGCAGCTGCTGAGGAGGTGGCACATGTCCTGCTCTCCTGCTCTCCTCCAAACAGAGAATCCATGGGGAAGTTTAGGCCCAGCTCTGGGCACACCCAGCATGGCCTGGGGACAGGAACAGGGGGCAACTTCTCCAGCTGACTGGTGATTGCTGGTTTCTCTCCCCAGAGTGCCAGGATGTCATTAAGAGGTGTTTGTCCATGCAGCCCTTGGATAGGCCATCCTTAGGAGAGATTTTCCGTGATCCTTGGGTGCAGGGTGTTCCTCTGCCCTAGAAGATGGGAGAGATCCAAGTGCACAGTTGGATCCAGGGGCCTGGCAGGTAACAGCTCCACACATCGCTTGGCAAGCAATGGCAAAGCCAACCAGACAGGTTTTGTCCTGCCTGTAGCTCTGAGCAGGGGTCAGCAGAAGAGAACACGCAGCTCATGGGCTGGAGCTGAGCTGGAGACCTGGTGTGGAAAGCACTGCGGGCCACCATCCCCCTGGTTTTGCTTGCCATGGTTCGTGGATGGCTGGGGCCCTGGGCAGAGCCCTGACAGCCTGGTCTGGCCCAGGGAAGGAGAAGGAGCCCCTGGAGAAGCTGTCCCAGGTGGGGCTGCTGCTGCTGGGGACAGTGAGGATGATGTCAAGGATGACAACCTCTTGCTCCACCTGACCACCGGCAGGCTGAAGATGGTGGACTTTGATTCTGACACCTCCTCCAAAGCCAGGCTCCACAGGGAGTTTGCAGATGAGTCCACACACAGGGGAATGCTCCCAGATTTGGGCATTGCACAGCCTGGCCGGGAACCAAAGGTTCCCCCTTTGCTGGGGCGGATGCAGCTGATCCTTCAGTCGGCTGCCAGGCTGCTTTTGGCAGGGCTGGGGACATGGGCTGGGGTGGATATGAAATGGGAGTGGGCTCCTGGCCCTGACAACAGCCCCCAGCACCCACCGTGCCCCGGGCTGGGGCTGGGCTGGGGAAGCCAGCCTGACACAAACAAACCCCCATGGTGGGAGCAGAGGTGGGACTCCAGACCCTGTGCAGGGGCTGCTTTGCTTTGCAGGCAAGGAAGGGCTTGGGCTGCTCCACTGCCCTTGTTTGCTTTGGGATCACCATGGGGGCAGTGCAGGGGAAGGGAGAAAGCCTGGGATTCCCTCCCCCATGGTGGGTTTTTCCCTGGCACGCAGGGGTTGGGCCTTCCTTAGGGCCCTGACAGAGATAAGATTTTTGACCTTTTTTCTTGTTCCCCTTTTTGTCTGTAATCTATTTTCAATAATTTGATGTTTGTTTTTCTAGAGGAAGCATTCCAGGTGGAGATCCGGTCTGGATCAGGATGTGCTTGGGAGCAGCTGCGGCGTGGATGGGCTGTGCCCTTGGAGAAGGCTGAGGGCATCGTTTGGGACCAGCTTTTCCTCCAGCGGGGGATGGCGTGAGGTGGGTCCTGTCTGCTGGGGATGGTGGGGTCAGAGCTCTGGGGAGATGGCAGCGAGCACAGGAGCGTCCTGCTCTGGGCAGCTGCTGAGGGCTGGAGGTGCCGTGGCTGGCTGCAGGCTGGGCACATGTCCTGCCCTCCTGCTCTGCTCCCAAAGGCAGCAGTGATGGGCAGCTCTGGGCACAGCTCTGGCACGGCCAGCATGGCCTGGGCACCGCAGGTGGCTGGGACAAGGGGACAGGAGCCTTCAGCTGACGGGGCTTTCTGGTTTCTCTCCTTGCAGCCGGGCTCTGCGGGTGCTGAGGCTGCTCTGGGCTCTGCCAGGGCCCTGCTGGAGCTCAGCACCGGGCTGCAATCAGCCAAAGGAGAAATGGGGTGCCCTGCAGCACAGACTGGCTTGAGCATTTCAGCAACACAGCTCAAGAAAACATGCAGCCACCCAAAAAATAAACTTGTTCAATAACTTCTGAAATGAAATCAATCTGGGATGACCCCAAATGACTTTTTGCAGCTTGCTCAAGCAGTAGCTCAGCCCTTCTCTGAACTGTTCTCTCTTCTCCCTGCCTTTTACTTCCCAACTGCTCCCTCTTTTCCCGCAGTGAGTTCCCAGCCCATTCCAGTCTCCATCACACTGTTGCCTTCCCTGGTGCCCCTCACCATGAGGAAGGCTAAGCCCCAGGCTTAGGGACTCATCCTGTCACTGGCTGAGGAGCAGCAATGTCTCAGAGGTCCGGTGGGATTTTAGTGTCATTGAGAGCTGCTCTCCAGCCCTCAGCTCTCCTCACTGCTGAGTTCCCGCTCCCTTTTCCTCATCCTTGCAGCAGGATGAGCTCTGTGAATCCCCTGGAGCCTCCCCACTCTTCCCAGCCCATGCACCCACCTCAGTTAGGTTGAAGCTGCAGCTTCTCTGTCTCCTCTGGCACACCAGGGAGCCCAGCCCCAGAGCACAGCACTCAGCAGTGCAGTCGGGGCTGGAGCAGCTGCCCTGCAGCCCTGCCTTGGCTCTTTGTGGCAGGGAATGCTCCCTGTTTGCAGCTGTCCCTGCAGGATGGCCCCAGGGCAGAGCCCAGCCGGGCTCCCACTGCAGCCCCTGAAGCTTGGGGCAGACAGTGGTCCCAGAGCTGAGGTTCACGGGGAGCACCCGGAGCTGTGCCTCGCACTCTGTTGCCGTGTGTCACCGTGCAGGCTGGCTTGTACTGGGTGAATGTACCAGCCCTGCTTTGACTGACAGAGGCCGGGCCCATCACATCTCTCCCAAGGCTGCAGGCATTGCCAAGGGCCAGAATCTGAAGGGGCACAGAGATCAGAGCAGTGAAATCATCCAGACTGGGTTTTCAAAGGCCCTTTAGGAGGAAGGGCTTGAGAATAAACGTGCTCTGTTTGCCACACAAACATCAGGGTGAGTGGTCTCTTTGGCTCCAACCCACTTTCCTCCCCGAGCCAACGTTACCCACTCCCTCACACGTCCCCCTCGTGCCTTCCCACTGCCTTGTCCTGTCAGGGCTCCCACAGCCCCTCATCCCTTTGTGGCCCCGTCCCCTCAGGGTCTCCCCAGCCCAGCCAACCTGCCCGGCAGCAGCGCTGCAGCCCCACAGGAGCTCCAGAGGAGCCCCACCAAGAGGCACCTGGGAGCTCTCAGCAATCCAGCCAGCAACACACGGGCAGGAGGACACGGATGGCGCTTCCTGGCTGGGACAGGGCTTGTGGCCGTCTCCAGGCACCGCTCTCACAGTGATCCCCACAGCTCCAGCCCCTGCCCATCTGCTCTGTGGGCAGCACAAGGGCTTCATCAGAGCCACCAAAGGCCAAGGGGCTTCTGGCCATTTTCCCTGCAACCCTGCAAGCCTGAGCAGCTTGCTGAGCCCAGGAACCCTTTTCTCCCTCTTCCCCTTGGCCCTGCAGAGCCTGGGCAGCCAAAGAAAGATCCTGGGAGTCTGTCTATAGCAACACATCCTATATTAACATGCTAAAGAAAAACAAAAAGAAAGAAAAGAACAATCTTAACGAAACAAAACATTCCTGCTGGCTCAGGTGGCCCCAGCAGACAGAGCCTCTGGAATTAGCTCTGTGCAGAGCTCCAGCAGCGCAGCCAGCCGAGCCCCAACAGACGAGGCCGTCTCCTCCATGCCCTGCAGAGCCGATCACGCAGGCTGTCAAAGATGGAATATGGAGCTCTCTCTGCTTCCTGGACGATGTATGGTGTTTGAACTGCCAGGCTTGCGACGTCGACACTGATGTCATTTTCCAAGCCTTCAAGGGCTGAAAGAGAGAGGAACAGAGCCATGGTCAGTTCCCACATCTGAGGGGACCCGAGGGGACTCTGTGCCAGGGCCATCCCAGCCGGCTCTGGCCATGGCCAGAGGGACCAGGGACCAGCTGGTTCAGCCCGAAGCTGCTGGCCACGAATCCCCCAGGTGCCCTGAAAGCTCTGTGTGCTCTGCCCACGCCGGCCCTGGTCCGCACAGGGAGCAGAGCCCTCCGCAGCCGGGGCAGGGCTCGCAGCTCCCCCGGCAGCCCCCACTGGCAGCCTGCTGCCCTCACTCACCCTCAGAGAGGAGCTGGAGCTCTTCCTTCCTCCCCCTCAGGTGCCACCCGGCTGTCCCTGGGAACACAGAGCCTGTCAGGCCCAGGGCACAGCTCCCTGCCAGCGGCGCCGCCAGCCCTGTGCCCACACGCCCTCCTGGCCCGGCTCGTGGCTCACCCATGAACCTGACGGCCGCCTCTCGCAGGGGCTCCTGTGGGCTCTGCAGGTAGGGCAGGGCCCGGCGCAGGTGCTCGGCCACGCTGCTGCTGTCCTCTGCCAGCTGGAGAGAGCAGCAGGAGGGAAGGGTTGGCCCCGCAGCCCCCCAGGCCGGGGCTCCATGGGCACCCGGCTGGGGCCGCAGGAGCCTGGAGCAGAGCCCGGGCGGCCTCGGGCTGCAGCAGCGGGCAGGGGCACAGCTGCCAGCCTGCACACCGAGCACCGCGCTCAGGGGCTGCTCCAGGCTGGGGCTGCGGCTTCCCGGCCCTCCTTACCAGGCACTCGGGGAACTGCCACAGCTTCTGGTTCTGCACCAGCTGTACAAGATCCCTCCTCTTGAGGAACTCGGCCGCACAGAGCAGTGTTTCCTGAGAAGCCTGGAGAGCAGCAGAGATGCGGAGATGGCCCCACAGCCCAGAGCGCAGGACCCCGTCCCTGTGCCAAGGCCAGCAGGAGCTGCAGCCTGCGAGGCGCCAGGGCAGGGCCAGCCCAGCCCCTGCCAGGGGCCAGCGGCAGCTGCCGAGTCCTCACCTCTGCCACTCGCTGGTTCTCATCATGGCAGTGCATGGAGAGTGGCAGCAGGCTCTGGCGCACGTGTGCATCCAGGGTCTTTTTTTCCTCTTCTGGAAAAAAATCCAGCATCTCCCGGAAGATAAACATGGAGCACAACTGCACCTGGCTGTCCTCCTGTATGAAAGGAAGGAAGAAAGACCTCAGCATCAGCTGCTTCAGGCCCACCTGGGCACAGCCTGTGAGTGCACAGGGCACAAAGTGTGCGGGCAGCACCCGCTGGCTGTGGTTGGAGGCGCAGAGCCTTACGTTGTCAAAGAGTGGCAGGAGCGCCTCAGCCAGCTGCAGGGCAAGGGCGCTGGTTATTGGGGCACCATTGCAGAAAAATAACGCTCTGAGGAGAACCGTGGTCATCCTGAGCATGGTGCTGTCATCTTCCTTCAGGAGGTCCACGAGCCTTTCATGCAGGCTCCACATCCTTATGGCCATCTACTTGTGGAACACAAGTGTGTGAAACACCATCCTGCTGGCACAGGGCCCAGGGGCCACAGGCCTGTGCCAAAGCCCTGGGGCAGCTGCAGCAGGAGGCAGGAGAGCTGGCAGCAGCTGCCCCAGTGCCCCAAGGCCAGCCAAGCCCCAGGGACTGCCTTCCCCAGCCCCACGCTGGCAGCACCGCTTCAGCCCCTGCGCTCTTCTCACCGAGACACTGGTGGTGCCGAGCGCCACGAGGCCTCGGAGTGCCAAGCGACGCCTCCCCCTGCACTCGCCCTGCAGGTGCTTGGACAGGAACTGCAGGACGCTGTCCCGGCACTCACTCAAGTTCAGGTGCTCCAGGATCTGAAAGGCACAGGCCGGTGACGGGGGAGCGGCCGGCGGGAGCCCAGAACCGCCCAGGGCCGGGCCCAGGCAGCAGCACAGGGCGCGGGCTCCGTCCCAGGCACTGCGGCCAAGAGAGGGCAGAGAGCCGGGAGGCAGCTCAGCGAGGCAGCGCCGGCCTTCGGCCTCACCTCCACAAGGAACGCCAGGGCGGCCAAATCCCGGCACGGCGTGTCCTTGCTGAGCAGCCCGAGCAGGTGGAACGCAATCCCGGAACACGCGGCTTCGGATGCGCGGTGCATTTCTCTGACAGGAGGAAACACGAGTCAAAGCCCTCAGCCAGCGGGGGCAAACCTCTCCCAGGACTGCCTCACAGAGGTCTGGCCTTTCTCCACCACCCTGCAAGGGGCAGCTGAGCCCTCTGGGAGGTTGCTGCTCTCAGGCACGTTCCTCACTCAGCCTTTTGCAGCCTCCTTGGCCGTCCCTTGGGGACAAGGCCTTCTGGCCCACGGCCATGGGGACTGTGTGGGGCACCTCGGGCACAGGGCACACATGCCAGGGACAGCTGGGGAGCAGGGGGTCTCACCTGGCCAGCACGCCCACAGCACAGTGGTGGGTGTCAGCACAGAGCAGAGTGTCCCAGCCACGCTTGTCTTCCATGGCCACCACCACATCCTCATAGTGCAGTCGGCAGAGCAGGGCCTTGAGGGTCTGCTCTGCAAAGCTGTGCACAGAGCAAAGCTGAGGTTACACTGGGAGCACTGGCCCCTGCCCTGGGCACATGGCAGGGACAGGAGGACTGGCATGGAGCACCTGCTGGGGCTGGTGGCAAGGCCGTGTTGCTGCTGGCATCCCTTCCAGAAGGTATCGACCTCCTCTGGCACATCCAGAGTGCTGAAGAGCACTTGGAAGAGCAGATGCACAAAGAGGCCGGGGAAACACACGGTGACTACATGTGGCACACAGGGCAGCTGGAGGATCTTCCACATCACCACGGTTGCCTGCAAAGGACAGAGCAGCCTGAGACAGCGCTCAGTGCCGAGGTGTCCGTGTGGCAGGGCCCGAGCACAGGAGGGAGATGCCCGGAGAGACACAGGGGGAGCAGCGGGCCTGGTGGCCCTGGAGCTGCCCCGAGGCCAGGTTTCAGCCCAGCGCCTGAGGCAGGGAGACGCCGTGGGGGAGGGAGGATGGAGAGCTGCTGGAAAGGTGGCCTTGGGGCCAGCAAAGGCAGAAACTCACAGCCAGGGCAAGGACAGCCGTGTGGTCCCCATCGGAGGTGCACGTGCTGTGCTCTGGCCAGCTCCCCAGCACATCGAGGAGCACGAGCATGGCCGGCTCTGCAGTCCTCAGCGAGCACATGATGCTCTTCCACATGGCCAGAGCAGCTCTGTGGGGTCAGAGCTCTGTCTCAGAGGAGTCTGGGACACAGCAGCGTGGCCTGGGCGGCAGCGGGGAGCTGAGCTGCTCTGCCAGCCCTGCCTCTGCTCACTGCCCCTCACTGGCAGCACGCAGGCAGCCCAGCCCTGTGGGCACTGGCCCCTGAGGGGCAGGGGGAAAGCATGGCAGCACGCTGGGGGGCTGGCAGGGGCCAGGGCTGGCAAAGGGAGCAGCCAGAGGGCCCTGGAATTCTCTGTGTCAGACACCTGGGACAGGCTGTGCAGGGAGAAGGGCTGCTGAGCCCTGAGCCCTCTGGGCAGGTGGGCCCCATACCTGTCACACAATGGGGCCACACGCAGGAGAGCCATCACCACGTCAGAGGGCTGTGCCTCTGTCAGATCCAGAAGGGGCCTGTACAGATTGTACTCAGGAAACTCATTGGCCACGAGCCACTGGTGGATGTACCTCACCATGGCGGGCACCTGGAGAAGGCAGGGGAGACTTGGAAAGCTGCCGGGGGAAGGAATGTGCCCAGCTGCCCCAGAGAAGTGCTTCCCTTGCCACCACACTGCCATGGCCTCAAAGGCTCCCAGGGAGCAACAGGCGTGGCTTGGGAGGCCAAGCAATTGCTGGGAGAAGAATAGCCAGGCCACAGGCTGCTTACTTGCTTTGGGCTGGAAGGACCCTCCTCCACAAGCATATCCAGCAGGGCAGCGCTGGTCTTGGTTTTGAAGATGGGAGAGTACGCTCTGAGCACGGTGCCCATGGCGCTGCTCTCTTCCTCCCGAATCCTCTTCATGAATTTGCAAACCATCTGCAGCAGAAGGGCAAGAAGCCCGGGATGCTGCATGGAGTGCTCCGAGCACAGTGCTGGGCTGAGCAGTGCCAGCAGGCCCAGCCCAGGTGGGGATGGCTGCAGGTACCTGCGCTGTTCTGCGGAAGCGGCCACGGGTGCGTTCCTGCTCTCGTGTGCGCTGCACGGCTGCACCTGGCAAAGAGCGAGCGCAGCCCGAGCTGAGGGGCTGCGGGAGAGGCCGGAGAACACAGCCCAGCCCTGCGCTGCCCAGGCAGGGACAGCCCCACGACGGCCCAGGGCACGGAGCACGGCTGTGGGGTGTCTGCCCGGCCCCTATTCCATCCTGTCCATGGGCATGGCCCCAGGGGATGGCATGGCATGGCATGGCATGGCATGGCATGGCATGGCATGGCATGGGGCCAAGCTGGCTGCAGGCACCAGCCCTGTGGCCCAGCTCTGCCACTCACCCTTCTGCCGTGGCTGGAACTGCTCCAGCTCTTCAGGCTGCTGTGCTGGGGCAGCTCCAGGGCCTTCTTTCTCCTCCTTCCCCCAGGCCAGCTTGGGCACGCTCGCAGGTCTGAGCTCTACGTCGCTGCCTGGATTCATGGCTGCTTGCAGAAGGTGAAAAGGAAAAGGTCCGAGTCAGCAAGTGCTGCAGTCGTGCCTTGAGGGCACCTGCAAGAGTGAAGACTTGGCAAGGCTACAGGACAGCAAGTCCTGCACTCTGCTCTTGGGGCTCCCGCCACAAAGACAGGAGACTCCTGTCAAGGATGGTGCAAATGCCACAGTCTGCCCTCGAGGGCAGCTGCAGAAGATTTGCCTCGGGAAGGCCAGGGGTCACCAAGTGCTTTGGTCTGGCCACGAGCTCACCTGCAGGAGTAATACCTTGGGAAAGCTCTGGGTCAGCAAGGAACGAGTGGCTGTGCAGGGCTCCTCACAGCACCGCTCTCTCGCGTCCTCTCTCGTCGTGTGCACCGAGCACTGTGGAGTGTAACTGTAACTTGTAACTGCCAACACCTCTGCCAGAGCGTGTCACCAAGGGCCCTTGGAATCCCTGTCCCGTTCCATTCCACGGTGACCATGCTGCACCGTGTCACCAAGGGCCCTTGGAATCCCTGCCCCGTTCCATTCCACGGTGACCATGCTGCACCGTGTCACCAAGGGCCCTTGCACGCACTGCCACCTGCCCTGGGGCCACCCCCAGCCCCCCAGAGTGGCCCAGGGTGGAAGGAATGCCTTGCCCCAGGTGTGTCAGACAGCCCAACAGGATCTTTAGGAAGGGCTCAGCCCATCAGCAAACGCTGCCCTGCTCTGCGGGCTCAGAGCAGCAGGAGCCCCCGGAGCTGCTGACGCAGCCGCAGTGGGAAGGGCACGGGGCCTCCACAGAAGCTGGCACGGCCTCCTCGGGACACGTCCCACATGGTGGCCATCCTGAGCACGGCCGTGGGACACAGACCGGGAACGTGTGGACCAGGGCAGAAATGCTGCTCTGAGCCCTGGGGCCCGGGCAGCGCTGACAGCAGCAGGTGAGGCACAGTCCCCGCCCAAGCAGAGTTCCCCCGAGCCCTGGCAGCACCGGTGCCCGTCTCCTGCCCAGAAACCTGTGCCCCAAAAGGGCTTCTCTGCCCGAGGGCAGCCAAAGCTGGTGTGCACTGGGGGCTGTGCTCCGTCCTACAGGGGCTGTTGGTAGCAGCACCTGGAGTAACTGGTGGCAACACTTGGTGCTTGATAGATGTTGTTGCTCCTTCCCAGAATGATTTTTTCATGGAAGGGATTAGCAGCAGCACAGAAACACCAACAGCTACTGAACTTCACAGGACAAAGAGACTCCACCGAAACACTGCCATGTTTCCGTGTGCTTTTGCGTCTTTCTTGCACTCTGAAAGAAGAAGAATTGCCCAAGCCCTGCTATTCAAATCTCCAGCTGCTGTGTGTCTGCCTGTGGCAGCTCACTGCAAACACAACTGGCTGCCTGCTCAGCTGGGCAATGGACAGCCACAAACAGGGAGGGCCCTGGTGAACATCTCTTTGGTCTCGTGGGGCAGCGAGGGCACAGGAGACAAAGACTGCTCCTCCCGAGTTCATGGGGCAACAGAGAGATTTTATTTCCCAAGCCCCCCCTTACACAGGGCATTTGAAAGACCAGGCCTGGAAGCTCTCATTGGTTTGAGCTCCATGCCCCTTCAGGTTCTGGCCCGTGAGGTGCCTGCAGTTTTGGGAGATATTTGATTGGTCAAGACCCCTGTCAATCATGGGAACACCTCACCCTTCTTTTCTTTATAAAATTCTGTGTATTGTTCTCTGTCACCCATCTGCAAGGGCCCTTTGCCAACATGGGGACAGAGGACAGCGTGCATGTAATTTACACTGGAGCTGCAGCATTCCCCTCCAGGAACTGTTAGGGGAGAACTCAGGCCACAGGCATAATGCTTCTTGGTTACAAATTGAACTTATCTCTAAAAGCAGAAAGCTATTTAACCCTGAGCCCATTTAACACTTGGAGAAAAACCCAATTTTATAAAACAACCTTTCAGCACTTGATCCCTTGGGGAAAAACCAAACTCCCAGAAAACAGTCTGTAAACAGAAAAACTCTTTGTAAACATGAGAAATAATTTGTAAACAAATCAAATCCATCTATGAACTGTCCATGAGGCAGGTGATCATTTGTAATGCTGTCTGTGGTTTCCAGTGTCCATATTTTAGGCAGCTGTATTGTACTGTTGTAGGATTTATTATAAAACATGAGAACAGACTCAGAGGCGAGGAGGGTGTACCCTCAATCCAACCCCTTTCCCCTTTTTTCTTTGTATAAGAAATAATAATAGGATTAGAACATGGATTTTGAATACTATTAACTTATGCAAAGTTTCATCCAGGTTTACTGATAATATTTTTCTTTATCAGCCAGGTTCAGGGCGAAGAACTTGATTGGGAGATGTTTTGATCAGGGCAAGGAACTTGGTTGGGAGACATTTTCTGTATTTATATTTTATCTAGTGCAAACCATATACTTTTTTCCCTTTGTTAGAAGTTAGAAATTTTTTATTGACTTTAATAAAATCTGACTTTTAACTTTTAAAATGATGACAAGTGGCAGAATTTCAGTGAAAAAACATTGCAACTGCAATTTGCTTATGACAAATCAATGTTCTGTCTGTACCTCAGTGGATATTCTTTGAATCATACCAGTTTATCTTGAAGCAATGCAAGAATAATTACACAAATATTAAGAAAAGACATGTTAATGCACACACTAGGACTTCTTTAAGACAATGATTTACTAAAATATGAATATCAATCTAATATCGATATCCAAATGAGATGGACAAAAACTCTCTAAGAGTTTAAAGTTAGAAAGTGTATGTTTATTGAGTCAGCCAGGCAGTAAGTGGGATAATTCCCTAATGCACACTGCAAAAATCACAGGTATTACAAAGCTTTTTTATTTGCAGAAGTCTTGAATACACAAAATATGAATGCATATTCATATCCCTGTCACTTCCTCTGCTCCGCTTCATGTGCTAATTGGCAAAAAGGCAATTAAGCATGTGTGGTTCTGTTCCCTGAAATGAGTCGGGGGTCCATTTCGGGGAGGGGTCTCCAAAATGAAGAAGCAATATAAGCCTTCCTCGTTCTGACCTTTCTGCCTTTCCCATGGATACGTGACAAATGAAACCTTGCCGTTTTCCTGTGCTTAATGGATCCCTAAAGTATGGGAAGTCTGCAACTGTTTTTGTGCCCCTGAAATCTGTTTATCACCAGGAGCGGGGCTGGGATGTGCCCTGGTGCCTGGGACATCACCAGGAGCAGGGCTGGGATGTGCTCTGGTGCCTGGGACATCACCAGGAGCGGGGCTGGGATGTGCCCTGGTGCCTGGGACATCACCAGGAGCGGGGCTGGCTCTGATGCTCTCCAGTGCCTGGGACATGACAAGGGGTGGTGCTGGCTGGGGTTTGTTTGGTGCCTGTGCAATCCCAAGGGCAGTGTCACAGCGGGGCAGCTCTCAGTGTCCCCAGCAGGTCACAGTGTCCAGGGCAGCCCGTGCCAGCGGTCACTGTGCACACGGGGCAGGCTGGGCTGGACAGGGGACGGGTCAGAAACGCTGCCCTGGGACTGGGGTCTGCCCCTGCCTCTGGGGCCCAGCCCCTGCTGGGAGCGCCTTGGGCAGGGCACGGGGCTGCTGCTGCTGGGCCAGGGGGACAGGCCGTGCCCCCTGTCCCCTGCTGCTGGGCCAGGGGGACAGGCCGTGCCCCCTGTCCCCTGCTGCTGGGCCAGGGGGACAGGCCGTGCCCCCTGTCCCCTGCTGCTGGGCCAGGGGACAGGCTGTGCCCCCTGCCAGCTGCCCAGGCCCCTCTGATGCCTGTCCCTCGTCCCTGTGGCTCCTGTCCCCACCACTCCCCACCACCTTCACTCCCTCCTTCAAAGCCCCACTCAACCCCTTCACAGTGACCTCTGGAAAGAAAGAATGAATGAAGGAAAGGAAGTGTTGGCTGTTCACCCTGGCTGGATATCAGGCACCCACCAAAGCTGCTCTCTCACTCCCCTCCAGAGATGGACAGGAGGGAGAAAACAGAATGAAGGCTTCATGGGTTGAGCTAAGGACTGGGACAGATCACTCAGCAAATGCCATCATGGGCAAACCATTTTCAAAATTGGAGATAATAATGGAATTTATTGCTATCTGGATCAGGGCAGGATAGTGAGAAGTAAAACCAAGCTTTAAAAACACCTTCTGCCCTTTCCTCCCTCCTTCCCATCTCTACCTCCCCCCGCAGTGGGTGCAGGGAGACAGGGAATGGGGGCTCTGGTCAGTTCATCCCCGGTTGTTTCTCCTGCTGCTCGGGGAGAGGAGTCATTCCCCTGCTGTGCCAGGGGTCCCTTCTGGAGACACTTCTCCATGAACTTCTCCACGGTGAGTTCATCCCACGGACAGCAGTTCTCCACAAGCTGCTGCAGCGTGGCTCGCTCCTCCATGGGCTCACAAGTCCTGGCAGGGCCCTGCTCCAGCGTGGGCTCCTCTCCAGGGGTTTGCAGGTCCCTGCCAGGTCCCTGCTCCAGCACAGGTTTCTCATGGGGTCGCAGCCTCCGCTCAGGCATCCCCCTGCTCCAGCACGGGCTCCTCCAGGCGCTGCAGGTGCATCTCTGCCCTCTGTGCCCTCCACGGGCTGCAGGGCCCAGCTGCCTCCCCAGGGACTGACCAGGGAATCTCAGGGCAATCAGCTCCAGCAGCTGGAGCAGCTCCTGCACCTCCTGCCCTGCCCTGCCCTGCCCTGCCCTGGGGTGTGCAGAGCTGCTCCCCTCACACATCCTCACCCTGCTCCTCCCTGCTCACAGTCACAACTCCAGCATCACCCATTTCCTTAAATCTCTTATCCCAAAGGCGTTACCACCATCTCTAACAGGGCCAGCCTTGGCCAGCAGCCAGTCTGTCCTGAAGCCGGCTGGAATTGACTCTGTGGGACATGGAGGAGCAGCTGCTCTCACAGAAGCTGCTCCTAGATCCCCTGCCTTACCAAAACGTGGCCATGCAAACCTGGTATAAGTATGGTAGAGTTTTTATTACCACTATTAATTCTTATTATTTCTATTACCTCTATTTTTGCTATTAATGGTACAGTTGTTATTATTATTACTAGTATTTTTAGTCTTTTGGACTCTATATTAATAGTGGCTAGATTAGAACTGGAAACAAAGGTACTTCATTGCAAGTAGCGGTTAGAGTTCTGTCAGCCTCTTG
Organism: Lonchura striata; assembly: GCF_050655825.1. Taxonomy (NCBI): domain Eukaryota; kingdom Metazoa; phylum Chordata; class Aves; order Passeriformes; family Estrildidae; genus Lonchura; species Lonchura striata. The sequence continues at coordinate 5,604,143 of NC_140738.1, forward strand.
CCCTGCCCTGTTCTGTGTCATTGCTGTGTCTGTGTGTGAAGCTGCTGCTGCCAGGCCACCCTATTTCTCTGGTTTGGAAAATTCCATGGCATTGCTCACATGTCAGAAAGAGAGGGGCTCATTCCATTCAAACGCATGCCCTTAGCTCTTTGAGTCCCATTGTTGGAAGCTTGTTTTCTAACATTGTTGACTTTCTCAGCTTCTGTTAATATTTGTGATTTTATAACAAAATGTTCTTGGATGTGATTGTGCAAGATTCTCTAATCAGCTTTCAGTTTGCTCTTGGGTTTCTTACCGGTGTGTCCGAGCTGAAGGCAGCATTTTGGGTGGAAGGCTTCAGTGGGAGCTGGGATTGCCTCGGCAGCAGCTGGTTTTGCAATGTGAGCAGAGCTGACAGAGATTCCGTGCGCTGAATATTCCGCCTGGTTGGAGCCGCAGTGCCCGGCTGGAGGGAGCCGCGCCGGGCGCTGCGGGTTGTGCCGGGCCGGGCAGCGGCCGCAGCCCCGGCAGGGCCCGGCCGTGGACACGGAGCCTTTGCTGGGCAGGGCTCGGCCCTGCGGCGCCGGGCGGGCGGTGCCGCTCCCGCCGGGAGCCTGCGGGAGCCGGGACAGCGAGAGAGCCCGGGCCGAGCATCAGCCCCGGGGCACGGCCCGGGAGGGGGCACAGCCCGGGGGTCCCGCAGAGCCTCCCTGCTCCAGAGCCGCGCCTGCCGCAGCGGGGCAGCTGCGGCACCTGCGGGGCACGGAGGAGCCGCAGGCGGCGTTCCGAGCGCTCCTTCGGGGCAGGATTTTGTCCCGCTGCGGGGAATTCCCGCGGGCCGGGCGGGCCGGGGCCGCTGCCGAGCGCCGCCGCCTTTCCCGGGAGCCGCCGGGCAGAGCTCTCTGCTCGGGGCTGGGAAAAACACCTTCACTGCCCTGGGAACATTTAAAAAGTTTAATACAGGACAAGAGGAGACAAGGCCATACAGCAAAGGTTCTTACGGCCGGGTGCATCTCGGCACTGAGCCAAGAGCACACGGTTATCTCCGGAGATACCCCTTGAATACCATTTCCCTTACACCAGCCGGTTGCATATTCATAGTCCCTTATGCATAGTAAACTTTTTCCCAAGCTAGTTTACATATTCCAAGAACTGTTCAGCATGGCTCCTCCTCGGTTCCACCTTTTTAGGGCATGTGTATTCCTTGGTTGTGGTTTTGGTCCTTTTTTATCATCATCTTCAGTTTTGGCCCCGGCCCACACTGCCTTCAGACGGTGAGTGTTGATGGTTGGCAGATCTGTACAGGTGTCCTCATCCTGTGCTCACTGGATGTTATCCCATCCAAGCAGGAATTTTAACACAAGCATGCTTCTATCAGCTATGGCACTAGTATGTCTGAGCTTAATCAATGAACAGCAGAAATAAAGACTATATAACAAAGTTATTGCAACACCACACATATAAAATCCAATGGAATGTTTGCAAAAAGCCAATATTATAATATGTATCTATAACAGGGCCAAGGGCCGGGTGCCCGCTCGGCAGCCCCGGGACAGCAGAATTTTGGGGTCCGGTGCTGGCTGCCGGCAGAGCCCCGGCGCTGGGCCGGGGATGCGTGGGACCCTCCCGCGGTGGGGTTGGGCTGCCCGGGGCAGGCGCTGCATCGTCAGCCCGGAGCCACCGGGGATCGCCCCGTACCGGCGGGGCGGGGCTGGGGAGCGGAGAAGGGCGGCACCGGAGCTGGGGGACCCTCTGCAGCCTGCGGGGTCGGACAGACCGATAAGGGGGTCCCCGGGAGCCTGGAACGTTGTGAAAAACGCTAATCACTTGGTTTTTAAAATTTTAAACGTTTAATAATAATAAAATGGTTATAAAAATAGTAACACAATTAGACTAATCAAATTTAGAGTTAGGACAATTACAAGACAATAAAAAGCAAAAAATTATAGACGTCCAGATGCTCTCGGACACTTAAGCCAGGACAAGCATGCCTTGTGAACAAAGGAATAACCCTAAAAGCAATAGCCTATTGCATATTCATGTATCTCATACATGATGCATAAATTCCTTGCAAATTAGGAACTTTTCTGGATTTTGTCAACTTCTTTCCCTTAATCCTGGTGCTTCCATAAAGATGGAGACAAGATGGAAGAATGTTTGTCTTTTCTGATAAGGAGGTTGTAACTCTATGTGCCCCAAGTCACCGCCATCCCTGTGTGAAGAGTTTATTGATTATCTCATCTCTTGCTTGAGCAAGTAAAAAAATCCTACATCGCAGAGTTTCTATTTTAATATTATGTTGTTACCTAAAACTCTATTTAACACACTACTTAAGAGAATGAATACAGCATAACTTTCTAACATTACACATATAATATTCATGGTAACATTTGTGAAAAGCCAATCATAAAATAAGCATTCTACACAGAAAGTGTTGAAATGGTAAAACCAGTCAAAACCCCTTAGGAATTGGAAGGAAAACCAGAGGCAGTGGCAGCTAACACCTCAGAAACCTGTGGCTTTTGCTCCTCTCTTCGACCTGAGAGCTTCCTGGGCAGGGGCGACTCTTCCAATTGCACCAGCGTGGCCATGGCTGGGAAGGGCAGCGAGCAGATGGGTTGAGCTTCTCCTGCCAGCCCCTGAAGTGCCAGCTGTCATTTGTGTGCGCTGAGGATTCCCTTCAGGCTCGGAGCTGGCGCAGCTGCTCCTGGGCGCTGCTCGCCCGCGGGCGCAGCGGTGCTGCAGCCGCTGTCCCGCACACAGGGAGGGCTCTGGAGCCTCCCAGGGCACCAAGGAGCGGAGCAGGGAACGTGCCGGGATCTGCTGCAGGACCGTGGGGCTGTGGGGGATCCTTCGGTCTCTTGGATGGGGCAGGGAGGGGGCAAATGGAATCAAGGTGAGACAGGGATCAGGCAGCCCCACGCCAGGCAGCGTTTTCTCCTCTGAGAGCTCCTCTGAGCTGAGCGAGCTGGTGAATCCTGCGGAGCAAATGAGACCCGGGAGCGAGGGAAGTGCTGGCTGGGAAGGAGTCAGATAAACCCAGTGGGTATTTCCCTTTCCAAGGGGCTCCTGGGGAGACAAAGGAGACAAGAAGGGTTCCCCATCTCATGACACTCCCTTTTCTCCTTCAGTAGCCCTATTGCAGTCACTGCAAACAAGAGTTTAGTTGATCCCTTTGATGCCAGGGAGAACCCAGAACTTGAACCTCGCTGGATCCAGCCCTGTCTGCCTATCACCGAGCAGAGGGAAAAGATAAAGAACCTGGGTGGGGGTGGAGCCAAAATGGCATTTTGCCACTTCTGATCTGCTCCCAGCTTTTGCAGCAGGTCACCAACCCCATCGCTGCAAACCACTCCCTTTTGCAAGGCACACGTGGACCTCGCTGGTAGCTCAGGGCTCCTGAAGGGGCTGCTGCAGTTGGCAACTGGAGCTGTTGTTGAACTTTTCACATTGCTTAACGCCCCCTGCCAAATGCCATCAAGTGGCTGAGGAAGGACACAAAAATATTACCCTGGAGAAAGTGGGGCCAAAAGCTTGGAAAAGGATAAAAGAAATGTTCTGATGATGACAATGTCAAAAAACCACAATTTATTTTTGACAGCAAATGAGTACCCACAGCCCTCCAGCCCTCCCAGACTGGCAGGCCGAGTGGGGCCGTTTCCATGGCATGAGGAGCTGGCAGCCTGCAGAGAGAAACCAGAGAGCCACGGTCAGTCACAGAAGGCTCCTGTGGCCCTGTCCCACCACGGCCTGTGCCTGGGCCAGGCTCCTGTGTGCTCAGAGCCCAAACCTCTTGACCCATTCTCTGTTTTTAGAGAAGGACAGAGTGGTAAGCCACATTCCATCTCCTCTGCTGAAGCACAGCCCAGCAGCCTCCTCAGCAGCTGCAAGGGCGGGATGCCCGTGTGCCTGGTTTCCAGGCTCCCCGGCAGACCAGGGGTTAAACGTTGGGTGTCTCCTGGATTGTCCCCGGAAAGGGCCCATCTCTGCACCAAGACACCTTTTTTCATTTGTAAATTAGGTCTTTCTTTCTCTGCCAACTGTGGTTTCTCCAGCTCCGGCTGCAGCCACTGGTCATTTAAAACTTTAAGAATCTTTTTCTACAAGCACAACTGACTTGATGTATATTTTTACAAAATCACGAATTATGCCATAACATATATTACAATGGGGCTGCAGAGATCCACCTGCAGGTCCATGGGGATGCAGAGATCCCCTGCAAGTCCATGTGGATGCAGAGATCCCCTGCAGGTCCATGGGGCTGCAGAGATCCCCTGCAGGTCCATGGGGATGCAGAGATCCCCTGCAGGTCCATGGGGATGCGGAGATCCCCTGCAGGTCCATGGGGATGCAGAGATCCCCTGCAGGTCCATGGGGATGCAGAGATCCCCTGCAGCCCCTGGAGGAGCCGGGCTGGAGCTCGGCGATGCCTGAGAGGAGCTGTGAGCCCGCGGGCAGAGGGGCCCCGCTGGAGCAGCCTGTCCTGGCAGGACTGAGCCCGTGGCACAGTGACCCACGCTGCAGCACTCGGAGGGGGCTGTGCCCAGGGGATGGACTCCGCTCCGAGAAGTTCCTGGAGAAGTCTCGGCCGGGAGAGAGCGCAGGGTGCAGCAGGGAACGACTCCTGTCCCTGAGCAGAGGGAGAAGCCCCGGGGGATGAGCTGAGCATGGCCCCATTCCCTGTCTCCTGCCCTGCCGGGGGAGGAGGTGCAGCTGGGAGCAGGGAGGCGTGGGGAAAGCTGCATTTAAGGCTCTGCACTGACTTCTCCTTCTCCTGCTCCGAGTCTTTGGAGTTTTCTGCCAGAAATCTCTCCCCTTCCCCCACCCACCCACAGGGCTTCGGGCAGGTTTCCCTTTTCGGGGGAAATCAAAGCGAAGCACTGATGCACTAACGAGGGGCAGGGGAAGTGAGGCTCCTGGGCTTCCCGCAGAGGCGGAGGCACGGGAGGCGCAGGGCCGGGAAAGCCGTGGCGGGAGGCGCGGAGAAGTTTGTTTGTGTGAGCAGCTCAATCCCGGCTCGGCCCGGGCCCGTGCCGGGGCTGTTCCTCATCTCCGGCTTTCCCCTCACGCAGCCCGGGGGCGCCGAGAGCGCGGGGCGACGCGGGGCCGTGCGCAGAGCCCGCCCCGAGCTCGCTACCATTGGCCGCCGGTGCCGTCAGTCGCGGTTGCGGCGCGCTGATTGGTGGGAGCGGGGCGCGGCGCGGCCCCGGCGGCGGGCTGAGGGCGGCCGTGGCCGCGCAGCGCCGCCATTGGCCGAGCGGCTGTGCGGGCCCGGCAGCGGCGGCAGCGGCCGGAGCGCGGTGAGGCGGCGGCGGCGGAGCTCGGAGGCGGCCCCGGCGCAGGTGGGAGCCGCGCTGGGCTCTGCGGGGGCTCGGGGCCGGCTGCGGGCGGAGGGGGCGGCAGGGGGCTCCGGCGGCTCGCCGGTGCCGTGTCCGGCCCGTGCCGGCCCCGGGCTGAGGGCGCTGCGGGAGCGGCTGCCCGCGGTCTCCTTCCCGCCGGGGCCGGGCAGGAGCCGCTGCCGGAGCAGCGCTGGCTCGGCCCGGCTGCTGTGGGTAGGACAGAGGGGCTGCCCCGCGGCCGGGAGCGGGCGGGGAAATTCCCGTCGCCGGAGGTTCGTGTGCCCGGCGGAGAGCGAGGAGTCCTGTCAAAGTGACTTTATTGCCGAGCAGGGGCAGAGGCCGTGGGGCATTTGCCGTGCGCTCTCTGCCGTGGCTGTAGTCCGCAGCCTCCTTTTTATCCTCATTTTCCCGGCCGCATCTCCCTCTGCCTTTGCCCACCGGCTGAGTTCCTTGGAAGGTTCCGACTTCCCGATGCGCCTGCTGCCTGCCCTCGTTAATGTGCACCCTCCTTTTGTAGAACAGCCGATATTCATGGCTCTGTTAAGTCTTTGTTCTTCTCCTCGAAGTTCGGGAATGTAGCGGGACTTTGAGCAGGTCTCTGGGTCAGTTTGTAACATTTATTGGAACTGATGGTTTCTCCCCTTATCTACAAGTGCCCGGCCCTATCTCCAGGCAGATTCACTCCTTGACTCTGTTTTGTCCTTCCCGGGTCCTCTTTGGTTTTGTGATTATTCTCGGTGCCCTCATTCCCTGTCCTTTTGTAGCGTTTGTGGATCAGGAGGCCTGGCTGCCACCTGCATGCCCTGGCTCAGCTGCTGGATGAGCTGCACTGCCAAGGTGTGGAGCATGGTAAAAAGATGAGAGTTGCTGCAGCACAGAAGAGGAGAAGCAGCATTCGTTTGACCCCTGGTGTGCTGGGGAGCCAGGAAAGCATGTCCCATTCCCATCCTTTCTGTGTTTGACCAATACATAAACTGCTCTCCTATTTCCTTTGTTATCCTTTTCACCACTTTTCCCTTGTCATCTCTTTACCAGCAGCAGTTTGAGTCATTTAGTTTTCCACAAACTCCTGCTTTTTCTGCTAACAGATAATCTGATCCCATCCCCTGGTGAAATGTTGTGTTCATCATTTCAGTGGCTTGGTCGGCAGGAAGGTCAGGAGCTGGAGCTGTCTGGTTGGTTCTTCTTTCGAGGACAGCTTGTAATGTAATGATGCCATTGAAATGATAAATGGGTTCTCAGTCTCCTGGTAAGAATTTGTGAGAAATGCCAATCACTTGGTTTTTAAATGTTAGAAGTTTAATAATAGTGAAATGGTTCTAAAAGTAGGAATACAATTAGACTAATTAAAATTTAGAGTTAGGATGATTACAAGACAATAAAAACAAAGACTTACAGATGTCAGGATGCTCTCTTGGGCACTTAAGCCACAACAAGCATACCTTGTGAATAAAGGAATCACCCCTAAAAAAATACACTGTTGCATATTCATATATCCTTCATGGTTATGCATACATTTTATTTAAAACAAGAAACTCTGTCTGTTGTTGTATGTCAGCTGTTTTTTTAATCCCCACGGCGTGCTTCAGTCTGAGCAAGGCCTGAAGAAATTAGCTTCTTCTAGTAAGAAAACAATAAATTCCTCTTGTCTGGAGAATTTAGGTGTTCCTTGAGCGAATTTAGGTGTTCTCATTCCTTAACCCCCCCCCACCCCCCCCCCGCAATGCATATTTTCTCTTTTAACTACTAAAGCTTCATTTTATCTTCAAAGATACATTTACCATACTATTAAAATGTTAATACAGCACAACTTATCAATGTAACATAATACATATAGTAACTATCTGCGTGGAGCCATATAACATGCATTTTTCACAAAATTTTTTTGGTTCCCAGGGGCTGGTCCATGGTGTTGTAGGATTTGTTCTGTTGGCCCTTTATCTTTTTCCCCATTTTTGGGTGCTCCCTGCAGCTGAAGTTGCATCAATTTACCATTTTTTTCTTAATCCTTCATCATATACTTGAATTCCAACTGATTTCCCTGAACTTGTTCTAGCAAAATCCCCAGTGCTCTGATACACCCTGTACAGCACAGACAGTGACAGCAGATGTTGGAGTGGGCAGAGGGATGATCCCCCCCCTTATTTTAGTGAAGTTTTCACAACATTCTCCATTTGCTGTTTCCCTTTGCAGCTTCAGCCATTTCTGTTGCAGAGTCAGAGATCCTCAGCATGGGCTCTGCCTTCAGCTGTGCAGATTCCACCTGTGCAAGCAGGCAGAGCTTGGGGTGAGGGGCAGAGGGAATCAGCCAATTCCTGCCCCAGGCAAGAAGAGCCAGGTACATTGTCCCCACTTTGCCCCAGCAGTGTTAATTTGCATTTCTGAAGCTCCTCCTGGGTGCCTGGAATGCAGCTTCTCTTCCACAGCAGCCTTCAGCAGCCTCAGTTGTGCACCCCCCCACAATCTGATGCTTTTTTTTTTTTTCCTTCAAATCATCTATTTATTGTTTATGAGTTAAAGGGTCACCTTTAAATCTCATCTAGTTTTGAAAATTTTGAAAAACTCTAATCACTTGGTTTTTAAAATTTTAAAAGTTTAATAATAATAAAATGGTTATAAAAATAATAATACAATTAGAGTTAGGACAATTACAAGACAAAAAGAGCAAAGAATTACGGACGTCCAGATGCTCTTGGACCCTAAGTCAAGAAAAGCTTGACTTGTGAACAAAGGAATCACCCTTAAACCAAGACACTTGTTGCATATTCATACATCCTTCATGGTTATGCATACATTCTGTTCTAAACAAGAAACTCTGTTGTATGTCAACTGTTCCCTTTAATCCCCTGGTGTCTTCAAGTCCGAGCAAGGCCTGAAGAAATTAGCTTCTCCTGATCAGAAGCCATAAATTCCTCTCCTTTGGAAGATTTAGGTGTTCTTGGAAGGGAGCATCTCATTCCTAAAAAGAAAACTCCCCCCACATACATAATCTCTATTTTAACATAATGTTGTAACCTAAAACTACACTTAACACAATATGTAAGGGAATTAATACAGCACAACTTTCTAACATGACACATATAATATTCATTGTAACATTTGCGAAAAGCCAATCATAAATATGCATTTTTCACAATCCCACCTCTTACTGCTCAAGCCAAATGATTTATAAAGAATATTTCCTGTCCTCTTGCATTCTTTGGACTCTGTTGGTAATCAAATAAAACATGGGATTAAACAAAGAAGAAATATCAAAACACTTGTAACACATAAAAGGAAGAATCGTAATTTCTTCCACCATCCCATTCTCAATACATTACCCCACCTGCTAGTTTTTAACGTTATTTTCCCATTTTTGGACTGATACCTGGGTCATAATTTTTTTCTGATATCCTTTGTTTTTTCCAGGATGACATCCTCATTGCCATCTATTTTCAACAATCTGTACACCCCATTCTTTAGCCAATAAATAGCGTAAAGCCAACCTATTTATTGCACTGCAGGTGATGTTTGGCTTTGCAGACTCCATATTAATTCCAATGTCTGAGCAGCTTTGTTTATTATCTTCTCTATAACTGCTTGGAGTCATTTAATATGACTCAGGATTTAATTTGGGGTTAATACAGAGCTAGACTGCTGTGCTTGTTTTACCTTTTTTTTACTAATTGTCTCTTTACCGAATCTTGGACTATATTTCTAAGATCAAATGTAAAACAAATCCATCTCTCTCCTTTTGGGCATTCCATGCCCCAAGTATTACTACTTTTTCCTAAGTTCTTTGTAATGTGATAATTTTCCCCCTTTTTCCTGCAGGTACTTAATTTGGATGGGTTATAACAGTGCCTGTTGACATGGGTGTGTGTAATAAAAAGGAACTTTGGTTTCTTTCCATGTGATACTTTCTGTAGCATTTGTGACACGATCTTGCTGCTATCTCAGAAGGGAAAAGACAACAAATGAGAGACAGAAACAGGAATGACAGAGGTCTGGCATGGCTTATACCCCCACCTCCCCTGCCTGTGGGGCTGCTGCCCACAGCAGGTACGTGTGATCTTCTCGCTGGTGAGTACAGTGCTCAGTCCAGGCTTGCCCTCTGTTTCCCTTGTCACTCCTTTTTTACTCATTTCCAGGCAAATTGTTTTTGACACCTTTTAACTGTGGTTTTCCACCATTCCTCAAGTATCTCTCAGTCCACAGGCACTGATAATTCCCATCTACAAAACCAATTTATTACTTCAGTTTTTGAGGTCTTTGTGTATAGGGGATTGATTCAGTACTCAATACTTCTTGCCACGAGAACATAGATTTTGTGAGCTACAATGCCAATTATTCTCTTAATTTAAACATTCACTTATAACCCAGCTGCCATGTCCAATATGGGGATGAATCAAATAAAGTATACAGCATAGTATTAATGGCAATTTCCCTTCTTGCCTGTACAAGTCACAGGCTAAGGCCAGACTATCAGAACTCTTTGACTCAAACACTCCCGACCCTCCTGTTTGAAGTGGCAGTGTTCCTCTGCCAAGGAGGTGTCGGAGGCGTCTCAGGGCTTATTCAGGCAGGGCTTAGAACCAGTGATGCAAGCTTTGCCTTATTTCTCAGTTAGGTGTTATTCTTTGTACCTGCCTTGGATCATTTGGGTCTTCCCAAACCATTACCACCCAGTCCTGGTTGAAAGTCAATTTGGTATCACCCAGTTTAGATGTGATAGTCCATTCCTCACGTTTCTTCACAAATTCTTTTATTTTGCTGGCATGAATTCACTTTCTTTTCCATGGTTGGGATTGCTGCTTTAGTAGTACCTGGAAAGGACTTCTTAATAACTCAGTGTTAAAAGAAAAGAAAAACAATACTGCATTAACTTTCACCATTAGTTTTCTTCAAAACTTTCTGGGTTTAACTAAAAACTTTTTCTATAGCTGCTTCTTCTTCTTGTATCCATCTGTGCTAATTGCTGCAGAGGCCAATTCTTCTTCTTGTGAGCTATAATTAGTTAAATAAAAAAAGACTAGCCCAAATTTAACACAAGATGTATCACATCTCTTGGTTTTTTGCTTTTTAGGCAACATCCAACTGTTTTAGTCTTACAGACCCATTCTTCAGAACAAAAGCCTCCTTTCCTTAACAACAAAAATCAGAAGGAAAAAAAAGAAGTCTTGTTTAAAAAAATAAAGCACATTGTGAGAGTCAGCTATCTCTGCTTTGATCTTATCTCTATTGGTGGTCCAGCTCTCCCTCTTTTTCACAGCTTTGCCTTTGACTGTACTTCCTCACTCCCCTCCCCTTGTTGTCACTCTGTCTAGCAGGAATGGGGGAGAACTTACAAATAGCTGCGGTATGGGGACTTTGGGGCGTATTTCGCTCTTTCTCTTTCTCTCTCTTTCCCTTTCTCTCTCTTTCTCTTTTTCTCTCTTCTTCTCTCTTCTCCCTTTCTCTCTGTTTCGCTCTCTTTTTCTCTTCACATTTCAACATCCACATTCCAATATCAGTCCACTTTCTAACATTAGTCCTACATCCTGGAGAGGTGAGTCTGCCAATCACCTCTCCCTCCTTTTTCAACTTCCTTACAAATTTAATTACTTTTGTTATGTGTGTTCTGCAGGCCTTTAATTCACGGCACCCTCCACCAAGGCTACCAGCTACCCACAGCTGACAGTGCTAAAACTAAAGACTTATTTTGCTGTCACAATTTTCCATTCACAAGCTTGAAAGGGTTGTAGGAACAAGGTAAACAAAAACTTACTTCTGAAGTGATCTTGCCTGCAATAAAAAATTTAAAGCAATCCTTGTTAGTGCAATATAATTTGCAAAGAAGCCAAGGTATGATTTGGGAAGGGCATCTTAGGACACAGAGCATGAGTTTTACAAATCTATAATTTGAAGAGGGAATAGACAAAATGTGGATACAGTGGGGGAGACAGCAAGTAAGGAATTTATCTCTGCAGTACTCTCTTTTTGACTGCCAGGAGACACTCTCTGAAGAGGTTCTTACAGTACAAACAATAACTGGATGGGAAGAGGCACTCTTGAATTTAAGCTTTGGTGTCAAAATAGGAAACTGCCCCTGAGCACTGCAGTGCTGGAGCACCCTGCCTGCAAACTCACCAGAGGCAAGCCACTGCTGCCACGCTGCAGGGCTGCCTGCAGCACAGAGGGAACCATGGCCCAGCCCTCCCTGCAGGCCTGGGTAATCCACACAAGGAATCACAATTGCTTCATAGCTCTCTAACTCATTCAAGAAATAGGAAACTGTAGTAAACAGAGATCTCCCTCACCATCTTTTTCATATGTGTGTGTCACACACCCACTGTGATGCTGGAAGTAACAAATTGTTTACATTAGAAGATACTGAAACTTTTTCTTCATTTAGCTTTGTAAGTTCCCTTTTCTATATGTAGCAACCTCCCATTGTGGGAAAAAATGAGCCCTATTTTTTTACAAGTGTCTTGTATGCACAATTTTATTTGCTGTTCTAGATACACTGCAAGTAGTTAGCACTTCCAGAAAAACTAGCAAACAAACAAAACAAAAAAACTAAGAAAGCAAAACACATTTGGGTACATGAAAAAGGACTGGTTGGAAGGAAAATTGTTTCTCATTGACCTACCAAGCAGTTGGTGTTACCTTTATTTTAACTTTACACACTGAGAACACTTGATTGAACAGCCTGCATTGACTCAAATTAATAGCAGGTTTTGCTATGTCACAGCTGTAAACTGGTTTTTCAATCCTAGAGTACAGTAAGTTATGTATTTCAAGATAAAAATCACAATGCAAATTGGAAGAAATTTAGTACTGCATGAGGTGTGCACACAATTAATTTACCTCTAGAAGTCAGTTTATGACTTTCCTCTACTAGGATTGCAGTAGCTGCTATAGCTTGAATACACACTGGCCAGCCTTGATTTACTGGATCCCACATCTTTGATAAATAAGCCACGGGTCTCTTTACTCCTCCCCACTCTTGAAACAAAACCCTATGAGCTACCCCCTTTTTTTCATTTACATACAAATGAAAGGGTTTTGCTAGTGAAGGTAAGCTTAAAGTTGATATTGGGGCTAGTTTTAACTTCTTTTTTCTTAATTTTTCATTATCCTTTTTGATCCATTTTATATCATCTCCCTCTGTCATTTTTTTTTATTCAAAAATTTTACTGCCTGTGTATATCCTTCAATCCATAATCTATAATATCCCAATAATCTGAGTATCTTTCTGATTTCCCCCTTTGAAGAGGGAGGGGGAAGGGATAGAATCCCTGTGTTTCAGTCTGGGTTGAGCTTCCAACTACCCTTACTAAGCAAGTGTCCAAGATATTTTACCTCTGATTCTACAAATTACAGCTTCCCTTTTGATACCCTTAATCCTTTTTCCCCAAGAAAATTCAAAAGCTTTATAGTAGCCTTTCTAACTTCAGCTTCAACTTCCCCAGAAAGTAAAAGATTATCCACATATTGGATAATTTGTATTTCAGGGGGAGTGGGGAAAGTTTGTAGTATTGTTTCTAAAGCTTGTCCAAATAAGTTTGGGGATTCTGTAAGCCCCTGTGGTAGTTTTGTCCATCTTAATTGCTGTTTTCTCCAGTTAGTGGGTCCTTCCATTCAAAAGCAAAGATAACTTGCTCTCCTGGGCTAATGGGCAAGCCCAAAAGGCATCTTTAAGGTCCACTACACTAAACCACTGATGCTGGGGAGGAACTTTACTGAAAAGAGTATAAGGATTTGGTACCACTGGATAGCGGGTCTGAGTTCCTTTGTTAACCTCCCTTAAGGCTTGTACCAGTCTATAGCTCCCATCAGGCTTCTTTACTGGGAGTATTGCGGTATTATGGGGAGACATACAAGGTTCTAATGTCCCATCCTTTGTTAGTCCTTCTATTACTGGCTTTAAACATTCCCGTCCTTCTAAAGATACAGGATACTGCCGTACATGTATGGGACAATTTTTTTTTTCCTCAGTTGTGATCTTTATGGGGTCAATATTTAATCTTCCCCTATTTCCCTCCCCAGCCCAAACTTCCTTGTTAATTCTTCTTCCATCCTCCTGGCCTAGTTTTAAAAGTCTAGCTGTCATCTTCCCATCTTCTGGAACAACCCCTATTCCTAATTTCACTTGTAAATCTTGTCCCAGTAAATTGCTACCTGCCCCTGGGACCAATAAAACATCCCCCATCCAAAATCTAGTTTCTCCCTCTATTACCACATTTTTAATAAAGGGTGCAGTGAAACTCTCTCCTTTTGCTCCTGTTACTTTTAGAGTATATTTGCTTACACTATAACCTTTTGGAATATTTAACAGAAAGGTTCATTCTGCCCCTGTGTCTACCACAAACTCCAATTCTTCTTCTTGGGGACCCACTCTTAAAATTATCTCAGCATTCCCCACCTGGACCCCACCTGTGCCCCCCCCTCGGCCCCATGGCCCCGCGAGGGGAATTTGGGGAGGTGGGAGTGGGGCAGCGCCAAGGCCGGGCCCCCCCGCGCTGTCCTGGCGGGAGCGGCTGCAGTGGGGACCGAGTGCGGGCGGGAGCGGCCGAGAGCCCAGCGCTGCCCCAGCCCGACCTGCCCCAGCTCCATCCCTGCCCCTGCGCTGGGATGCTGTGGGGCTGGGGGGAAGAGGGAGCCGGCAGTGGGTGCTGGGCCTGGGGGCAGGAGGAGAAGGGAAGGAGAAGCAGGCTTGAGGAACAGAATGGTCAAAGGATGCAGGTGGCAGGAGAGGGTGGGATTGTGCAGGCGAAGGAGGAATGTCAGGAGGAAGAGGATTGTGAGTAAGAGCAGAGACACAAGAGGAGGCGGAGAAGGAGCAGAAAGAGGGAGCAGCAGAAGGTTCCACCCCTCCCTGTATCTGCAGCCTCCTTCCAGGCCCAGGAGCGCTGCTCTCCCCACATGCAGCAGGTGACTGTGGAGGGGGATCCAAGATTTTCAGGGGGTAAATCTTGGTGTTTCTGAGCTTTCTTGGGCTAAATGTTGGTGCTTTGGTTTTATGTGGCAGCTGAATCTTTATATTTTGGAGGAGGTTTTTGCTGACTTGTGATGTTTGGGGAGTTTTTGTCCTGTGTCTTGAAGTTTGTGGGATTTTTGGGCTGAATCTTGGTGTTTCAGAGGTTCTTACAGACACAAGATTCCCTATGATTTCCTGAGATGAACTTGGGCAAGGAGGCACCTCCAGTCTAAGGAGCTCTCCTTTTGTTTTTCGGTCAAAGCAGGATTTTTCATTCCCTGGCTGTGGCTGGATGGAGGAGGAGAAAAAGCCCCGAAGATGCTGCAGGAGGAGGAGCTGCAAACCCAGCCCAGGGAGCTGCAGGGAGGAAAGAGCCCCCTGAGCCAGGAAGGCGGGCGGAGATCCAGGCGGAGCTCGGAGCTGGTGGAGAAGCGTCATGGCAGGGAGAAGCCCCACAAGTGCTTGGAATGTGGGAAGGGTTTCAGCCGGAGCAAAGACCTGATTAATCACCAGAGGATCCACACTGGGGAGAGGCCATATGAGTGTGGGGAGTGTGGGAAGGGGTTTCGGACCAGCTCCAATCTCCTCAGACATGAGCGGATTCACACAGAGGAGAGGCCCTTCCTCTGCCCCGACTGTGGGGAGGGCTTCAACCGCAACTCCAGCCTCACCGTGCACCGGCGCATCCACACTGGAGAGAGGCCCTACGAGTGTGGGAAGTGTGGGAAGGGCTTCAAAGACAGGTCTGGCCTGATGGTGCACCAGGTGATCCACACAGGAGAACGGCCCTACGAGTGCCTGGAATGTGGGAAGAGCTTTGGTTGGAGCTCAGACCTGAGAACACACCAGCGCATCCACACAGGGGAGAGGCCCTACGAGTGTCCCCAGTGTGGGAAGAGGTTTCAGAGAAGCTCCAATCTCCTCCTCCATGAGCGGATTCACACAGAGGAGAGGCCCTTCCGCTGCCCTGACTGTGGGAAGGGCTTCAAGCACAACTCCGACCTCACCGTGCACCGGCGCATCCACACCGGGGAGAGGCCCTACGAGTGTGGGGAGTGTGGGAAGAGCTTCTCACAGAGATCAACCTTGACCAAACACCAACGGAGGCACCACTAAGAGAAGCCCTGTGAGTGCCCCGAGTGATGGAAGAGCTTGGAGTGAGGGAAGAGAGTGAGGGAAAAGCTTGGAGTGAGGGAAGAGCTTGGAGTGAGGGAAGAGCTTGGTGCGCTGCTGCAGCTCCATCCCCCATGGGAGGATCCGGCCTGGATGATCCCCAGTGACCCCCGTGGGGCAGAGCCCTGGTACCCCGGTATGGGGAATAAAACAGAGAGAAAAGCAATGGAGCTGATCAAGGGGCCCGATATCTGAGGCCTGACTGAGCAGAAACTGTGGGAGACACAGACACAGTTTAAGTCTCCCTGGGCAAGAAGAGGGGACAGTGGGGGGTGGCAGGGGTGTGACAGAGGGGATGAGGGGGTGACAAAGGGACAGAGGGGACATCAGAGCCCTCAGGAGGGGACAAAGGGGACCCTGGGAGGACACAGGGACCACTGCAGGAGGCCACAAGTGCCACCAGGTCCCTGACACCTCCCCTGTCTCCTCCCCAGGTGTACCTGTACCAGCTAGAGTCACTGGTGAATGTGGTGGCCACCCTGGGTGAGGTGGCAGCCACCGTGACCGGGTTACAGAGGGACGAGCAGCAGCTCATGTCCCCAGAGTCCCTGCACGGGAACCTGAGGAACTTCACCTGGAGTCTCTGTGAGACCCTGGAGCAGGGCGGTGTCACCTCCCTGGGCCACCGTGGTGTCCCCTCCCTGGGCCAGGCCCTGGCCGTGCTTGGGGCCACCCCAGGGGCCACCTGGGCCGATGTGAGAGCTGCGGGCTGGGCCTGGCAGGAGTTGGTGGTCAGGCTCGAGGACAGCCGGGCCCTGCTGGCCTGGGATGCCACCGAGCTCCGCGACGCCCGCTGGGACGCGGCCATCGCTGCCATCCAAGCCGGGGACCTGCAGAACGTGGCCACCCGCAGGAGGACAGCTGGGAGCAGCCTGGTGGCCACAGCCCAGCAGCTGAAGGTGGCCCTGGGCAGGGAAAAGAGGGCCTCGGCAGGGCTACCCACAAGGCGCAGGTGGCTGCGGCCACCAACGAGGCCGTGGGAGAGGCCGTGGTGGCCAGCAGCCAAGCCATGGTGGCCACCAGAAGGGGACATTGGGCACAGGTGGCCCTGGGGCCGCTGGAGCGCTTGGTGGAAGAGTGTGAAAGAGGCAGGTGGTTCCCCGAGGAGCTGCAGCGCCGGCTCGGGGACATCGAGGCCATCCTGGAGGGGACAAAGAAGGTGTCCCCCGATGTCCCTGAGGCCTTGGTGGCCAAAGTGGCCGGGTTTGAGCAGCTGTGGGATGCCAGTGCCTGCCTGTGCAAGGATCACCTGCTGGGGACACTTGGGGACATCCACGACCTCCTCTTGAGTCCCTGTGGTGGCTCCGGCGGCCCCGGTGGCCCCAGCAGGCGCGCCCTGGCCCAGCGGTGCCAAAAAGCCGTGGAGGATCTCCCCAGGCTGCTGCAGCGATGGCACCGCTCTGATGCCATCAGGGACAGTGACATCCTGGTGGACAGCGCTGGCGTCACCAGTCCCCTCCTCGCGCGGGATCTGAGACCAATTCGGAGAATTTTCTGGGAATTTTCATGGGCATTGTCCCACATGCTGATGGGAGTTTCTGGGATGACGTTACCAGCCGCACCTGGGGCCATTCTGAGAGCACTCAGAAGGCTTTTGCATTCCCCTGCTGCCTTTTGCATTTTCCTGTTTTTTCTGTTGGGTTTGGCATTTCTCTGTTGCCTTTTGCAGGTTCCTATTGACCCCCAGCATTTTGCTCAGGTGCTCATACTGATATTGATTATTGATAATTCCTTGCAGCTGCTCACTGGCACAATAAAATCTGAGTTTGCATGGACAAGTCCAAGGCAGTGTGAGCTTTCTGCCAGGATTTGGGAATCCTTTACGAATCCAATTCTCACATCCCTGGGCCCCCCCGGTCCCGGCGCTGTTCCCGGGGGTCCCGCGGCTCTGGGGGGTCAAAGGGGAGGGGGCAGAACCCCCGTGATGCGTGGGGGGCACAAAGGGGGGTCCGGGCCCGGTGCTCGGGGGGGGTGGGGGCACTGAAGGGGTGCGGGTGCAGTTTTTGGGGGGTCCCGGTGCTCGGTGAGGGGGGGTCAGTGCTCAGCAGCGGGGGCTGTCCAGGGACCCCCCCGGCCCCCCCAAATCCCAGCCGGGTGTGAAAAACAAAGTTCACTAAGGGATTACTAAACAAAGTTTAATCAGGGATAAAAAAGGGTTTTGGGCTCAGCCAAAGAACTCGCCCTCAACTTAACCCTTCGTTCTCCGGATCCGGTTCCACTGCAGGGCCAGGAACACACTCCTGAGTTTTGACATTATTCAAACACTCCCGGGAGGTTTGTGTGTCCCAGGAACTCGTGTTTGGGTCTCACCTCTGACTTGTCTGCAGGACATTCTGTAGATTAAGTCGATATTTTTGATTTCTTCTCATGGTTCCACCCTGTTGTTTCAGGCCCCCTGATAAATTCATAAATTCTTCTGAGCTTTGTGTCACTGGTATCACCTGGTGAGGCTGGTCCGCAGATGTGAGAAACAACTGAATTGTTTTACACCTGACTCAGTCACACAAAAGCATTTTAACATTGCATAGTCTCTATTTCAATGTTTATTATTGATCTATTTAATGTTTATCTATTTTTAATATATTAAGGCCTATGATATAATATCTTTTTATTACTCTAGCAGTAAATTTGTTATACGGTGTACACATAAACGGATTGATTTTATTGTACCAGCGAGCAGCTGCAAGGAATTATCAGTAATCAATATCAATATCAAGTACCACAGCAAAATCCTCGTGATCAATAACAACGTGCAGAAGGCAATACAGAATTTCAAAAGCTGATTATTCTATTGTCATTTATAACCCGGCTCTGCTGCAAGGCACCGAGGGGCTCATTCAGCCCCTGACCCACCGCCACCCCCATCAGTGTCCCCAGAGCGTCCTCAGAATGTCCCCAAGTGTCCCCAGTGACGTCACCCCAGGAATTCCCATCAGCATTTGGGACAATTGCAATGAAAATTCCCAGAAAATTCCCTGAATTCATCTCAAATCCAGTGTGGTTTGGGGAGGGGGGAGAAGTGACAGCAGCGATGTCCCTGATGATGTCACCGTCCCCGACGACGTCACAGCGGTGACATCGCTGTCCCTGCAGCAGCCTGGGGATGTCCTCTGTGGAAAATGCATATTTTATGGTTGGCTTTTGCAAGTATTATATTGAATAGGGTTTGTATTATGTTACATTGATTAGTAGTGCTGTATTAACATTTTAATGGTAGGGTAAATGTAGATTTGTGGTTAAAATGGAGCTTTTGTGGTTAAAATAGAAACTCTGTGCGTGGGAAGAAAGGAATGAGGTACTTGCACCGGGACGGCAGCCGCAGGACACCGAAATCTTCCAGAGAAAAAGAATTTACAGCTTATTGTAAATGCAGGCAAGCCGGGGGGAAGAAATGACGATGCCTGACTCCAGCTCAGGAGGATGAATGGTTTCTTTATTAGAACTATGCTAATATAGATTAATATACTGTTTAAAGGAGATACTAAAATACAAACCTGCTTTTTCTAACTCCCAAATTAACTCCTCACAACTCGTGACCCTCTCTGAGATTCCAGCCCCAGGTGGGTTGGATTGGCCCCAGGCTCAAACGATCCTCACCAGAACCCAACCCAGCAACCACCCCACAACAATTTGGGTAACAAATCGTTAAACAATTCTCCAAACACGTTCCACATGCTAAAACAAGGAGCAGAAACAGAAATTGATTTCTCTCTCGTTTCCCTCTGTGCTCCTCTGTGGAAAATGCTGGGAGGCAGAGCAATGTGCTGCCACAAGCGCTCCCTGATTAAAGGAAATTCACTCTCCGTGCCCCGCTCAGCCCTGCGGGCGCCGCGGGATTGAGAAGAGGCTGCCACTGCTCCGGGCTCTGTGGCTGGACAGGATTGATGCATCATGCATGAGATCGATGAATATGCAACAGGCTGCTGCTTTTGGGTTATTCCTTGTTCAAGGCGTGGCTTTGGCAGCTCAGTGCCCAAACCATCCGGACGTCCGTAATCCCTCGCTTTTTATTGTCTTGTCACTGTCCTGACCTCATTGTCCACATTGCTATTGCTCTGATTTTATCGCTGGTTTTTACTAACTGTTTTATTACTAATAAACCTTTACAATTTTAAAAACCAACTGACTGGTGTTTTCCACAGTGCCCAAAAGCATCCGGATGTCCAAAATTCTTCACTTTTTATTGTCTTGTCATCATCCTGACCCTCATTGTCCAGATTCTTATTGCTCCGATTTCATTGCTATTTTTATAACTATTTTGTTACTAATTAACTTTTTGAATTTGTAAATTTTTAAATTTCAAAAACCAGCGAGTGGTGCTTTTCACAGTGCCCAAGAACTCCTGGATGTCCAAAATTCATTTTTTATCATCTTGTGGTGTTCTCATCCTCATTGTCCACATTTTTATTACTCTGATTTTATTTACTATTTTTTTTTATCACTATTTTATTACTAATAAACTTTTAAAATTTAAAAACCAACTGATTGTTATTTTCCACAGTGCCCAAAAACTCCTGGATGTCTGAAATTCTTAATTTTTTATTGTCTCATGGTGCCTGACCCTCGCTATCCACATTTTATTACTCTGATTTTATTTTTAAATTTTATTTTATTTTATTTCTTATTATTTTATTTTTATTTTTATATGTCTTAATAATTGTTTTATTACTAAGAAACTTTTAAAATTTCAGAAGCAACTGATCAGTGTTTTCACAGTGCCCAAAAGCTCCTGGATGTCCAAAATTCTTCATTTTTTATCATCTCGTGGTGCTTTGACCCTCATTGTCCAAATTTTTATTACTCCTATTTATTGCTATTTTTATAACTATTCTATTACTAATTAACTTGTTTGAATCAGTAATTTTTAAAATATTTTAAAGAACCAGACTGGCATTTTTCACGGTGCCCAAAAACATCCGGGCATCCAAAATGATTTTCTTTTTATCACCTTGTGGTGGCCTAAATGTCATTGTCCAGATTTTGATAACTCTGATTTTATTTTGCATTTTAATTTTATTATTTTTATTATTTTAATTTTTTATTTTATATTTTTAATAACTATTTTATTATTAATAAACTTTTAACATTTCAAGAACAACTGATCAGTGTTTTCACAGTGCCCAAGAACTCCTGGGTGTCCAAAATTCTTCATTTTTTATCATCTTGTGGTGTCCTGACCCTCATTGTCCACGTTTTTATTGCTCCGATTTTATCGCTATTATAATTATTATTTCATTACTAATTAACTTGTTTAGTTATTTATTACTAATTAACTTGTGTAATAATTAGTTTATTATTAATTAACTTGTGTAATTAGTGATTAGTTTGTGATTTTACAGACCTGCGATCGGCGCTTTCAGAGCTCGCAGCGAGCGGGAAACGTTACACGGGAACGAGCTTTGGATCGATTCCTGTGTGATACTGATCAATAATCAATAATCAGTAACTAATGCTGGATCGATTCCTGTGGCATTGCTCAATAATCAATAATTAATAACTAATACTGGAACTATTAATTTGTGATATTGATTAATTAATAATAAATAATTGACATTGGATTGATTCCTCTGTAGCATTGATTAATAATAAATAATAATGAAGAGTGGATAAAAGTTTCTGTAATATCGAGTGATTAATAATAATTACTAATATCTAATAACATCGATTGATTCCTTTGTGATATTGATTAATAATTTATAATTTATATTGGATTATTTTATTTTTAACATTGATTAACACTATTGGATTTGTTACTTTGTAATATTAATAATAATAATATAGGATCGATTTCCTTGTAATATTGATTAAAATAACTAATAAAATAGGATTAATTTATGTGTAATATTGATTCTTAATAATCAATAATTAATAATTAATATTGGATAGACTTATCTGTAATATTGATTAATTAATCCTTAATAATTAATAATAGATCAACTTATTTTTAGTGTTGATTAATTAATAATCAATAGTTGATATTGGGTCTATTTCTTTGCAATGCTGGTAATAATAAAGAATTAGTAATTACTACTGAATTTATTTCTCTGCAATATTGATTAATTAATAATCAATAGTTGATATCGGATAAATTTATTTGTAATGGTTAATAATTAATTATCAATAATCAATAATCAATAAATAATATTGGATTGATTTCTTTGTAATATTGTGAAAAATGCCGATTGAATGATGCACTGCTATTGATTATTGATAACTCCCTGCTATTGATTATTGATAACACCCTGCTATTGATTATTGATAACTCACTGCTATTGATTATTGATAATCTGCTATTGATTATTGATAACTCACTGCTATTATTGATAATCTGCTATTATTGATAACTCCCTGCTATTGATAATTGATAACTCCCTGCTATTGATCATTGATAACTCCCTGCTATTGATTATTGATAATCTGCTATTGATTATTGACAACTCACTGCTATTGATTATGGATAATCTGCTATTGATTTTTTATAACTCACTGCTATTGATTATTGATAATCCGCTATTGATTATTGATAACTCACTATTGATTATTGATAACTCCCTACTATTGATCATTGCTAACTCTCTGCTATTGATTAGGATGTGTGGAGATGAAGGAACAATGGGAAAGGAAATCTCCTTTTTTTTCCTTTTTCCCCCCATTTTTTTCTCCTTTTTTTGCCCCTCTCCCGTGACAAAAGCGAAGATTTGATGAAAAATCGATAAAATGGGAAACGGAACTTTTTAAAAATTGCTTTTTAAAAAAAATCAGTGAACAATTGGAGCTGGGTAATTGGTTCTCTAATGACTTTAAATTCGTGCTTTGGGTTTTTTAATCAATGCTTTAAAAAAGAACCTTAAAATCCAAACTGGAACAAACTCCTCCAGTGCCACCAACCCACCGGTGTCCCCAATGTCCCCAAACTCCCCAAATGTCCCCAAACCTCCCCAAATGTCCCCAAACTCTCCAAATGTCCCCAAATATCCCCAAACTCCCCAAATGTCTCCAAACCTCCCCAGATGTCCCCAGATGTCCCCAAACCTCCCCAGACCTCCCCAAATGTCCACCAGGGCCATCCCTGCCATGTTCTCCACGCTGGGCCTGGTGGCACCTGTGGGGACATTGGGGACGCATCACCGACACCTCCGGGTGGCACTGAGCCCGTCCTGGTGGCACCGGCCACCCCCCGATGTCCCCAGCTCTGCTCCTGATGTCCCTTAGGAGATCCCAGTCCTGTCCCCAGTGTCCCAAACCCCATCCCCGGTGTCCCCAACCCCATCCCTGCTGTCCCCAGCCGTATCCCAGCTGTCCCCAACTCCATTCCTGATGTCCCCAACCCTGTCCCCAGTGTCCCCAGGCATCTCTGCTGTCCCAAGACCCTCCAAACCCCATTCCCGATGTCCCCAGCTGTCCCCAACTCCACTCTTGATGTCCCCAACTCCGTCCTGGTGTCCCCAACTCTATCCTCAATGTCCCAAACCCCATCCCAGGTGTCCCCAGCTCCAGTCCTGGTGTCCCAAGACCATCCACACCCCATCCCTGATGTCCCCAGGTGTCCCCAACCCCATCCCTGATGTTCTCAAGTGTCCCAAACTCCGTTCCTGATGTCCCCAGCTGTGGCCAAACCCTGTCCCTGATGTCCCCGGGTTTCCCAAGCTCCATCCCTGATGTCCCCAGTTGTCCTCAAACCCCATCCCTGATGTCCCCATGTGTCCCTCACCTGCCACCACCACAGTGACCCGGTGTGGCACGTCCCAGCCGGGCCCCAGGGTGGTCACCAAGGTGTCCCCCTCGGTGTCCCCCTCAGTGTCCCCCGGGCGTGGCCGGGTGTGTCCGTGGGCGCGGTGCTCCCAGCGAATCTCCACGTCCAGCGGGAAGAAGCCGATGGCGTCGCAGCGCAGCTCGGCCGGGAGCCCCGGGGACAGCCGGGACGGCAGCAGAGACACCCGGGGAGGGGCTTCGACACGGGACAGTGAGCTGGGGATACTGGGAGTGACTGGGGGAAACTGGGATGGACTGGGAGGGACTGAGACATACTGGGAGGGACTGGGACATACTGGGAGCCCCGGCCCTGCCCATTCCCGGCACTGACCAATCACGTGCAGCCGCAGCACCTGCTGCACCTGCCCTGGGGCGCGCTCACGGAGCAGACGAAGGCGCCGTCGTCCGACACCGAGAGCGGCGGCAGCTGCAGCGACACCTCCCTGGCGCCCCCCGGTGGCTGGGAGGACCGAGGAAACGTTCGGCCTCAGTGGCGCCCCCCTGCGGCTGGGAGGATCGTGGCCGTTCTGTGCCCAAAAACCCCCAGAACCCCCCCAAAAAAAACCCCCAAAATGCTCCCAAAACCCACAAAAATCACCTGCTTAACCCTCCCAGAAACACACAAAAAAAGTCCTTAGAAATCACCCCCAAAACTCCCCCCAAAAAAACGCAAAAAATGCCCCCAAAATCCCCCAAAATCACCCACCAAACCCCTCCAGGACCTCCCAAAAAACCACCAAAAATGCTCCCAAAACCTTCCAAAAAAACATTCAATGCCCACAGCGCCCCCTAGCGGCCATGAGGACCGAGGCTGTTCCGTGCCAGTAGCGCCCCCTGGTGGCCGGGAGGACCAAAACCACCCACTGCCAGTGGCGCCCCCTAGCGGCTGGGAGGACCAAAGCAGTTCCATGCCCACAGCGCCCCCTGGTGGCCGGGAGGACCAAGGCTGTCTATTGGCGCCTCCCAGTGGCCAGGAGGACTGAGGCCACTCACTCCCAGCAGCGCCCCCTGGCGGCCGGGAGGACCCGACCCTGCTCGGTGGCGCCCCCCGCTGTCCCCGCAGGGCTCTGCAGCCCCTCCCCTCCCCTCACCTGCGCGGTGCCGGGGGGGCTCCCGTGGCCCCCCAGGAACAGCAGCACCCCCGGCACGGCCTCGGTGCGGCGGGCAGCGGCCGAGTCGAAGGCCAGCAGGCGCCACGTGGCGCCGTGGCGGTGCCGCAGCCACTGCAGCGTGAAGGGCCTGGCCGGGGGCGCGAAGGCGCAGTGCAGCCGCTCCGGCGCCCCCAGCAGCGCCCGCGTCTGCGGCGTCCGTGTGGACACTAACAGGGACACTGAGGGGTGGGACAGGGCGTCATGGGTGCGGGGACATCGGGGACAACGGGGGGACATTTGGGATGTGGGGACATCAGGGATGTGGGGGGACACTGGGGACATCAGGGACAATGGGGATGTGGGGGGACATCAGGGATGTGGGGACAATGGAGAGACACTGGGGGCATGAGGACAGTGCAGGGGCATAGGAGACATTGGGGGACATGGGGACAATGTGGGGACATTGGAGACATTGAGATATTTGGGCCAATGGGGAGGGGACACTGGGGACATCAGAGACATCGGGGATAATGGGTGGACACTGAGGACATGGGGACAATGCAGGAGCATAAGGGACAATAGGGGGACATCAGGGATATGGGGACATTTGGGGGGACATCAGGGATAACGGGTGGACATTGGGGACATCAGAGACATCGGGGACGTTGGGAACATCGGGACAGTAGGGGGACACTGGGGACAATGGGGACAATGGGGATGTGGGGTGTCCTGGTTTGTAAGATCAGCATGTATTCTATTTGCCATCTGTTGGAGGTTGGGCAGTTTTCTTATCTCTTCCAAGAACAATGTCTCCCTCCGGGGAGATATCTTCTGTTCATGGACCATTGAATAACTCACTGCATGACTGATAAAGTTACATCATCCCATGGTGAGATGCTCCACCCAGAGGGAGGAGCCAAGCATTCCTACCTGCATAAAATCAGCACTTTTTGAGACACTGGCAGCCACTTTGCTGGATTCCCCGAGGAGCAGCTTCTTCTCTGCTGGATTCCCAGAGGAAGACCAGGCCCAACTACTACCAGACCTTCAGAGAAAACTCCACCCTTCTAGAGATCACCGCTTCAGCAGCATTTCATCTGCCACTCCAGGAGGAGCAGCCACCATTTAACTGGACTATTACCAACACCCTGACTCCTCAGGGTGTCAGGTTTCTGAATCCATCACTAGTTTTGTTTGTACTAACTGCATTTTTTTAAATTTCGTTTTTTTCCTAGTAAAGAACTGTTATTCCCATTCCCATATCTTTGCTTGACAGCCTTTTAATTTTGAAATTGTGGTAATTCGGAGGGAGGGGGGTTTACCTTTTCCATTTCACAGGAGGGTCTTGCCTTCCTACACAGACTCCTGTCTTTTCAAACCAAGACATTGCATCAGCCCATTCAGGGAAAACGGCTAAAGATGTCTCTAGAACTTCACTGCTGCTTTTGTAACTCTGGGTATACCACCTGAAGTAAAGGCAATGGCCCAGCTTATACTTCCTGCTGAGTTGCTACCTTTTTTGCCTTTGGGGAATTATGCACAAAACAGGTATTCCTCATTCCTCAAAAGGCCAATCTGTCACTGAACATGGCTCCCTCAAGCGTCTCCTGGTACAATAGAAAGGGGGGCCAGAGAGGACAACCCTTCCGAGAGACTGCAGAAAGCCTTTTATGTGTTCAACTTCTTGAAATGATCTTTGATGGACCCCAACCCCTGATTGTTTGACATTTTAATTGTAATTCACAATTGCAACAAAAGGAAAAATCCCTTGCCTTAGTGAAGGATCCAGGATCTGGTAAGATATTGGGGCTTTATCCTTAGGTCACCTGATGTCACCTGGTGTCACCACTGAGTCAGGAACAAGAGTCAGGCGACACATAAAATCTAACTCTCTCCAGGAGACTAATACTAATTTTATTAGGAACCCATTTCTTTTTATACACTGCTCCAACACCGGTAGACCTGACTGGTCCTTTAATCAACACACCTCACATGATTGGCTAATTAAGGAAACACCCTTTAGTAAACATCTTATAAGAAAACAACTGTTCAAAGCACCAGCTGCAAGATTGCTTTAATTCTTTCTCTCAGCCTTCTCAAAACTCCCCAGAACAATTCCTAGGAAAGTTTACCTGGCTTTCTCTCTGACCAGGCTGGGGTAGAGGTTTTGCTTGCATGTCCACAGAGAATGGTTCCAAGTGGATTCCAGCAAACAATGTGAAGGCGTTTTGAGATTCTTTGACTGCATCAGTTGCAGATTCACCTTGAACATCAACATTGGAGGAGAACCCTTGTGAATAGGACCTCGCCACCACATCAGCACCTGTTTAACCTCTAACAGACTTATGCCCTTGGGGAAATGGTTATGATTACCCAGTGGTATCAGGGTTTACAGGGCTAGATCAGCTTCTGGGGGATTGGAGACTTGGTGGATGGATAAGAAATTTAGTTAAAATAGGCTTATATGTATTAGGATTATATTATGTATTGTTATGCTTATTCCTTGTATTTTATATTGTGTGAAAAAATTAATAGTCAAATCACTTAAGAATGTATTTTTGTTTGAACAGATAGGGGGAGGTATGGGGAATAAAACAGAGAGTACAGTGGAACTGATAAAGAGGCCTGATATCTTCTTCTTCTTCTGCCTGATTGAGCAGAAACCATGGGAGAGACAGACACAGAGAAAGTCTCCCTGGGCAAGAAGTGACCAAGAAACATATTGGGAGACATAGTGATAAAATAATGTTACCAGGTCATGTGATGTCATAAAGAAGTGTAACCAATGGGAAATTGTTACCAAAACCAGAGCCCTATATAAGCACCATACAAGTGAAACTCTATATAAACACCTGGTACACTCAATAAAATTGGCTTCTGATCCCAACTCAGATGCCCCCGACTCTCCATCATTGATAACCCCTGGTCTGGGTGATCCCTGTTGGGTGGGGGGAAGGTGTTGGAGAGATTTCTTTCCCTTCTCCTGCTGTGATTTGGATGGTAATAAATTCCCTCCCTGTGCCCGGGCTGGGACTGTTTTGCCAGTGCTGGTGCTCGGGGCGGGATCTCTCCCGATCCTTTTCCTACTCCCGCCTTCCCTCAGCCAATCAGAGACAGCGCGGCTGATGACTCACCAGTTGCTGGGCAGACCCGCAGCGACCAGCGGTCCCGGCCGGACCCGCCCGCCACGGCCCAAATCCTCCCAAATCCTCCCAAATCCTCCCCAAATCCTCCCAAATCCTCCCAAATCCTCCCAAACCCTCCCGAATCCTCCCAAATCCTCCCCAAATCCTCCCAAATCCTCCCCGAATCCTCCCCGAATCCTCCCCAAATCCTCCCCAAATCCTCCCAAATCCTCCCAAACCCTCCCGAATCCTCCCAAATCCTCCCCGAATCCTCCCAAATCCTCCCAAATCCTCCCCAATCCTCCCAAATCCTCCCAAATCCTCCCCAAATCCTCCCAAACCCTCCCCAAATCCTCCCAAACCCTCCCCAAATCCTCCCAAATCCTCCCAAATCCTCCCCGAATCCTCCCCAAACCCTCCCGAATCCTCCCTGCCCCATCACAGGGGGTCCTGTGCAAGGCCACGGGGAGCGGCTGCGGCCGCCGCTGGCTCAGGAGCTCTGTGGGCAGGAAAGGGGGTGACACTGGGACTGGGGGTGCTCGCAGGGCTTCCCTTAATGGTGCCTCCTTTGGTGTTGGGTCAAGCGAGAGCTTCTGGAGAATCTCTCCCCACACACAGGACACTCACCGGGCCTCTCCCCGGTGTGGATGTGCCTGTGGGTGACGAGGCTGGAGCTGTGCTTGAAGCCCTTCCCGCACTCAGGGCAGCAGAAGGGCCTCTCCTGTGTGTGAATCCACTGATGCACTGAAGCATGGGCAGACGGCTCCTCAACTAATTAAAGCTGGAAAGAAGGGTATTTTATTGCAGTGCTGGACATACATGGAATCATTTCCAAATACATGTGCAAGGAGTTGCAGACTCCTGCTTTCTATTTATACAGGAAAGGTTTTACATATCCAAGCTGTTTCTAAGGACACATAATACATAATCATTACCTGCCCGCTTCGTATTATAATCAGCTGAATATCCATTACGGCTGTGCAATCGTGTTTCCTTAACTGGGTCTTTGGGATTTTGAAATAAGGGAGTGGGTGTAAGGGAGGAAGAAAGCTGTCTTCCTCAAGGTAAACTCTTCACCCATGGCCAGTTTGCAGGACTTTTTGATCTGCTGGTCACGGTAGCCTCTCCTAACTGCTGATTATTCTTAAGGCAAGATATTTCTATGGTCTCTGCTCCTTCGCAATTCCTACATCTATCCCTGTCACTCCTAGCTTTACTTTTCTAATATATTTGCTACTCTTTAACTAAGGCATGTGATTTTTGCTAGCTAACTTGGCTTCTCAACTAATTTTAAAATCTTAACTAAAATATGAAATCTTCTACTATCTCAGTTATATTTCCAGCTGTCCCCTTGACTCATCCACAGTTTTCAATTATCCTAAATACTTTTCCAGCTGACCCTTGGCTCATTACGATGAGATTGGAGCTTCTCAGAAACCACTTCCTACACTTGGGACACTCATAGGGCCTCTCCCTGGTGTGAATCTTGTGGTGCTGATGAACTTGGAGATCCACCCAAAGCCCTTCCCACACTCCCCACACTTGTAGGGCTGATTGATTCCCCATCTGGATCACCTGGTGCCAGATCAGGTCTGATCTCCAGAGCTCCAGCTGAAGCCCTTCCCACGTTCCAAGCGCTTGTGGAGCTTCTGACCGCCATGAGTCATCTCCACCATCTCTGAGTGCCAAATGGATCTCTGGCTGCCTTCTAGGCACAGAGGGGCTCTTACCTCCTCACAACTCCCAGGGCTGGGTTTGCAGCCCCTCCTTGTGTGGGATCTCCAGGGCTTTTCCTCCCCATTGGGTTCCCATGCTGTGGAGCTGCTCAAAACAGCCTCAAAACAGAGGTTCTGAGCAGCGATTTGTCCTCCCAGGTCTCTGTCTGCAGCTCAGTGCCTGGGGTAAGGAAAGAAAAGAAGAGGAAGGGATGTGGAAGGAAGAAGGATAGAATGAGAAGAGAAAGGAGGGTGGACAAGGAGAGGATGGGATTTGCCTCCATGCCAGAGGGAAGGGGAAGGAGATCCCACCAATTCATCCCTGGCAGGACAGCGTTGGCAGCAGCGCTGTCCTGCAGCCAGGGGCAATGTTGGGCTGATAGGTGGAGCAGAGGAGAGGGGGAAAGGGGCAGTGACTTCCTCCTCACCTGCCTCAGTGTTCCATGCTATCTTCCTTTTCCTCACAGCCTCCACCAGCTCCACCTGCACAAAAGTTGGGATGGACAAATCCTGGCTTGGGAAAAACAAAGGGTGAGCACCTTGGTCCTGCTGCCCAAGTCCAGCTCGAGAAGTCACCACCCTGTTCACAGTTGGATGGGCCCAGACTCTGCTCATCTCCAGAGTCCCCCACTCCTCCAGGCTGCTGGGATCCCCCAGATCCAGGATTGGCCGTTGCTGCTCTCCCCACTCCGATGCCAACTGGAACCCCAAAACCAATGTCCCCCCCAAACTGTTACCACTGCCCCAGCCGGTACAGAGATCGCTACAGGAACCCTTCACAAGTCTCCAAAGGGGCATCTGCGTCTCACCTTTGGGGCAATGCAAGATCCAAATATCCCTTTCCCTGCAAAAAAAAAACTCCCAGAGACCCCCCAATGGATTTGGGGTGAGCTCCCCCTCCCCACTTACCTGCAGGATCTGGGGGAGTCAATGCTGCCATGACCAGGGGAGCTGCAGACTCGGCAGAAGGGCAGGCAAACCGTGTGGATCTGCTGCAGTTCCTCCTCTTCCTCCTCCTGTTCCTGTTCCTTCTTTTCCCTAACCTCCTCCTCATCTCTCTCTCCTCTTCCTATTGCTCCTCTCATTGACCACCCCAAATCCCCCTTTCCTACCCACCTCTCCCCCATGGCTGCAGCACCAGCGTTTGGGTAGAGGGAACCTCCCATGAGCCCCCCAGGTATGGGCAGGGGGCTTGGGGACCCACCCAGTGCAGATCCATTCCCCCCTCCCAGAGCCTCATGGAAATCACTCCAGGGATCAAGTGATGGGGACACTAAGGGATCCCCATGGAACCACCCATTTTTGATCCCATCCCCACCCTTCCCTCCCCACTCCCATTGTTCCCCCAAACCAAAGACCCCTCCCAACTCAATCTGAGGGTCCCATTCCTCTCCTGGTCGGAATCCTCTTTTCCCCTGCTCTCCCACCCCTTCCCCATTGTGCCTCCAGCTCTACCTCTCACCCCTGGGCTTGGATTTGGGAATCCAGGCCCCTCCTGTTCAGTTTGGGGATCACATCCCCCCTTTCCCTCAATTCAGGCAGCTCCTGGAAGCTTTTTCCTGGGAGGAATCCCTGAGTTTTGGGACTTTTAGGATGTAGCTTAGGAGGAGGACAGCTCTGTTGGGCTTTCCCCTCCCTGTTGTGGCCCCTCAGCTGTTCCCGACACCCTGGGGGTGTTGGGATTTCCCTCCCAGGGACAAGGACGTTCATCCCCTTCCAGGAGCCCAGTGCCCACCTGGGGCTCCAGGTCAGGGGTCCTTGAGCAGCTGCCCCAGAACCTCCACCAGGTTCTCCCAGCGCAGCCGGAGCCGCTCGGCCTGGGCTCCCCAAAGGCCTCAGCAAGGTCCAAGTCCTGCCCAGGAACCCTCAACTCCCTCAAACCCAGCATCCCCCTCATCCCCTGCAAGTTCCTCCCATGGCACCGGCCACGGCCATGTCCCCACTTGTCACTGGCCATGTCCCACCATGTCCTCACCCATGGCTGTCTCCCCACCATGTTTCCATCCCTGTCACTGCCCCCCATGTCTCCATCCATGCCTGTGTCTCCCCATGTCCCTAGGGATGGCCCTGTCCCCCTCCATGTCCATGCGTGCCCATGTCACTCTCCATGTCTAATACTTTTTCTCTTTTTGAGCCTGGTCTTATAAGCTCTCAGAGATAAGCATTATACCCTTGATAGCTCAGCTACCTCATGTGGCATAAAACAAGCAGGATGGCTCATGTGACAGTGTTGGGAATAAAAAGATTTAATAAAAGGCAAAAATAGAAAAGCTTTTTACAGAGAAAAGCCAAGTCAGGGCAGAGGCTCTTGCTCTTGCTAAAACACTTCACTAAAGCAATTAACTTCTTTTGTTCTCTTCTTTTCTAGGGAATTGCTTAGGTGGGACTTTTTTGCTCCTGTCCAATTAGCTACCCTTAAGTTTGAGGTGAAGTCCCAGAGGTCCTATGAGGTGTCTTTCAACCAAATTGAGGAGAGAAACACCTGGCCTTTTGTCCTTTTTAAGGGAACAAAAGGTTAACTTGTTTACTCTGTCAACAGAGGGCACATTCTTACACGTGTCCCACCATGTCTGTGTCCTACCATGACCACATCCACTAACTTAGTTCAATGTCTATTTTTACTTCAATATTGGATATTTTAAAGGGATAAAGAGAAATGAAAACAAAATCAAGGCCAAAAGAAAAAGACTTCCACGTCCATGCCGGCTGAGGATCCACGTGCTTGGGTGGAGGGAAGAACCGTTTTGGTGGAGTTTCTATGCCACTGTCTCCAAAATCTTGGTCTTTTCCCCAGTTTTTCCACCATCTGGCTGCAGAAGACACCCTTGGGCAATAGGAAATCAAAATCGTGGAATCCCTGAAGTTGGAAAAGACCTTGTCCTGGTTCAGAGCAAATTTGGGAGAGAACCTCCAAAGGGATTCCTCTGGAAAGCAAATTCAATTGGCTCCTCCCCCAGCCAGTTTGGGAAAAGTATCTCCTTGGAGAACAGTGGAAAAAACTGTTTTTTAAAGAATAAAACCTAAACAATATTAAACAATAAAACCTCTTGCTGCTCTAAAAGAGAGACAAACTCAGGAAGTCCCTCCGTGGGTTGTAGCTCAGCTCACTCAGTCTCTTATCAGTCCCTCCAGTGCTGGAAATGCCACAGTCCAGGCCTGGCCCGCTGGGCCACAGGTGTGAGCTGCCGGTGCTCTTCTGGGTGTTCAGGCCAGAGCAGGTTTAAACAGGTCCAAAGAAAAGGGAAAAACAGCCACAGTCCAGGGAACTTCTCTGCCACAGCTAGCTAAAACTAATTAACAGCAAAGGAGAGCTCTGTACCTCTGTCTGTCCATCTGCAACAACCTGGCCCAGGAGCAGGAATGTGGAGGAGTGAGTGCAGTTTCTGAAAACAAACTCTGCCCTTCTCTCCCTCCTTTGCTCTCGGAACAAGTCTTAAAGGTCCAAAAATTATAACTCACTATAAACAGAACAGACAACTGGAGATACAAGCATCATATAGTCAACCTAGGACATACCTCCAAGACCATTCAGTATTCCTTGATGCCACCAGAAGATAGGATTGAATGCAAAAGATTTTATGGAGTTGGAAGTCATTAAATCTGCTCTCCCCAAGGAATTCTCATTGTTGGTCTGTGCCCCAGTGGATGTTCCTGCCACTGGGTTTATCTAGGTGCCCGCAGGGAACGAGGAAGATGTGGAGCCTCCCAGTCAAGAGTCTTCCCAACACAGACAACCAGGCCCATAGATCACCAAGACTGCCCAATGAAGGTCACTCAGGATCATCCATCATGGATCCTCCCATAGGGAATGGAGCTGGGAGGAGCATAAGAAGCTCTTCCCACCCTTGGGGAACTCACAGGGCTTCCCCCCTTAGTGGTGCCTCCGTTGGTGTTTGATCAAGTTTGATGTCTCTGAGAAGCTCTTCCCACATTTCCCACACTCGTAGGGCCTCTCCCCGGTGTGGATCCTCTGGTGAAGTCTCAGGTTGGAGCTCCAGCGGAAACGCTTCCCACATTCCTCACACTCGTAGGGCCGTTCCCCAGTGTGGATCACCTGGTGCTGGATCAGATCCAAGCTCCGCCTGAAACCCTTCCCACATTCCAAGCACTTGTGGGGCTTCTCCCTGCCACGAGGCTTCTCCACCAGCTCTGAGCTCTGGCTGGATCTCTGCCCGCCTTCCTGGCTCAGGAGGGCTCTTTCCTCCCCGCAGCTCCCTGGGCTGGGTTTGCTGCCACTCCTTGTGCGGGATCTCCAGGGCTTTTCCTCCTCCTCCATTTCCTCCATTTTCATTCCTCCCCGGGAATGAAAAATCCTGGTCTGGGGGAAAAAAAAAAGAACGGAGCATCTTGGACTGGGAGTTCCTCCTGTCCCCACTTCATCTCACAAAGTCATTGGGCATCGTGTGTCTATAAGAACCTCCAAAACACCAAGGTTCAGCATAAAAATCCTCCAAACTTTAAGACACAGATCAAAACCTCCCCAAACATCAAGATTCAGCAAAAAATTCCTCCAAAACAAAAAGATTCAGCCCCTAAAAAAAAATAAATCACCAACATTTAACCAAATAAAGCTGAGGAATGCCATGACTCACCCCTGTGAAAATCGTGGAACCCCTCAACAGTCACCTGCTGCATGTGGGGTGGCAATGCTCCTGGGGCTAAGGGGAGGCTATAGATGCAAAGAGGAATGGAACCTCGTGGTGATCGTTGTTTCTGCTCCTCCTCCTCCTGTGTCCCTATTCTTCCTCACACTCCTCTTCCTCCTCCTATTCCTCCTTCTCCTGCACAATCCCACCCTCTCCTGCCACCTGCATCCTTTGACCATTCTGTTCCTCCACCCTGCTTCTCCTTCCCTTCTCCTCCTGCCCCCAGGCCCAGCACCCACTGCCGGCTCCCTCTTCCCCCCAGCCCCACAGCATCCCAGCGCAGGGGCAGGGATGGAGCTGGGGCAGGTCGGGCTGGGGCAGCGCTGGGCTCTCGGCCGCTCCCGCCCGCACTCGGTCCCCACTGCAGCCGCTCCCGCCAGGACAGCGCGGGGGGGCCCGGCCTTGGCGCTGCCCCACTCCCACCTCCCCAAATTCCCCTCGCGGGGCCATGGGGCCGAGGGGGGGCGCAGGTGGGTCCAGGTGGGGAACGCGGGGAGCTGCGAGTCTGCCTGGCAACTGGTGAGTCATCAGCGCCGCGGGCTCTGATTGGCTGAGCTCTGCCCGAGCCCTGGGGCTGCAGCACAGAGGGGACACCCTGCTCCAGGGGGGATGTCCCACAAACGGGGGACCCCATGGAAGGAACAACAGGAAAGTGTCTTTACAAACAGATGCTCTAAAGCTGCTCGGAGATAGGGCCAGGGACCTGTACATAAGGAAGTGACAGGAGAAGCCATCAGTTTCAGAAAATGTTATTAATTGATGACAGACACTGCTGCTCAGCCAAGGTCCTGCTCAATTCATGAACTTCCAGAAAAACAACAAAGCCTTTACAGAGCCATGAATATCATCTGCTGTACAATAGTGGGGTGCATATTAATGGGGGTATATAGTAGGCGGATTGGGATGTCTGTACCTCTCAAGTACTTCAGCCAACACAGAAAGGGAAAGGGAGATGCAGCCGGGAAAATTAGGATGAAAAGGAGGCTCTGTCCTCTAATACTTAGAGAGAGCCGATGGGGAATGTCCCATGGCCTCTCCCATTTTTAGAATGAAATTAGTTTCATAGGACTCCTCTGTCTGCTTTGTGGACAGAAACCTCTGGCAATGTCAATTTTCCCGCACACCCTGGGGCTTATCCCGAATTCCTTCCACCCTCCGGGGCGGCGGGCAGGGAATGCAGCTGAAGGTGCCTCACCCACTTTGGGTGATCGGCTCCCTTGGCTGGTGGCGGCACCAGAGATTGATTGGGGACCCGGGAGTGACCAGGAGACAAGACGAGTGACACATCAGGGGGTCTGTGAAGAGTCAGCAGGGAGAGAGCACTGAAAATCTCATCAGTGAGTGCCCTGGGATCCTCGGGGAGTGAACATGGCAGGGCACCCATGGAGGGGAGAAAAGGGAAAGCCAGGGAGTGTCCTGGCTAAAGGGATGATGATCCCAAAATGTCTCTGAAGGGTCCCTTGGGAGAATGCTGAGGTAGTTTGCACATTCCCCCAAGAGGTAATTAAGGACATGGACACCCAGGGGGGTAATAAGGGAAGTGGAGAAGGGATTCGGACAACAAGGGATGGATGGTGTTGGTGTATTGGGAAGGGATCAGGTGAAGAGGAGTGTGCAGCAATGTGGTTCAGGCAAGAAGCAGCAGAAGGAATCTATGTGGTAAGAAAAAGGATGATGGAAAAGAGGAGGAACAGAAAAATACTCAGGATTAGGATGTTTTTCTGCACCGTTTTATCCTCACAATTTGCTAGCTGATACTTTGAATTCCCACTTTCCCAGAAGGAAAAGCAGGAGGTCAGGATGCCAGGGGTTTCTCTGCGGTGGCAGCGGCAGCACCGGGCGCAGAGGTGCGGCACCGGGAGCACGGGCTGGGGCCTGTGGGGAGCTGCGGGGCCGGGCCGGGGCTGTGGGGCAGCCGGGGCTCAGCGCCGGGCGCTGCCTGACCCCACCAGCCCCGGGCAGGGCCGGCAGTGGCCCCCGGCCCCCAGGAGGCTGCGGGACGCCCCGGCCGCTGCCCGGCCCCGGGGAGCTGCCGGCCCTGCCCGCCGGGGGGGCCGCCTTTGGACACTGCGGCAGGACAGGCACCGGCTCTGCCACACGGGCTGGGCAGGGACCCTGAGCACAACGGGGAAAACAAAGGAACAGCTGGGAAATGCAGAGTGCACATGAAGGATCAGGATTTGCTGTTCAGGATTTGCTTTGGGTCCCTGCAGAAAGGAAAGGTTTTGCAGAAAGCTCAGCAGCTCTCAGAGGATGAGCACCCACAGGCAGTGACCCGGGCTGCAGGAGTGGCACAAGAAGCCCTGCAGCACTTGGGCACAAGGGCACAGCAGCTGAAGGCAAGAAGGGATGAGCAAAAGGCCAAGCTGAAGGCAAAGGCCATGGCAGAGTTCCCACAGCCCCTGAGGGATCAACCCCAGGGCCCAAGGGGGCCCCAGCACCCAGGGCATGACGGGGTCGGCCACAAGCACCTGGCAGAGGCATTGCCCTCCTGGCCAGGGCAGAGCCCACCCAAACAGCCCCTGGGAAGGAGTCAGGGCTCCAGCTGCAGCCCACAAGGACACTGCAAGCACAGACAGCAGCACCCTCAGCAGGAGCAAGTCCACCCCTGCATGGACATGGATTGGCAGGGCTCTCTGAGCTCCCATCCCACCGGGGACC
Source organism: Lonchura striata (assembly GCF_050655825.1). Taxonomy (NCBI): domain Eukaryota; kingdom Metazoa; phylum Chordata; class Aves; order Passeriformes; family Estrildidae; genus Lonchura; species Lonchura striata. The sequence goes on from NC_140738.1 coordinate 5,640,565, forward strand.
CACCACACTGGAGCCCTGGAGAACATTCAGGCTGGGTCTGCATCCAGAGGAGGCCTCTCCTGATGGACACAGGGGCCTCTCCATCCACTCTGAATCTTACACCTAAGGGGGGAAAATTGTAAAGGAATGTTTTCATTAATAAGGGAATAAATGGGAAATTTGAGCTGGTATCACTTCTTCAATCACTGTTAGGAGCTGTGGGGGGTAGGTTTGAAATAAACTAATTTCTTTTTCTTCCTACTCTGATTGTAATTGACTAGGAAGGAACTTGATGGTGGCATTGTAATATTGTAAAAGGTGATACAGAGGCTATTGCTGCTGTACCTTTGGGTCAAATGTCTGGCAAGGCCTGTGCTGAAGGGAACCCAGAGGTGTGGGCAGCCCCAGGGGGAAAATTTGATGGGGAGCCTCTCCAAATTACTTGGAAGCAACCAGGACAAGTGGTGTCTACAAGCAACACCCTGTTCCAGGGGAGGGAAGGAAGGACTCACAGCCTGGTATGGAGTCCCTGATAAAGGCAGGGCTCTTGGAGCCAGGGATGTCTCCCTACAGCACTCCTATCCTGCCAGTCAGGGAATCAGATGTCTCCAATGAGGAGGACAAGGAGAAGTGGTAGACAAAGCCCCAGTGAAATGGCTGAATTTCCTGGCTAAAAATATCTTTTGAGTATTGGGGAAAAAAAAAAAAAAAACAAATGGCAAATGGTGGAGAAAAAGGTTAAATATTTGGGAAATAGTGGGACTGAAGATTCCTGGTGAATTGACCCAGAGAGGCACTGGGCAATCTCAGAAGTAACATTTCCCTGGACCAAAAAGGAGCTGAGACAATTTTGAGGATAAATAGGGAATTACACAGCCTGGATTGAGGATTCTCTGTTCCAGCCAGAACACTGTAGGACTTTTTAACCTCAGACAGCCTCCATGCTGTGGTATGGACAGGAGAAAGAGAGCAAAACTTGAGAAAATGAACAACCAAAAATATTGATGCCTCAGCTCTGTCTCTTCCGGACTCAGAAAAGAAATTGGAATTGTAGGTGAATGTTCAACAGGGCCATGCCAAAGGAATCCTTGGGCCAAAATGTTTCACCCAGTGGCCACAGTGGCCTCATTGTCTGCAGAATTGTGCAGCCACAGCTTCAGCGGGGACCCAGGACCAAAACCTGATGACAACAGGATCTCCAACTGTTCCAGTCTGCCATCAAGTTCAAGCTTTGATAACCAAAAGAGCCTCGCAATGGATGAGCAGTGCTCGGTTATTACAGTGTGAAACTTGTTCAGTGGCACAGGAGGATTCAGAACTGAGGACAGGGGAAGGGTTTAACCCAGCCTCCTGTTTGAACAGCCCACAGAGGGGCTGGGAAGAAACCCAGCACTGCATTCAAGGGACACAGCTCCAGACCCAGCCTGGGGGAGGTTCAGGAGACATTGCCTGGCCTCAGGCAGAAAATGTCTTGGTGGATGGCTCTTCAAGGGCAGCAGAAGGGAAAAGAGTTCCAAGACAGGCTGTTATTGAGGAAAGGGAATCAGACAAAGCGCAGGCTACCCCCATGGTCAGCTCAACTGGCACAGCTGTGTGTGCTTGTAAGAGCCTGGCACTGAAATGCCCTGAGCAGGAAGGCTTCAATATCTTCTGGTGACACCATCTCACCTAACAGGGGGGCAAGAGCAATTCTTACTGCTCAGCAACCACTGGATCACTTATTAAGGTATTTCTAAAAGAAATCATTCCAATAAAAGGCATTGTGGAAGAAACAGACTCAGAGAGCAGCACTCATTTTCCAGGAAAGATCCTCCAGGGGGTTATGGCAGCTTTAGGAATACAATGGGACCTCCAGAACCCCTGGCACCCCCAGAGCTCAGGCTGGGTACAAAGAATGAATGGGGAAAGAAAGAAACACCTTTGGAAGCTGGGGATAGAAACCAAGATGCCATGGGTACAGCTTTTGCCATTGGCTTGGGCAAGAAGAAGAGCCAGACCCAGGAAAGATATTCGATTCTCTCCCTTCCAATTGATCTTGGGAATTCCTTACCCTGGTAATTCTGCACCTAGTGCAGGGTGGAGATAAGGGATGCACATTTAAAGCAGTCTGTGGCCAGAATCCTGTCTCTGGTGCAATCTCTCCCCCAGGAAGCTGGGCTGGCACAGAGCCTGCCTTGGCACTTTGCTGTTGCCAACATCCAAGCAGGACATGGGCTCTGCCTAAGGAGTGCAAAGCAGCACCACTGGTGGCCAAGTGGCGTGGCCCATGCCAAGGGGCCCCGAGGCCAGAAACAGCCGCCAGCACAGCTGAACACGGGGGGACCCCTCAGCCTGGGCTCCAGGTCTCTGCAGCCCCGGAGATTTGCACTTCCCGCCTGCAGCAGGAGGATGGGAGGCCCCCCTGAGCCTGCACTGAAGGCAGCGCAGCAGCAGCCAGGGCTCCACAGCGGGGCAAGGCCCTGGGCCTGCCCACACCTCCTCTGCTGAAATCCTCGGCCTGGCCACCCTCCTTGGGCAGCTCCAGCCACCGGGGCCAGCCCTTGCTGCCACTGCTGCAGCTTCAGTGCTCTCTGGGCCTGCACTGCCACAGCTGCTGGGGAGACACCGGGACAATTCCACTCACTTACACTCACACTACATTAGCTGGGTTGGTGGAAAATGTAGCAAGTTTCATTAAAAAAAAAAATTATTTTTCTACTCAGGCTTGGTTTGCCTTTGCCTTGGGGAAAGAAATTTTAACAGCAGAAGCAAAGAAATCCGGGTCCAACCAGAAACCAAACAGTAAAAACTGCAGGACTTGAAACTACAGAACATTAAACCAATCCATTTAGATTGCTTTAGACTGCACAACTTTGGGAAAAACCTAGTAAAACCCACATGTAATAGAATGATTTACTCTGCACACCCGGGTTATGTGGGGATGGAATGATTTTTGTTGTACATCCTGGCCAGAATCAAGGAATGCCTTGATTCTAACACTAAAAAGAATAGTGAAGTTTTTCTTTTTCCTGCAGTTTCAGTGCAAAGTTTAGAGCATTAGAGTATATTTTTATTACTCATACTTCTATATAGCTGGTTAGGTTTGGGTAAAGGAGGTGAGAATGAGTTTTTCTTCCGAGGGGAAGTAGAAAAAGCTGAATTACGTTGGGATTTTTTGTCTATGTTCGTGCGTAGCTGCAAAAGATACCAAAATTTTGATCTGAGCTTTTTGAAGTTCACCTTTAGGCTGCATCACTAGAAGAGATTTAAAGGTGATCCCTAAACTCTTAAGCAGGCAGCCAAGAGATGAGCTTTAGAAATGCAAATTAACACTGCTGGGGCAAACTGGGGACAATGTACCTGGCTCTTCTTGCCTGGGGCAGGAATTGGCTGATTCCCTCTGCCCCTCACCCCAAGCTCTGCCTGCTTGCACAGATGGAATCTGCACAGCCGAAGGCAGAGCCCATGCTGAGGATCTCTGACTCTGCAACAGAAATGGCTGAAGCTGCAAAGGGAAACAGCAAATTGAGAATGTTGTGAAAACTTCACTAAAATAAGGGGGGGATCATCCCTCTGCCCACTCCAACATCTGCTGTCACTGTCTGTGCTGTACAGGGTGTATCAGAGCACTGGGGGTTTTGCTAGAACAAGTTCAGGGAAATCAGTTGGAATTCAAGTATTTGATGATGTAATTAGAAAAAAGCAGTCAACTGAGGCAGCCCCAACTGAAGGGAGCACCCAAAAACAGGGAAAAGTATTGAAGGACCACCAGAAAAAATCCTACAACACCATGGACCAGCCCCTGAGAACCCAAACCAATTCATATCAGGAGGCAGAGAACCCATTTATCATTTCAATGGCATCATTTGATTACAAGCTGTCCTCGGAATAAGAACCAACCAGACAGCTCCAGCTCCTGACCTTCCTGCTGACCAAGCCACTGAAAGAAGGAACACAACATTTCACCAGGGGATGGGATCAGATTACCTGTGAGCAGAAAAAAAAGCAGTTTGTGGAAAACTAAATGGCTTAAACGGCTGCTGGTAAAGAAATTACAAGGGAAAAGTGGTGAAAAAGCTAACAAAGGAAATAGGAGAGCAGTTTATGTATTGGTCCAAACATGGAAAGAATGGGAATGGGACACGGTTTCCTGGCTCCCCAGCACACCAGGGGTTAAAGGAATGCTGCTTCTCCTCTTCTGTGCTGCAGCAACTCTCATCTTTTTACCATGCTCCACACCTTGGCAGTGCAGCTCATCCAGCAGCTGAGCCAGGGCATGCAGGTGGCAGCCAGGCCTCCTGATCCACAAACGGCTACAAAAAGACAGGGAATGAGGGCACCGAGAATAATCCCAAAACCAAAGAGGACCCGGGAAGAACAAAACAGAGTCAAGAAGTAAATCTGCCTGGAGATAGGGCCGGGCACTTGTAGAGAAGGGGAGAAACCACCAGTTCCAATAAATGTTACAAATTGACCCAGACAGCTGCTCAAAGTCCCGCTACATTCCTGAACTTCGAGGAGAAGAACAAAGACTTAACAGAGCCATGAATATCGGCTGTTATACAAAAGGAGGGTGCACATTAACGAGGACAGGCTCCAGGCGCATCGGGAAGTCGGAACCTTCCAAGGAACTCAGCCGGTGGGCAAAGGCAGAGGGAGATGCGGCCGGGAAAATGAGGATAAAAAGGAGGCTGCGGACTACAGCCACGGCAGAGAGCGCACGGCAAATGCCCCACGGCCTCTGCCCCTGCTCGGCAATAAAGTCACTTTGACAGGACTCCTCGCTCTCCCCCGGGCACACGAACCTCCGGCGACGGGAATTTCCCCGCCCGCTCCCGGCCGCGGGGCAGCCCCTCTGTCCTACCCACAGCAGCCGGGCCGAGCCAGCGCTGCTCCGGCAGCGGCTCCTGCCCGGCCCCGGCGGGAAGGAGACCGCGGGCAGCCGCTCCCGCAGCGCCCTCGGCCCGGGGCCGGCACGGGCCGGACACGGCACCGGCGAGCCGCCGGAGCCCCCTGCCGCCCCCTCCGCCCGCAGCCGGCCCCGAGCCCCCGCAGAGCCCAGCGCGGCTCCCACCTGCGCCGGGGCCGCCTCCGAGCTCCGCCGCCGCCGCCTCACCGCGCTCCGGCCGCTGCCGCCGCTGCCGGGCCCGCACAGCCGCTCGGCCAATGGCGGCGCTGCGCGGCCACGGCCGCCCTCAGCCCGCCGCCGGGGCCGCGCCGCGCCCCGCTCCACCAATCAGCGCGCCGCAACCGCGACTGACGGCACCGGCGGCCAATGGCAGCGAGCTCGGGGCGGGCTCTGCGCACGGCCCCGCCTCGCCCCGCGCTCTCGGCGCCCCCGGGCTGCGTGAGGGGAAAGCCGGAGATGAGGAACAGCCCCGGCACGGGCCCGGGCCGAGCCGGGATTGAGCTGCCCACACAAACAAACTTCTCCGCGCCTCCCGCCACGGCTTTCCCGGCCCTGCGCCTCCCGTGCCTCCGCCTCTGCGGGAAGCCCAGGAGCCTCACTTCTCCTGCCCCTCGTTAGCGCGTCAGTGCTTCGCTTTTATTTCCCCCGAAAAGGGAAACCTGCCCCAAGCCCTGTGGGTGGGTGGGGCAGGGGAGAGATTTCTGGCGGAAAACTCCAAAGACTCGGAGCAGGAGCAGGAGAAGTCAGTGCAGAGCCTTAAATGCAGCTTTCCCCACGGCTCCCTGCTCCCAGCTGCACCTCCTCCCCCGGCAGGGCAGGAGACAGGGAATGGGGCCATGCTCAGCTCATCCCCCGGGGCTTCTCCCTCTGCTCAGGGACAGGAGTCGTTCCCTGCTGCACCCTGCGCTCTCTCCCGGCCGAGACTTCTCCAGGAACTTCTCGGAGCGGAGTCCATCCCCTGGGCACAGCCCCCTCCGAGTGCTGCAGCGTGGGTCACTGTGCCACGGGCTCAGTCCTGCCAGGACAGGCTGCTCCAGCGGGGCCCCTCTGCCCGCGGGCTCACAGCTCCTCTCAGGCATCGCCGAGCTCCAGCCCGGCTCCTCCAGGGGCTGCAGGGGATCTCTGCATCCCCATGGACCTGCAGGGGATCTCTGCATCCCCATGGATCTGCAGGGGGATCTCTGCATCCCCATGGACCTGCAGGGGATCTCTGCAGCCCCATGGATCTGCAGGGGATCTCTGCATCCCCATGGACCTGCAGGGGATCTCTGGCTCCCCATGGACCTGCAGGGGGATCTCTGCAGCCCCATTGTAATATATGTTATGGCACAATTCGTGATTTTGTAAAATATACATCAAGTCAGTTGTGCTTGTAGAAAAAGATTCTTAAAGTTTTAAATGACCAGTGGCTGCAGCCGGGGCTGGAGAAACCACAGCTGGAAGAGAAAGAAAGACCTAATTTACAAATAAAAAAAGGTAGCTGGGTGCAGAGATGGGCTCTTTCCGGGGACAATCCAGGAGACACCCAACGTTTAACCCCTGGTCTGCCGGGGAGCCAGGAAACCAGGCACACGGGCACCCCGCCCTTGCAGCTGCTGAGGAGGCTGCTGGGCTGTGCTTCAGCAGAGGAGATGGAATGTGGCTTACCACTCTGCCCTTCTCTAAAAACGGAGAATGGGTCAGGAGGTTTGGGCTCTGAGCACACAGCAGCCTGACCCAGGCACAGGCCGTTGTGGGACAGGGGCACAGGAGCCTTCTGTGACTGACCGTGGCTCTCTGGTTTCTCTCTGCAGACTGCCAGCTCCTCATGCCATGGAAACGGCCCCACTCGGCCTGCCAGTCTGGGAGGGCTGGAGGGCTGTGGGTACTCATTTGCTGTCAAAAATAAATTGTGTTTTTTTGTCATTGTCATTGTCATCATCAGAACATTTCTTTCATCCTTTTCCAAGTTTTTGGCCCCTCCAGGGTAATATTTTTGTGTCCTTCCTCAGACAGTTGATGGCATTTGGATGGTGGGGGTAAGCAATGTGAAAAGTTCAACAACAGCTCCAGTTGCCAACTGCAGCAGCCCCTTCAGGAGCCCTGAGCTACCAGCGAGGTCCACGTGTGCCTTGCAAAAGGGAGTGGTTTGCAGCGATGGGGTTGTTGCCCTGCTGCAAAAGCTGGGAGCAGATCAGAAGTGGCAAAATGCCATTTTGGCTCAACCCCCACCCAGGTTCTTTATCTTTTCCCTCTGCTCGGTGATAGGCAGACAGGGCTGGATCCAGCGAGGTTCAAGTTCTGGGTGCTCCCTGGCATCAAAGGGATCAACTAAACTCTTGTATGCAGTGACTGCAATAGGGCTACTGAAGGAGAAAAGGGAATGTCATGAGATGGGGAACCCTTCTTGTCTCCTTTGTCTCCCCAGGAGCCCCTTGGAAAGGGAAATACCCACTGGGTTTATCTGACTCCTTCCCAGCCAGCCCTTCCCTCGCTCCCGGGTCTCATTTGCTCCGCAGGATTCACCAGCTCGCTCAGCTCAGAGGAGCTCTCAGAGGAGAAAACGCTGCCTGGCGTGGGGCTGCCTGATCCCTGTCTCACCTTGATTCCATTTGCCCCCTCCCTGCCCCATCCAAGAGACCGAAGGATCCCCCACAGCCCCACGGTCCTGCAGCAGATCCCGGCACGTTCCCTGCTCCGCTCCTTGGTGCCCTGGGAGGCTCCAGAGCCCTCCCTGTGTGCGGGACAGCGGCTGCAGCACCGCTGCGCCCGCGGGCGAGCAGCGCCCAGGAGCAGCTGCGCCAGCTCCGAGCCTGAAGGGAATCCTCAGCGCACACAAATGACAGCTGGCACTTCAGGGGCTGGCAGGAGAAGCTCAACCCATCTGCTCGCTGCCCTTCCCAGCCATGGCCACGCTGATGCAATTGGAAGAGTCGCCCCTGCCCAGGAAGCTCTCAGGTCAAAGAGAGGAGCAAAAGCCACGGGTTTCTGAGGTGTTAGCCGCCACTGCCTCTGGTTTTCCTTCCAATTCCTAAGGGGTTTTGACTGGTTTTACCATTTCAACACTTTCTGTGTAGAATGCTTATTTTATGATTGGCTTTTCACAAATGTTACAATGAATATTATATGTGTAATGTTAGACAGTTATGCTGTATTAATTCTCTTAAGTAGTGTGTTAAATAGAGTTTTAGGTAACAACATAATATTAAAATAGAAACTCTGCGATGTAGGATGTTTTTACTTGCTCAAGCAAGAGATGAGATAATCAATAAACTCTTCACACAGGGATGGTGGTGACTTGGGGCACATAAAGAGTTACAACCTCCTTATCAGAAAAGACAAACATTCTTCCATCTTGTCTCCATCTTTATGGAAGCACCAGGATTAAGGGAAAGAAGTTGACAAAATCCAGAAAAGTTCCTAATTTGCAAGGAATTTCTGCATCATGTATGAGATACATGAATATGCAATAGGCTATTGCTTTTAAGGTTATTCCTTTGTTCACAAGGCATGCTTGTCCTGGCTTAAGTGTCAGAGAGCATCTGGACGTCTATAATTTTTTGCTTTTTATTGTCTTGTAATTGTCCTAACTCTAAATTTGATTACTCTAATTGTGTTACTATTTTTATAACCATTTTATTATTATTAAACGTTTAAAATTTTAAAAACCAAGTGACCGGCGTTTTTCACAACGTTCCAGGCTCCCGGGGACCCCCTTATCGGTATGTCCGACCCCGCAGGCTGCAGAGGATCCCCCAGCTCCGGTGCCGCCCTTCTCCGCTCCCCAGCCCCGCCCCGCCGGTACCGGGCGATCCCCGGTGGCTCCGGGCTGACGATGCAGCGCCTGCCCCGGGCAGCCCAACCCCACCGCGGGAGGGTCCCACGCATCCCCGGCCCAGCGCCGGGGCTCTGCCGGCAGCCAGCACCGGGACCCCAAAATTCTGCTGTCCCGGGGCCACCGAGCGGGCACCCGGCCCTTGGCCCTGTTATAGATACATATTATAATATTGGCTTTTTGCAAATATTCCATTGGATTTTATATGTGTGGTGTTACAATAACTTTGTTATATAGTTTTTATTTCTGTTCTTCATTGATTACGCTCAGACATACTAGTGCCATAGCTGATAGAAGCATGCTTGTGTTAAAATGCCTGCTTGGATGGGATAACATCCAGTGAGCACAGGATGAGGACACCTGTACAGATCTGCCAACCATCAGCACTCACCGTCTGAAGGCAGTGTGGGCCGGGGCCAAAACTGAAGATGATGATAAAAAAGGACCAAAACCACAACCAAGGAATACACATGCCCTAAAAAGGTGGAACCGAGGAGGAGCCATGCTGAACAGTTCTTGGAATATGCAAACTAGTTTGGGAAAAAGTTTACTATGCATAAGGGACTATGAATATGCAACAGGCTGGTGTAAGGGAAAAGGTATTCAAGGGGTATCTCCGGAGATAACCGTGTGCTCTTGGCTCAGTGCCGAGATGCACCCGGCCGCAACAACCTTTGCTCTATGGCCTTGTCTCCTCTTGTCCTGTATTAAACTTTTTAAATGTTCCCAGGGCAGTGAAGGTGTTTTTCCCAGCCCCGAGCAGAGAGCTCTGCCCGGCGGCTCCCGGGAAAGGCGGCGGCGCTCGGCAGCGGCCCCGGCCCGCCCGGCCCGCGGGAATTCCCCGCAGCGGGACAAAATCCTGCCCCGAAGGAGCGCTCGGAACGCCGCCTGCGGCTCCTCCGTGCCCCGCAGGTGCCGCAGCTGCCCCGCTGCGGCAGGCGCGGCTCTGGAGCAGGGAGGCTCTGCGGGACCCCCGGGCTGTGCCCCCTCCCGGGCCGTGCCCCGGGGCTGATGCTCGGCCCGGGCTCTCTCGCTGTCCCGGCTCCCGCAGGCTCCCGGCGGGAGCGGCACCGCCCGCCCGGCGCCGCAGGGCCGAGCCCGGCCCAGCAAAGGCTCCGTGTCCACGGCCGGGCCCTGCCGGGGCTGCGGCCGCTGCCCGGCCCGGCACAACCCGCAGCGCCCGGCGCGGCTCCCTCCAGCCGGGCACTGCGGCTCCAACCAGGCGGAATATTCAGCGCACGGAATCTCTGTCAGCGCTGCTCACATTGCAAAACCAGCTGCTGCTGAGGCAATCCCAGCTCCCACTGAAGCCTCCCACCCAAAATGCTGCCGTCAGCTCGGACACACCGGTAAGAAACCCAAGAGCAAACTGAAAGCTGATTAGAGAATCTTGCACAATCACATCCAAGAACATTTTGTTATAAAATCACAAATATTAACAGAAGCTGAGAAAGTCAACAATGTTAGAAAACAAGCTTCCAACAATGGGACTCGAAGAGCTAAGAGCATGTGTTTGAATGGAATAAGCCCTCTCTGACATGTGAGCAATGCCATGGAATTTCTCAAACCAGGGAAATAGGGAGGCCTGGCAGCAGCAGCTTCACACACAGCAATGACAGAGAACAGGGCAGGGCAAGAGGCTGACAAAACTCTAACCGCTACTTGCAATGAAGTACCTTTGTTTCCAGTTCTAATCTAGCCACTATTAATATAGAGTCCAAAAGACTAAAAATACTAGTAATAATAATAACAACTGTACCATTAATAGCAAAAAATTGAGAGAATAGAAATAATAAGAATTAATAGTGGTAATAAAAACCCTACCATACTTATACCAGGTTTGCATGGCCAGGTTTTGGTAAGGCAGGGGATCTAGGAGCAGCTTCTGTGAGAGCAGCTGCTCCTCCATGTCCCACAGAGTCAATTCCAGCTGGCTCCAGGACAGACTGGCTGCTGGACAAGGCTGGCCCAGTTAGAAATGGTGGTAACACCTTTGGAATAAGAGATTTAAGGAAATGGGTGATCCTGGAATTGTGGCTGTGAGCAGGGAGGAACAGGGTGAGGACCTGTGAGGGGAACAGCTCTGCACACCCCCAGGGCAGGGCAGGGCAGGAGGGGCAGGAGCTGCTCCAGCTGCTGGAGCTGATTGCCCTGAGATTCCCTGGTCAGTCCCTGGGGAGGCAGCTGGGCCCTGCAGCCCATGGAGGGCACGGAGGGCAGAGATGCACCTGCAGCGCCTGGAGGAGCCCGTGCTGGAGCAGGGGGATGCCTGAGCGGAGGCTGCGACCCCATGAGAAACCTGTGCTGGAGCAGGGACCTGGCAGGGACCTGCAAACCCCTGGAGAGGAGCCCACACTGGAGCAGGGCCCTGCCAGGACTTGTGAGCCCATGGAGGAGCGAGCCATGCTGCAGCAGCTTGTGGAGAACTGCTGTCCGTGGGATGAACTCACCGTGGAGAAGTTCATGGAGAAGTGTCTCCAGGAGGGACCCCTGGCACAGCAGGGGAATGACTCCTCTCCCCAAGCAGCAGGAGAAACAACCGGGGATGAACTGACCAGAGCCCCCATTCCCTGTCTCCCTGCACCCACTGCGGGGGGAGGTAGAGATGGGAAGGAGGGAGGAAAGGGCAGAAGGTGTTTTTAAAGCTTTGTTTTACTTCTCACTATCCTGCCCTGATCCAGATAGCAAAAATTCCATTAACATCTCCAATTTTGAAAATGGTTTGCCCATGATGGCATTTGCTGAGTGATCTGTCGCAGTCCTTAGCTCAACCCATGAAGCCTTCATTCTGTTTTCTCCCTCCTGTCCATCTCTGGAGGGGAGTGAGAGAGCAGCTTTGGTGGGTGCCTGACATCCAGCCAGGGTGAACAGACAACACTTCCTTTCCTTCATTCATTCTTTCTTTCCAGAGGTCACTGTGAAGGGGTTGAGTGGGGCTTTGACAGAGGGAGTGAAGGTGGTGGGGAGTGGTGGGGACAGAAGCCACAGGGACGAGGGACAGGCATCAGAGGGGCCTGGGCAGCTGGCAGGGGGCACGGCCTGTCCCCTGGCCCAGCAGCAGGGGACAGGGGGCACGGCCTGTCCCCCTGGCCCAGCAGCAGGGGACAGGGGGCACGGCCTGTGCCCCTGGCCCAGCAGCAGGGGACAGGGGGCACGGCCTGTCCCCCTGGCCCAGCAGCAGCCCCGTGCCCTGCCCAAGGCGCTCCCAGCAGGGGCTGGGCCCCAGAGGCAGGGGGAGACCCCAGTCCTGGGGCAGCGTTTCTGCCCCGTCCCCTGTCCAGCCCAGCCTGCCCCGTGTGCGCAGTGACTGCTGGCACGGGCTGCCCTGGACACTGTGACCTGCTGGGGACACTGAGAGCTGCCCCGCTGTGACACTGCCCTTGGGATTGCACAGGCACCAAACAAACCCCAGCCAGCACCGCCCCTTGTCATGTCCCAGGCACTGGAGAGCATCAGAGCCAGCTCCACTCCTGGTGATGTCCCAGGCACCAGGGCACATCCCAGCCCCGCTCCTGGTGATGTCCCAGGCACCAGAGCACATCCCAGCCCCGCTCCTGTTGATGTCCAGGCACCAGAGCACATCCCAGCCCCGTTCCTGGTGATAGATTTCAGGGGCACAAAAACAGTTGCAGACTTCCCATACTTTAGGGATCCATTAAGCACAGGAAAACGGCAAGGATTCATTTGTCACGTATGCATGGGAAAGGCAGAAAGGTCAGAACGAGGAAGACTTATTTTGCTTCTTCATTTTGGAGACCCCTCCCCAAAATGGACCCCCAACTCATTTCAGGGAACAGAACTACACATGCTTAATTGCCTTTTTGCCAATTAGCACATGAAACGGAGCAGAGGAAGTGACAGGGATATGAATATGCATTCATATTTGTGTATTCAAGACTTCTGCAAATAAAAAAGCTTTGTAATACCTGTGATTTTTGCAGTGTGCATTAGGGAATTATCCCATGTACTGCCTGGCTGTCTCAATAAACATACACTTTCTAACTTTAAACCTTTAGAGAGTTTTTGTCCATCTCAGCTGGATATCGATATTAAATTGATACTCATATTTCAGTAAATCATTGTCTTAAAGATGTCCTAGTTTGTGTATTAACATGTCTTTTCTTAATATTCTAGTAATTATTCTTGCATTGTTTCAAGATAAACTGGTATGATTCAAAGAATATCCACTGAGGTACACATAGAACATCGATTTATCATAAGCAAATTGCAGTTGCAAAGTTTTTCACTGAAATTCTGCCACTTGTCATCATTTTAAAAGTCAGCTATTAAAGTCAACAACAAAATTTCTAACTTTGAACAAAGGGAAAAAAGTATATGGTTTGCACTAGAAAAAATAGAAATACAGAAAATGTCTCCTAACCAAGTTCCTTGCCCTGATCAAAACATCTCCCAATCAAGTTCTTCGCTGTGAACCTGGCTGGTAAAGAAAAATATTATCAGTAAACGTGGATGAAATTTTGCATAAGTTAATAGTATTCAAAATCCATGTTCTAATCCTATTATTATTTCTTAGACAAAGAAAAAAGGGGAAAGGGGTTGGATTGAGGGTACACCTTCCTCCCCTCTGAGTCTGTTCTCATGTTTTACAATAAATCCTACAACAGTACAATACAGCTGCCTAAAATATGGACACTGGAAACCACAGACAATATTACAAATGATCACCTGCCTCATGGACAGTTCATATAAGGACTTTACTTGTTTACAAATTATTTCTCATGTTTACAAACAGTTTTTCTGTTTACAGATTGTTTTCTGGGAGTTCAGTTTTTCCCCAAGGGATCAAGTGCTTAAAGGTTGTTTTTTAAAATTGGGTTTTTCTCTAAGGGTTAAATGGGCTCAGGGTTAAATAGCTTTCTGCTTTTAGAGATAAGTTCAATTTGTAACCAAGAAGCATTATGCCTGTGGCCTGAGTTCTCCCCTAACAGTTCCTGGAGGGGAATGCTGCAGCTCCAGTGTAAATTAGATGCACGCTGTCCTCTGTCCCCATGTTTGCAAAGGGCCCTTGCAGATGGGTGACAGAGAACAATACACAGAATTTTATAAAGAAAAGAAGGGTGAGGTGTTACCATGATTGACAGGGGTCTTGACCAATCAAATATCTCCCAAAACTGCAGGCACCTCACGGGCCAGAACATGAAGGGGCGTGGAGCTCAAACCAATGAGAGCTTCCAGGCCTGGTCTTTCAAATGCCCTGTGTAAGGGGGGGCTTGGGAAATAAAATCTCTCTGTTGCCCCATGAACTCGGGAGGAGCAGTCTTTGTCTCCTGTGCCCTCGCTGCCCCACGAGACCAAAGAGATGTTCACCAGGGGCCTCCCTGTTTGTGGCTGTCCATTGCCCAGCTGAGCAGGCAGCCAGTTGTGTTTGCAGTGAGCTGCCACAGGCAGACACACAGCAGCTGGAGATTTGAATAGCAGGGCTTGGGCCAATTCTTTTTCTTTCAGAGTGCAAGAAAGACACAAAAGCACAAGGAAACACGACAGTGTTTTGGTGGAGTCTCTTTGTCCTGTGAAGTTCAGTAGCTGTTGGTGTTTCTGTGCTGCTGCTAATCCCTTCCATGAAAAAATCATCCCAGGAAGGAGCAACAACATCTGACACGCACCAAGTGTTGCCACCAGTTGCTCCAGGTGCTGCTACCAATAGCCCCTGTAGGACGGAGCACAGCCCCCAGTGCACACCAGCTTTGGCTGCCCTCTGGCAGAGAAGCCCTTTTGGGGCACAGGTTTCTGGGGCAGGAGACGGGCACCGGTGCTGCCAGGGCTCGGGGGAACTCTGCTTGGGCAGGGACTGTGCCTCACCTGCTGCTGTCAGCGCTGCCCGGGCCCCAGGGCTCAGAGCAGCATTCCTGCCCTGGCCCACACGTTCCTGGTCTGTGTCCCACGGCCGTGCTTAGGATGGCCACCATGTGGGACGTGTCCCGAGGAGGCCGTGCCAGCTTCTGTGGAGGCCCCGTGCCCTTCCCGCCGCGGCTGCGTCGGCAGCTGCGGGGGCTCCTGCTGCTCTGAGCCCGCAGAGCAGGGCAGCGTTTGCTGATGGGCTGAGCCCTTCCTAAAGATCCTGTTGGGCTGTCTGACACACCTGGGGCAAGGCATTCCTTCCACCCTGGGCCACTCTGGGGGGCTGCGGGTGGCCCCAGGGCAGGTGGCAGTGCGTGCAAGGGCCCTTGGTGACACGGTGCAGCATGGTCACCGTGGAATGGAACGGGACAGGGATTCCAAGGGCCCTTGGTGACACGGTGCAGCATGGTCACCGTGGAATGGAACGGGACAGGGATTCCAAGGGCCCTTGGTGACACGCTCTGGCAGAGGTGTTGGCAGTTACAAGTTACAGTTACACTCCACAGTGCTCGGTGCACACGACGAGAGAGGACGTGAGAGAGCGGTGCTGTGAGGAGCCCTCGCACAGCCACTCGTTCCTTGCTGACCCGGAGCTTTCCCAAGGTATTACTCCTGCAGGTGAGCTCGTGGCCAGACCAGAGCACTTGGTGACCCCTGGCCTTCCCGAGGCAAATCTTCTGCAGCTGCCCTCTAGGGCAGACTGTGGCATTTGCACCATCCTTGACAGGAGTCTCCTGTCCTTGTGGCTGGAGCCCCAAGAGCAGAGTGCAGGACTTGCTGTCCTGTAGCCTTGCCAAGACTTCACTCTTGCAGGTGCCCTCAAGGCACGACTGCAGCACTTGCTGACTCGGACCTTTTCCTTTTCACCTTCTGCAAGCAGCCATGAATCCAGGCAGCAACGTAGAGCTCAGACCTGCAAGCGTGCCCAAGCTGGCCTGGGGGAAGGAGGAGAAAGAAGGCCCTGGAGCTGCCCCAGCACAGCAGCCTGAAGAGCTGGAGCAGTTCCAGCCACGGCAGAAGGGTGAGTGGCAGAGCTGGGCCACAGGGCCGGTGCCTGCAGCCAGCTTGGCCCCATGCCATGCCATGCCATGCCATGCCATGCCATGCCATGCCATGCCATGCCATGCCATGCCATGCCATGCCATGCCATGCCATCCCCTGGGGCCATGCCCATGGACAGGATGGAATAGGGGCCAGGCAGACACCCCACAGCCATGCTCCGTGCCCTGGGCCGTCGCGGGGCTGTCCCTGCCTGGGCAGCGCAGGGCTGGGCTGTGTTCTCCGGCCTCTCCCGCAGCCCCTCAGCTCGGGCTGCGCTCGCTCTTTGCCAGGTGCAGCCGTGCAGCGCACACGAGAGCAGGAACGCACCCGTGGCCGCTTCCGCAGAACAGCGCAGGTACCTGCAGCCATCCCCACCTGGGCTGGGCCTGCTGGCACTGCTCAGCCCAGCACTGTGCTCGGAGCACTCCATGCAGCATCCCGGGCTTCTTGCCCTTCTGCTGCAGATGGTTTGCAAATTCATGAAGAGGATTCGGGAGGAAGAGAGCAGCGCCATGGGCACCGTGCTCAGAGCGTACTCTCCCATCTTCAAAACCAAGACCAGCGCTGCCCTGCTGGATATGCTTGTGGAGGAGGGTCCTTCCAGCCCAAAGCAAGTAAGCAGCCTGTGGCCTGGCTATTCTTCTCCCAGCAATTGCTTGGCCTCCCAAGCCACGCCTGCTGCTCCCTGGGAGCCTTTGAGGCCATGGCAGTGTGGTGGCAAGGGAAGCACTTCTCTGGGGCAGCTGGGCACATTCCTTCCTCCAGTAGCTTTCCAAGTCTCCCCTGCCTTCTCCAGGTGCCGGCCATGGTGAGGTACATCCACCAGTGGCTCATGGCCAATGAGTTTCCTGAGTACAATCTGTACAGGCCCCTTCTGGATCTGACAGAGGCACAGCCCTCTGACGTGGTGATGGCTCTCCTGCGTGTGGCCCCATTGTGTGACAGGTACGGTGCCCACCTGCCCAGAGGGCTCAGGGCTCAGCAGCCCTTCCCCCTGTGCAGCCTGTCCCAGGTGTCTGACACAGAGAATTCCAGGGCCCTCTGGCTGCTCCCTTTGCCAGCCCTGGCCCCTGCCAGCCCCCCAGCGTGCTGCCATGCTTTCCCCCTGCCCCTCAGGGGCCAGTCCCCACAGGGCTGGGCTGCCTGCGTGCTGCCAGTGAGGGGCAGTGGGCAGAGGCAGGGCTGGCAGAGCAGCTCAGCTCCCCTCTGCCGCCCAGGCCACGCTGCTGTGTCCCAGACTCCTCTGAGACAGAGTTCTGACCCCACAGAGCTGCTCTGGCCATGTGGAAGAGCATCATGTGCTCGCTGAGGACTGCAGAGCCGGCCATGCTCGTGCTCCTCGATGTGCTGGGGAGCTGGCCAGAGCACAGCACGTGCACCTGCGATGGGGACCACACGGCTGTCCTTGCCCTGGCTGTGAGTTTCTGCCTTTGCTGGCCCCAAGGCCACCTTTCCAGCAGCTCTCCATCCTCCCTCCCCCTCGGCGTTTCCCTGCCTCAGGCGCTGGGCTGAAACCTGGCCTCGGGGCAGCTCCAGGGCCACCAGGCCCGGTGCTCCCCCTGCGTCTCTCCGGGCCTCTCCCTCCCGTGCTCGGGCTCTACCACATGGACACCTCGGCACTGAGCGCTGTCTCGGGCTGCTCTGTCCTTTGCAGGCAACCGTGGTGATGTGGAAGATCCTCCAGCTGCCCTGTGTGCCACATGTAGTCACCGTGCATTTCCCCGGCCTCTTTGTGCATCTGCTCTTCCAAGTGCTCTTCAGCACTCTGGATGTGCCAGAGGAGGTCAATACCTTCTGGAAGGGATGCCAGCAGCAACACGGCCTTGCCACCAGCCCCAGCAGGTGCTCCATGCCAGTCCTCCTGTCCCTGCCATGTGCCCAGGGCAGGGCCAGTGCTCCCAGCGTGACCTGGGCTTTGCTCTGTGCACAGCTTTGCAGAGCAGACCCTGAAGGCCCTGCTCTGCCGACTGCACTATGAGGATGTGGTGGTGGCCATGGAAGACAAGCGTGGCTGGGACACCCTGCTCTGTGCTGACACCCACCACTGTGCTGTGGGCGTGCTGGCCAGGTGAGACCCCCTGCTCCCCAGCTGTCCCCGGCATGTGTGCCCTGTGCCCGAGGTGCCCCACACAGTCCCCGTGGCCGTGGGCCAGAAGGCCTTGTCACCAAGGGACGGCCAAGGAGGCTGCAAAAGGCTGGGAGAGGAGCGTGCCCAAGAGCAGCAACCTCCCAGAGGGCTCAGCTACCCCTTGCAGGGTGGTGGAGAAAGGCCAGACCTCTGTGAGGCAGTCCTGGGAGAGGTTTGCCCCCGCTGGCTGAGGGCTTTGACTCGTGTTTCCTCCTGTCAGAGAAATGCACCGCGCATCCGAAGCCGCGTGTTCCGCGATTGCGTTCCACCTGCTCGGGCTGCTCAGCAAGGACACGCCGTGCCGGGATTTGGCCGCCCTGGCGTTCCTTGTGGAGGTGAGGCCGAAGGCCGGCGCTGCCTCGCTGAGCTGCCTCCCGGCTCTCTGCCCTCTCTTGGCCGCAGTGCCTGGGACGGAGCCCGCGCCCTGTGCTGCTGCCTGGGCCCGGCCCTGGGCGGTTCTGGGCTCCCGCCGGCCGCTCCCCCGTCACCGGCCTGTGCCTTTCAGATCCTGGAGCACCTGAACGTGAGTGAGTGCCGGGACAGCGTCCTGCAGTTCCTGTCCAAGCACCTGCAGAGCGAGTGCAGGGGGAGGCGTCGCTTGGCACTCCGAGGCCTCGTGGCGCTCGGCACCACCAGTGTCTCGGTGAGAAGAGCGCAGGGGCTGAAGCCGTGCTGCCAGCGTGGGGCTGGGGAAGGCAGTCCCTGGGGCTTGGCTGGCCTTGGGGCACTGGGGCAGCTGCTGCCAGCTCTCCTGCCTCTGGCTGCAGCTGCCCCAGGGCTTTGGCACAGGCCTGTGGCCCCTGGGCCCTGTGGCAGCAGGATGGTGTTTCACACACTTGTGTCCCACAAGTAGATGGCCATAAGGATGTGGAGCCTGCATGAAAGGCTCGTGGAGCTCCTGCACGAAGATGACAGCACCATGCTGAGGATGACCACGGTTCTCCTCAGGGGTTTGTTCCTGTGCAATGGTGCCCCAGTAACCAGCGCCCTCGCCCTGCAGCTGGCTGAGGCGCTCCTGCCACTCTTTGATAACGTAAGGGTCTGCGCCTCCAGCCACGGCCAGTGCGTGCTGCCCGCACACTTTGTGCCCTGTGCACTCACAGGCTGTGCCCAGGTGGGCCTGAAGCAGCTGACGCTGAGGTCTTTCTTCCTTCCTTTCATACAGGAGGACAGCCAGGTGCAGTTGTGCTCCCTGTTTATCTTCCGAGAGATGCTGGATTTTTTTCCGGAAGAGGAAAAAAAGGTCCTCAAGGCACACGTGCGCCAGAGCCTGGTACCACTCTTCTTCCACTGCCACGATGAGAACCAGAGAGTGGCAGAGGTGAGGACTCGGCAGCTGCCGCTGGCCCCTGGCAGGGGCTGGGCTGGCCCTGCCCTGGCGCCTCGCAGGCTGCAGCTCCTGCTGGCCTTGGCACAGGGACGGGGTCCTGCGCCCTGGGCTGTGGGGCCATCTCCGCGTCTCTGCTGCTCTCCAGGCTTCTCAGGAAACACTGCTCTGTGCGACCGAGTTCCTCAGGAGGAGGGACCTTGAACAGCTGGTGAAGAACCAGAAGCTGTGGCAGTTCCCCGAGTGCCTGGTAAGGAGGGCCGGGAAGCCGCAGCCCCAGCCTGGAGCAGCCCCTGAGCGCGGTGCTCGGTGTGCGGGCTGGCAGCTGTGCCCCTGCCCGCTGCTGCAGCCCGAGGCCGCCCGGGCTCTGCTCCAGGCTCCTGCGGCCCCAGCCGGGTGCCCATGGAGCCCCGGCCCGGGGGGCTGCGGGGCCAACCCTTCCCTCCTGCCGCTCTCTCCAGCTGGCAGAGGACAGCAGCAGCGTGGCCGAGCACCTGCGCCGGGCCCTGCCCTACCTGCAGAGCCCACAGGAGCCCCTGCGAGAGGCGGCCATCAGGTTCATGGGTGAGCCACGAGCCGGGCCAGGAGGGCGTGTGGGCACAGGGCTGGCGGCGCCGCTGGCAGGGAGCTGTGCCCTGGGCCTGACAGGCTCTGTGTTCCCAGGGACGGCCGGGCGGCACCTGAG
The DNA here is from genome assembly GCF_050655825.1 of Lonchura striata. Lineage (NCBI taxonomy): Eukaryota > Metazoa > Chordata > Aves > Passeriformes > Estrildidae > Lonchura > Lonchura striata. Next base: position 5,660,286 of record NC_140738.1, read on the forward strand.
GGGGAGGAAGGAAGAGCTCCAGCTCCTCTCTGAGGGTGACCAAGGGCAGCGGGCTGCCAGCGGGGGCTGCCGGGGGAGCTGCGAGCCCTGCCCCGGCTGCGGAGGGCTCTGCTCCCTGTGCGGACCAGGGCCGGCGTGGGCAGAGCACACAGAGCTTTCAGGGCACCTGGGGGATTCGTGGCCAGCAGCTTCGGGCTGATCCAGCTGGTCCCTGCTCCCTGCTGGCCATGGCCAGAGCCGGCTGGGATGGCCCTGGCACAGAGTCCCCTCGGGTCCCCTCAGATGTGGGAACTGACCATGGCTCTGTTCCTCTCTCTTTCAGCCCTTGAAGGCACAGCCAATGACATCAGTGACGCCGTCGCAAGCCTGGCAGTTCAAACACCGTACATCGTCCAGGAAGCAGAGAGAGCTCCATATTCCATCTTTGACAGCCTGCGTGATCGGCTCTGCAGGGCATGGAGGAGACGGCCTCGTCTGTCAGGGCTCGGCTGGCTGCGCTGCTGGAGCTCTGCAGAGAGCTGATTCCAGAGGCTCTGTCTGCTGGGGCCACCTGAGCCAGCAGGAATGTTTTGTTTCGTTAAGATTGTTCTTTTCTTTCTTTTTGTTTTTCTTTAGCATGTTAATATAGGATGTGTTGCTATAGACAGACTCCCAGGATCTTTCTTTGGCTGTCCAGGCTCTGCAGGGCTGAGGGGAAGAGGGAGAAAAGGGTTCCTGGGCTCAGCAAGCTGCCCAGGCTTGCAGGGTTGCAGGGAAAATGGCCAGAAGCCCCTTGGCCTTTGGTGGCTCTGATGAAGCCCTTGTGCTGCCCACAGAGCAGACGGGCAGGGGCTGGAGCTGTGGGGATCTCTGTGAGAGCGGTGCCTGGAGATGGCCACAAGCCCTGTCCCAGGCAGGAAGCGCCATCCGTGTCCTCCTGCCCGTGTGTTGCTGGCTGGATTGCTGAGGGCTCCCAGGTGCCTCTTGGTGGGGCTCCTCTGGAGCTCCTGTGGGGCTGTGGCGCTGCTGCCGGGCAGGCTGGCCGGGCTGGGGAGACCCTGAGGGGACGGGGCCACAAAGGGATGAGGGGCTGCGGGAGCCCTGACAGGACAAGGCAGTGGGAAGGCACAAGGGGGACGTGTGAGGGAGAGGGTAACGTTGGCTCGGGGAGGAAAGTGGGTTGGAGCCAAAGAGACCACTCACCCTTATGTTTATGTGGCAAACGGAGCACGTTTATTCTCAAGCCCTTCCTTCTAAAGGGCCTTTGAAAACCCAGTCTGGATTTCACTGCTCTGATCTCTGTGCCCCTTCAGATTCTGGCCTGGGGAATGCCTGCAGCCTTTGGAGAGATGTGATGGGCCCGGCCCCTGTCAGTCAAACCAGGGCTGGTACATTCACCCAGTACAAGCCAGCCTGCACGGTGACATGGCAACAGAGTGCGAGGCACAGCTCCGGGAGCTCCCCGTGAACCTCAGCTCTGGGACCACTGTCTGCCCCAAGCTTCAGGGGCTGCAGTGGGAGCCCGGCTGGGCTCTGCCCTGGGGCCATCCTGCAGGGACAGCTGCAAACAGGGAGCATTCCCTGCCACAAAGAGCCAAGGCAGGGCTGCAGGGCAGCTGCTCCAGCCCCGACTGCACTGCTGAGTGCTGTGCTCTGGGGCTGGGGCTCCCCGCACAGGGGACTGCACTGGTGTGCCAGAGGAGACAGAGAAGCTGCTGCTTCAACCTAGCTGAGGTGGGTGCGTGGGCTGGGAAGAGTGGGGAGGCTCCAGGGGATTCACAGAGCTCATTCTGCTGCAAGGACGAGGAAAAAGGAGCGGGAACTCAGCAGTGAGGAGAGCTGGGGGCTGGAGAGCAGCTCTGAATGACACTAAAATCCCACCAGACCTCTTGAGACATTGCTGCTCCTCAGCCAGTGACAGGATGAGTCCCTTAGCCTGGGGCTTGGCCTTCCTCATGGCGAGGGGCACCAAGGAAGGGAACAGTGTGATGGAGACTGGAATAGGCTGGGAACTCACTGGGGGAAAAGAGGAAGCAGTTGGGATGTAAAAGGCAGGGAGAAGAGAGAACAGTTCAGAGAAGGGCTGTGCTACTGCTTGAGCAAGCTGCAAAAAGTCATTTGGGGTCATCCCAGATTGATTTCATTTCAGAAGTTATTGAACAAGTTTATTTTTTGGGTGGCTGCATGTTTTCTTGAGCTGTATTGCTAAAATGCTCAAGCCAGTCTGTGCTGCAGGGCACCCCATTTCTCCTTTGGCTGATTGCAGCCCGGTGCTGAGCTCCAGCAGGGCCCTGGCAGAGCCCAGAGCAGCCTCAGCACCTGCAGAGCCCGGCTGCAAGGAGAGAAACCAGAAAGCCCTGTCAGCTGAAGGCTCCTGTCCCCTTGTCCCAGCCACCCGCGGTGCCCAGGCCATGCTGGCCGTGCCAGAGCTGTGCCCAGAGCTGCCCATCACTGCTGCCTTTGGGAGCAGAGCAGGAGGGCAGGACATGTGCCCAGCCTGCAGCCAGCCACGGCACCTCCAGCCCTCAGCAGCTGCCCAGAGCAGGACGCTCCTGTGCTCGCTGCCATCTCCCCAAAGCTCTGATCCCACCATCCCCAGCAGACAGGACCCACCTCACGCCATCCCCCGCTGGAAGAAAAGCTGCTCCCAAACGATGCCCTCAGCCTTCTCCAAGGGCACGGCCCATCCACGCTGCAGCTGCTCCCAAGCACGTCCTGATCCAGACTGGACTCCACCTGAAACGCTTCCTCTAGAAAGACAAACATCAAATTATGGAAAATAGGTTACAGAGAAAAAGGGGAACAAGAAAAAAGGTCAAAGATCTTATCTCTGTCAGGGGCCTAAGGAAGGCCCAACCCCTGCGTGCCAGGGAAAAACCCACCATGGGGGAGGGAATCCCAGGCTTTCTCCCTTCCCCTGCACTGCCCCCATGGTGATCCCAAAGCAAACAAGGGCAGTGGAGCAGCCCAAGCCCTTCCTTGCCTGCAAAGCAAAGCAGACCCTGCACAGGGTCTGGAGTCCCATCTCTGCTCCCACCATGGGGGTTTGTTTGTGTCGGGCTGGCTGCCCCAGCCCAGCCCCAGTCCGGGGCACAGTGGGTGCTGGGGGCTGTTGGCAGGGCCAGGAGCCCACTCCCATTTCGTACCCACCCCAGCCCATGCCCCCAGCCCTGCCAAAAGCAGCCTGGCAGCCGACTGAAGGATCAGCTGCATCTGCCCCAGCAAAGGGGGAACCTTTGGTTCCCGGCCAGGCTGTGCAATGCCTAAATCTCGGAGCATTCCCCTGTGTCCTCACTGTCCCCAGCAGCAGCCCCACCTGGGACAGCTTCTCCAGGGGCTCCTTCTTCCCTGGGCCAGACCAGGCTGTCAGGGCTCTGCCCAGGGCCCCAGCCATCCATGAGCCATGGCAGGCAAAACCAGGGGGATGTTGGCCACCAGTGCTTGCCACACCAGGTCTCCAGCTCAGCTCCAGCCCATGAGCTGTGTTCCCTCCTGCTGACCCCTGCTCAGAGCTACAGGCAGGACAAAACCTGTCTGGTTGGCTTTGCTACTTAGTGCCAAGAGATGTGTGGAGCTGTTACCTGCCAGGCCCCTGGATCCAACTGTGCATGTGGATCTCTCCCATCTTCTAGGGCAGAGGAACATGGATCACGGAAAATCTCTTCTAAGGATGGCCTGTCCAAGGGCTGCATGGACAAACACCTCTTAATGACATCCTGGCACTCTGGGGAGAGAAACCAGAAATCACCAGTCATTTGGAGAAGTTGCCCCCTTTTCCCGTGCCCAGGCCATGCTGGGTGTGCTTAGAGGTGGGCCTAAACTTCCCCATGGATTTTCTGTTTGGAGGAGAGCAGGAGAGCAGGACATGTGCCACCTCCTCAGCAGCTGCCAGACCAGAATGCCCATGAGCTGCTGCTGTCTCCCAGCACTGGTATTGCTCCCGAGGCCAGAGATGAGGATCCACCTTGAGAGAGCCATCCTGGGAACAAGATCTGACCCCAGATATCTCCTGGCCCCTCCTGAACGGGTGCTTCCCCGTGACCAGGTGGTGCAGCAGGAGGCCCAGGGATCAGATCGTCGCTGCCTCGCCGTGGTAGCCTTGCTGGTGGATCCCCTCTGGTGGGCTGTAGGACAGGGTTCCTGTGGAACACAGACACAGTTCATCAGGGGGATGCTGCAGCCTCCAGCACCTGGAGGAGCAGCCCCCGTGCCTCCTCCTCCGGCAGGAACCCCCACTCCGCCAGGAAACCCGACAGGTCCTGGCACCGCTCCGGATGCTCCAGCACCAGCACAAAGCTGTCGGGGAGCTGAAGCCACTCCTGGAGCTGAATGACACCAGCACAGCCAGAGGAGACCTTGTCCAGCAGCGCGATCTCCAGGGCTGCGCTGGTGCCGTGGGGCTGCGGGAGGAGCACGATGCCGTCAGTGGGGCTGATGCCGTGCCGGGGGTCGGGAACCCCTCAGCCAGCCCGGGATGCTCTGCGCCCTGCGCTGGCCCCACGCCCGCTCTCCCTCCAGGCGTCCTGGCAGCTCCCACCCTGCCGGGCCCCGGCTCAGCCCCGCCCGGCACGGCCTGGCTTCTGCCGCTGGCCCGGCTCATCACCAGCTCGCCCCGGCGCCGAACGCGGTTCCCTGGCACCCTTTAGATGGCCACCTGCGAGCCGAGGGCAGCAGCGGACTGAGCTCGCCGCCTGCCCCGCACAGCCCCATCCTTCTCCTCCTTCTCCTTCTCTCCCTCCTCCTCCTCCTCCTTCCCCTCCTCCGTGCCCGCCGCCGGCCCCGCCGCTCCCCGGGCGCCGTCCGAGAGCCGCGTGGCCGCGCAGCCGCCGCCGCAGCCGCCGCTGCCCAGCAGCGAACCCGCCGGGGCCGCTCCTGCCGGGCCTCCTGCGCCTTCCCTGCGGGCGGGACGCGGCTGTCAGCGCTCGGCCCGGGCCAGGAGCGGCCCCGAGCGCCGCCCGAGCGCCCCGGGCCGGCCATGCCCCGGCGTTCTCCCCCGGCATCCCAGATTCGCCATGAAATGGGAACCCTGAGCTTGTGGAAGTGTCTGAAGGATGCCCTGTTCCTCTGCAGGGACACTCGGGCTGAGACAGGAGCCGGAGCCCTCTCTGGGGAAGCCTCCTCCGAGCTGGAATTTGTGCAGTGCTGGGAGAGGAGGAGGAGGGGAGAAGGCTGGTGCTGTGTGGCAGGAGCAGGAGGTTTGGGCCGCAGGACATTCCGTCTGCGCCGCTGCCCCGCAATGGGCAGGAACGCTGTGGGGAAGGCTGGGGGACACTGGAGCGGGATATGGATGGCACTGGGGGGAACTGGGAGGGCCTGGGAATGAACTCAGGTGTATTGGGAGGGACTGGGCTGTGCTGGGAGGGACTGGAGGGGCACTGGGGCTGTACTGGGCTGTACTTGAAGGGACTGGAGGAGCACTGGGGCTGTACTGGGCTGTACTAGGGATGAACTGGGCTGTACTGGGAGGGACTGGAGGGGTTGAATGGCTGTTCCCACCCGCACTGCCTCCCATTGGCCGAGGCTCACGTCCATCACGGCCCCAACCAATCAGCGCCATGGATCATGGTTTTGGGGGCGGTGCCTGAGGTCTGCGCCATTTTTTCTTTTGCCTACAACTCCCGTCATGCTCTGCGGCCCCTAGAGCCCCATTAAAGCCCGGACTACAACGCCCGTCATGCCCCGCGCTCCACAGAACCCCGGTACCGCCCCCATCTGCCCATCAGTGTCCCCCAGACCCTCCGGGACCCCCAAGTGCCCCTCAGCGTCCATTCGGGACCCCCAAAATTTTACTGGCAAAGTACAAAAGAACAAGGAACTTTGGAAAAGCGTTCAATACAAATCCAATCCAACTTAAACTACTTGTCATAGCAGTAACTTCATTCTCTCAGCCCATTTAGCCTGGAAACCCCTAAACACTGAAGTTGTTCAGGTACCCAAAAATGTTCCATATAAAGAGCATTAGAAGGAGAGGAAAGAGAGAGAGACAGGAAGAGAGAAGCTCCACAGAACGACACACATGTGGCTCCCAGCTCCTGGGGCTCCAGTGTGGGCATGACACAAACCCCAGGAGAAGGCAGAGTCCATACCAGGGGCTGACCTTGTGCTCCTTGGTTTTAAGCCCCTGGGCCTTCGTGGGCCTCCCCCCAGCTGGGACTTCTGATATCTCAGGTGTTCAGAGCTGGGTGAGCGCTGTCCCATCTGTGTGACTGACAGACAGCTCAGCCCAAGGTGTCTTGGGACATTGATCTCATCCAGCCTCTGACAGCGACCACGGTGACACTGGGGAACCTCATGGAGCCTCATGGAGCCATGGGTCAGTTGGGACAAGGCAGGTTCAAGAACACCCTGGTGACACCGGGGAACCTCATGGGACGATGGGTGAGTTGGGACAAGGCAGGTCCAAGGACACCATGGTGACACTGGGGAACCTCATTGAGCCATGGATCAGTTGTGACACTGTGGGGACCTCGTGGAATCAGAGGAGACCATTGGGAAGCTCCCATGGATCCAAGGGCCCAGGGTGACACTGTGGAGCCCAGAGTGTCATGGAGGAGCCATTGTAACACTGTGTGTCCCCATGGAAGCAAGGGAACATGGGACAGGCTGATGCCTTAAGTTTTAGCTTCCATATTTTCCCAATTCTGTGCTGTATCAGTCTGTAACTCTGAACTTCATACAGAGTGTCAGCAAGTTCTTTTACAGTGTAGTCAGACAAAACAATCCTTTTCCTGCCCGAGAACCATAGACACCGCTGCAGCTTCGGGCCCAAAACTTGAAAACAGCAGCGAATTGAGGAGAGCAGACTGGGAGGGTGGGGCTGCATAACCTGAAGGTATAATTGGACAATTAACCCAAATATGGAAATGAACCAAATATTTAAAAAGTGTGTAAACACGTGACCTGGCATCCATCCTGGGTGTACCCTCAGCCAGGCCCTTGTACTGCCCAGGTGAATCCTTTGAAGGCCTTTTTAATAAATCCCCACTTTAGTCCTGTAACACTGTCCAGCCTCTGCTCTAGGTGCCCTCTCAAGGCATCAAGGCCTGGCTGGCTGGGCCACCTGGGGGCCACCTGACAGGTCCAGCTGACCTTGGCATGTCCAGGGCTGCTGCTCATCTGCCCCTGGAGCACTGGGGCTCGGTGCTCTCCTTCCTGTGGAAAGAACTGTCCTTCTCTTCCAGGTGCCCATGGCCAAAATCTGGATTCCTCTTCTTAGTTTGCTTCTATGCAAAGATTGTTCCCAGATGAAATCTGCCACGACAGACAGACCTGGCTGGCTTGGCCACCCAGGGGCCACCTCTCATCTTCCTGTGAAACACTGGGACCCTGTGCTTTTCTTTCTAATGGGAAAAAAGCACATTTCACATTCAGGCACCCATGGTCAAAGTTGGGAATCCGCCTCCAGGATTCCCTATATCCAGGGATTTCTCCCAGGTGAAAGCTTCCAGGAGAGACAAGTCTGGCTGGCCTTGGTCTCCAAAGAGCTGATTTTTATCTGCCTTTGAAACACTGGGGCTTTGTGCTTTCCTTTCTGATGAAAAGAACTCTTCTTCCTGCCCAGGTGCCCATGGCCAGAACTGAGATTCCACCTTCAAAATTCTGAATATCCCAGGATTTCCCCCAGATGAAAGGTGCCAGGAGAGACAGGTCTGGCTCTCTTGGCCTATGGTGACCACCTCTCATCTTCTTCCAAAACACCTGGGCTCCACGCTTCTCTTTCCTATGGGAAAAACCATCCATCTCGACCAGATGCCCATGGCCAAAGTTTGGAATCCTCCTCCAGAATTCCCTAGGTCCAAGGATTTCTCAGTGACAAAAGCTGCCAGGACAAACAGGTCTGAATGGCCCGGCCTCCCAGGAGCCTTCTCTCTCTGCTTCTGCCCCTGCAATACGGGGGCTCTGGGCTTTCCTTCCTATGGAAAAGAACCGTCCTTCTTAACAATGCAGAAATGGCCGAAATTGGGGTTCCACCTCCCAGATTCCTTATATCCAAGGGTTGCTTTCAGAGAAAAAAATACCACAACGGAGAGGTCTGGCTGCCCTTGGCCTCTGATGGTCATCTTTCATCTGCCCCTGAAACACCAGTGTTCCGTCCTTGCCTTCCTATGGAAAAGAACCGTCCTTCACCTCCAGGCAGCCAGGTCTGAAGCTGGGATTCCACCTCTAAAATTCCCTATATCCAAGGACAAAATCTGCCAGCACCATCTGATCTGGCTGCCCTTGGCCTCTGGTGGCTGTGGCTCATCTGCCCCTGCAGCACTGGGACTGGGTTGTTCCCTTCCTGTGGAGACCATGGTGGCACGGTGAGGACCTGGTGGAACCATGGAGTCCATTGGGACTTTGGGGCCATGGTGACACCACGGGGCTCCATGGAACCCAGAGACCACCATGACTCTGTGGGGCCTTGTGGAACCATGGAGACCATTCCGACCCTTCAGGGCCTCGTGTCACCAAGGGGGCATTGTGACACCTCAGGGCCTTCTGGAAACAAGGGACCAGGCTCCATGGAATGAGGGGAACAGGGAACAGGTCTGGCAGGCTTGTCCTCCCAGGGGCCACCTGACAGGTCTGGCTGATCTTGGAATGTCAAGGGCTGCTTCTCATCTGCCCATGAACCACTGGGGCTTCCTGCTTTCCTTGCTGTGGAAAAGAACTGTCCCTCTTTTTTGACACCCATGGACAAAATTGGTACTTCCCCTAAAAAATTTCCTGTATGCAAGGGTATCTGCCAGAAAAAAACCTGCCAGCTCTGGCTGGCCTTGGCCTCTGATGGTCGCATCTCAGTTGCCTCAGAAGCACTGGGGCTCTGTGCCTTCCTTCCTGCAGAAAAGAACTGACCCTCTTGTCCAGGGGCCATGGCAGGAACTGGAATGTGGCCACCAAAATTCCATCTATCCTTGCATTGCTCCCAGACAAAAGCTGCCAGGACAGACAGTTTTGCCTGGCCTTGGCCTCTGGTGATATGAGCAGAAGGTTTTCCTTTGCAAACACCTTGGACAGGACCCAGAGATCTCCCGAGCTGGGTTTTGCAGGCCTCAAGAACATAACCCATGTATGGAGGCTGATGTGCCTGGGCTCAGTTGTGAAGAGACTGAGGACAGATCAGGAGTGGCCTGGCAGGGCTTGAAGGGTGGATGTGGAAATGGTGGAGCTTTTCTCCATAGTGGGAATCAGGCAGGGAGAGAAATTATGCCACAAATGCAGCTGGGGAAGGACAGACTGGACACAGGAGGAGAAAGGAATTTCCATCCCAGGGCAGGGCTGTGGTGCAACACGTCCCCAGCAGGAGCCTGGAGCAGCCCAAGGCTTTGTGTGGCCAGGCAGGGGCAGCAGGAGGCAGAGCTGCCAGCAAAGGAAGGGCCAGCGAGGTGGGGCAGCCGGGGGTGACGACAGCCTGCAGGGACAGAGGCGCAGGGCAGGGACACCGTGGGACAGCCTGGGCTGCAGAGGGCTCAGGGATGTGCAGCAGCTGCAAGGCCCTGACAGAGCCAACCTGTGCAGCCCTTTGGCCATGGCTGCTGGCCCTGGGCCTGAGGCCACCAGGGGACAAGTGACCCTTGCAGCCCTGGGGCCTCAGTGCCTCCTTGTCCCTGCTCAGCAGCCTGGCAGGGGCCGCCCCATGGTCCTGCCCTTGGCACTGCACATCCCCACATGCCAGTGCCCATCCCGGGAAGAGCCCTGAGCAATGAGGGAGGGACAGGATCTGCCTTGCCAGGGGCTGGGGCTCAGGCCTGGGCCCTTTGCATTCCTGAAACACATCCAGGTTTGCTCAGCACCAGAGACACCTTCCCCTTGCTTGTCCCCAGCTGTCATCAGTGTCTCCAGTGTTCTTCTCTGACTGGAGCCTGGGGACAGTTTCTAAGTTGTGTCCTCAGTGGGACCCATTAAAACTTCAAGAAACTTTGGAGTTTTAATTTAACTTTGAGTTCTTGAGAAGTTTTTTGAAGACACTCTCAGGGACTGAGTCTGATGCAAACAACACCAAAGCCCTGAGAGGGTCAATAAAGTTTTCCTATTCCAGTTGTGGAGAAAGATTTCAAAGTGCTTGTAAGAAATACACATTCCTGTTTTAAAGGGTGTATTTTATTACATTTCTCTTTAGATCAGAGGCTATTCAGCATTCTGTGCTTGATATTGAGCCAGGGTCTCCCCTCAGGAGCTCTGGCCTGCTCAGAGAAGCTGTGCCCTGAGCTCTGGCCCAGCATGGACAACCTTGCTCCACATTGCCCCAGCCCATCCTGTCTGTCCTCACTCACCTGGGACCTGCTGTGCTCGCAGAGCTGGCTGCACCCAGCCTAAGAGGGGCTTTCCCTTTTTCTATGTTTGGAGTAATCTAAAACCCCTGAGTTTCCCATGAAAACAGACACCCTCCTCAGGTGTGTGGCAGCCCAAGGCGCCACCAAAACTCCTCCAGACCGGCCCAGGGCCAGCTGTGAGGGTGGATCATCAGCCCCAGCTGCACTGGGCACTGCAAGGGGCTGTGGCCATGGGCACTGCACTGACCCCACTGCTGGGTTTGGCTGCCACGGCAGCCCTGAGAAATTAAACTGTCCTTGGAAACACTGGGGAGGACTGGGACATACTGGGGAACACTGGGAATGCTGTGGGGTACACTCGGACATACTGGGAGTGAAACTGTTGGGGTCTGGGACAGCCTGGGAACATGAGGAACACTGAGGGGGAATCTGGGTGGGCTGGGATGGACTATGGGGGTACACTGGGACACACTGGGACATACTGGGAGTGAAACTGGGGGATACTGGGACAAACTAGGGACATTGTGGGGAAGACTAGGCAACACTGGGGCATATTGTGGATGACATTGGGAGGAACTGGGAGGGTCTGGGAATGAACTCAGGTGTATTGGGAGGGAGTGGGGTCTACTGGGAGGGCCTGGAGGGGCACTGGGGCTGCACTGGGTTGTACTGGGGATGAACTGGGCTGTGCTGGGAGGGACTGGAGGGGCACTGGGGCTGTACTGGGGATGAACTGGGCTTTGCTGGGAGGGATTGGAGGGGCAGTGGGGCTGTACTGGGCTGTACTGGGGATAAACTGGACTGTGCTGGGAGGGACTGGAGGGGTTGAATGGGCTGGTCCCGCTCCCACCAACTCCCATTGGTCGAGGCTCCCGCCCATCACATCTCCCAACCAATCAGTACCAGGGATCATAGCTCTGGGGGCGGTGCCTAGAGTCAGCGCCATCTTTCCTTTTGCCTACATCTCCCATCATGCACCGCAGCCCAATAGAGCCCCATTGGGGCCGGGACTACAACGCCCGTCATGCCTCGCGCTCCACAGAACCCGGGTACCGCCCCCATCTGTCCCATCAGTGCCCCCCAGACCCTCCGGGATCCCCAAGTGCCCTCAGCGCCCATTCGGGACCCCCCAAAAGCGTCCTCGGATCCCCTGAGTGCTCCCAGCCCCACAGGTGCCCGGTACAGCCACTTCTGGGAATTCCTCTCCTCTCATCCCCCGCGGCCCCAGAGCCCCTCAGAACACAGTTCCGCGCCTAAAATTCCTGCCGCGCCCTGCGCCCTGAGGAACCCGGTTAAATCTCCCCAAGCTCCCCCGAGTGCTCCCCCGGACCCCGAAGGGCCCCAAATTCCCCTCGCTGACCTCCAGGGCCCGGACCCCCGAGTGCTCCCCCGGACCCCGAACTGCCCCTCAGGATCCCTGAGTGCCCCTCCAAGCGCCCGCCCGGCTCCCCCAGGGTCCCCCAGACCCTCAAGTTCTCTCTGAATTCCCTCCCCAGACACAAAACTGCCCCAAATGTGCCCAGAAATGTCTCCGTGGGCCCCAAAGTGGCCGCTTTCACCCTGTCTGTGAAAATGATAAAAATGATGATAAAAATAATAAAAATAAAGAAAATTGGAATAAAGAGGGCAAAATCTATAGCCAATTGTGGTCAATGAATTAATGAAGAGAATTGTCTTACTTAGAACCAATGACCAATAAGTTTTTGGTTGCAAAACACATACAGAGATTTTTTATATATAAGCATTAAAATGAAATAATAAAATATTGAATAATGGTTTTATGCATAACCAAGTAAAATTTTAATTGTTATTAAGATAAAATTAATTAATATAATTCCTTTAATTAAAATTTAACTAAATTTTAATTATGAAAAAAATGCATAATTTTTTAAAAATGTTTTTGGATGTCAGTCCCAGGTGGGCAATATCTGGGGGATAAGGGGCATGTGGTAAATGGATGTGATTCCTGCTGAATAAGTTGTTGTCCTAGATTGCAAGGCAAGATGTATTCAATTGCTGTCTCTTTGAGGTTGGTTCGCTGCATTGTTTATTTTATCTTTTAATTTTCTTCCCTAATAAAGAACTATTATTCCTGCTCCCATATTTTTGCCTGAGAGTCGCCCTTAACTTCAAATTTATAGCAATTCAGAGGGAGGGGTTCTACATTTTTTTTCCCCATTTCAGGGGAGGCTCCTGCCTTCCTTAGCAGACTCCTGTCTTTGCGAACCAAGACAGATTTTGGCATCCAATGTGCAGCTCGAGGGCACAGGAACAAAAAAGGGAATAACAGTTCTTGAGTAATCCAATTTTTGTGTGCTGCCACAGAAACCTCGTTCAGCGGCACCCTGTGCTCCAGCCTGCCCTGGTTTGGGTGGCACGGAACCGTGGCTGCATTTCTCCATTTGCAGGCCCTGATCTAAACATGGCTCCTACAGCCAAGGCTGCTGTGGCTGTTCTCCTGTTTGTTTTATGGGTGAATAAGGGGAAGAATTCATGGATCTTTAACTTCCTCTGGGAAGCAGGCACATGGATTCACAGCTGTCACACACTAACTGTGTGCTTTTGGGGTTACTTTAATAATGGCACCTACTGTGAGGAAATGACACCAGGGGAAATTTTCTCCCAAGCCTTTAACCATCTCTTTGGGTCTGCCCCACCAGTTTGTGAAGGGCTCAGATCCACTCCAAATACCAATGATCTCATACAGGGGCTGTGTTGCTGTTAGCCCTGTTCTATTTGGCACTGAGAGACAAGGGAAGATTAACCTGGATAACCACCCTGACACCCAGCCCAGAACCTGACACGGCCTCAGAGACCAGGGATGCTGCTGCCCCAGAGCCTGACCCTGCCCCACAGCCACCCCAGATATGAACCACCCAGACTGGGTGGGGGTCTGGTGAGGGAGATGCAGGAGATGCTGAAGGAGTGCATTTCCCCAGCTGGTGAGAAGCCCTCCCCCTGCCTCGAAAAAGGAGAGTCTGATGGGGCAGCAGTGGAACCCACAGATGTTACAACTGTCCAGGTTCCAGCTGAGCCACAAAGGCAGCCACAGCCAGCAGCAGTCGCCCCTGTAGAAACAAGGAGGTCTAAGATGGAATCAGAGCACCCAGATAAGGGAAGGCCCTTACAACCCACAGGGGAACCAAAGGTTGCGATCATCACCAAGTCCCTGATGTACAAAAGTCTCCGTAACCTGCACAAGGACATTGTACGACGGAGACGTGAGGCTTATACAACCTGACTGCTTCAAGTCTGAGACCTCATGGATACAGGTGTCCAGCTGGATAGTGGTGAGGCAAGGAATTTGGGACCCTTGACCCAGGACTCAGGTATGAATCAGATTTTTGTAAGGGAGCCAGGGTCCCTTTCCCTCTGGGAGTGGATTTTAATGAGTGTCAGAGAGAGGTTTGTCCACAGGGTGACAATGCAGGAGCACCAGCACAGAACGTGATGGAAAACCCTTGAGGAAGGGACCAACAGCTGAGGGAAGTGGCAGCATTGGAGGTACTCTTTGGGAGGGATGGACAGCATGATAATGACCCCAACAAGGTCAGGGGCACAGGGCAAATGCTGTGGAGTCTGGCAAGGCTGGGGCCATCTCAGTACACCACCTTCATTGCCACGATTAATGCCGATAACAGCCGAGAGACAGTGGGCTCTGCTGCCAGCAGCTGAGAAATTGTGAGAGTATGATCCATGGCCCAGTGCAGGCTCATGGCTCTGCTGTGGGCAAGGAACTCAAAGAGGAGATGAGGGAGATGAGGGTGGAGGTGAGGAGGAACAGTTCCCACATTGCCCCAGTGCGAGTCACAGGCCCCAAAGTCAGAGCCCAACGTTCCCCAGCCAGAGAGAGAGGGTACGCCCCACGGGCTGGCCTGGGGTTCTTTCTGCGTGACCATGGGGAAGACATGGGAAGGTGGGATGGGAAACCCATTTCTGTCCTGGCAGCGTGGGTGAGTCAGCTCAAGGAGGGAAGCACTGACCAAGGGAATTCCAGTAAAGTGAAGGCAGCCTCAGCCTCCCATGACCAAGCTGCCGGGTATGATCTGTCAGATCTCCTTGAAAGTACCTATACCATGTGGGCTTAGGAAAGAAATAATAACCAGTGTTAGAGGGGCCCTGTCTCTAGCCAGGGAGAGGCACGGGAAAACCGGATCTTCTGGACAGTGTGGATCCGATGGCCTGGCACATCAGAGCCACAAAAATATGATGCTTTAGTTGATACTGGTGCACAGTGTACTCTGATACCATCGGGACATGTGGGGGCAGAGCCTGTTTCCATTGCTGGTGTGACAGGGGGATCACAACAATTGACTCTGGTGGAAGCTGAGGTGAGCCTGACTGGGAAGGAGTGGAAGAAACATCCTATAGCGACTGGCCCAGATGCTCCGTGTATCCTAGGCATAGACTTCCTCCGGAACAGATATTACAAAGACCCAAAGGGACTCAGGTGGGCTTTTGGCATAGCTGCTGCAGAGGCAGAGGACATTAGGCAATTGAACACCTTGCCTGGACTGTCAGAGAACCCATCTGCAGTAGGACTCCTGAGGCTGGAAGAGCAACAAGTACCAATTGCCACCTCGACAGTGCACAGCTGGCAGTATTGAACGAATCGGGATGCCGTGATCCCCATCCACAGAATGATCCATGAGCTGGAGAGCCAAGGGGTGGTCAGTAAGGCGCACTCACCCTTCCACAGCCCCATCTGGCCTGTGCACATGTCTGATGGAGAATGGAGATTGACTGTGGACTATTGTGGCTTGAATGAAGTGACTCCACTGCTGAGCGCTGCTGTGCTGGACATGCTGGAACTCCAGCACGAGCTGGAGTCCAAGGCAGCAAAGTGGTACGCCACTGATGACATTGCTAACGCTTTTTTTTTCATTTCTCTGGCAGCAGAATGCAGGCCTCAGTTTGCTTTCACCTGGAGGTGTGTGCAGTACACCTGGAACCGACTGTCCCAGGGGTGGAAACACAGCCCCACCATCTGCCATGGACTGATCCAGGCTTCACTGGAAAAGAGTGAGGCTCCAGAACACCTGCAATGCATCAGTAGCATCATTGTGTGGGGGAACACGGCAATGGAAGTGTTTGAGAAAGGAGAGAGGATCATCCAGATTCTGCTGGAAGCTTCGCCATCAAGAAGAGCAAAGTCAAGGGTCCTGCCTGAGAGATCCAGTTCCTGGGGTAAAGTGGCGAGATGGACAGAGTCAGATTCCAACTGAGGTCATCAATAAGATCACTGGGATGTCTCTACCCAGCACCAAGAAGGAAACACAAGCTTTCCTAGGTGCCATAGGTTTTCGGAGAATGCACATTCTCAAGTATGGCCAGATTTTGAGCCCTCCCTACCTGGTCACCCACAAAAAAAACCAATTTCCACTGGGGCCCTGAGCAGCAACAAGCTTTCACCCAGATCAAGCAGGAGATCGCTCATGCTGTAGCCCTTGACCCAGTCAGGACAGGACCAGATTTCAGAAGTGTCTTCAAAGTGGATAGACTATATTGAAAACAATGCAGAGAGAAATGTTTTGCCCTTTTAACTTTTCTTTTCCTATTTATATCTTGATATCAGCAATATCCAATTGATATTGACCCCCAGCACCTTGTTATGCAATCTGAATACATATGAAAATCATGATCCTTCATGGCTGACAATCAATAACACTTTGTCCCTACCTCCCCCATTTCCCTCATCCAACCCCTGGCACTCCTATGGATCAGGAATGTGGCCAGCAGGACCAGGGCAGTGATTCTTCCCCTGCGAGAAAGAGTGAAAATTTAACAGGGTAGAAATCCATTTGGATTTCGGTGAAATGTGCTGCTTTGAGCTTGCTAACATGAGTGAAATATGCTGTTTAGTCTGGTAACTGCAGCACTAGGAAAGCTGCCCCAGCTAAAGAGAAAGAATGCAAATTTCCACACTAAAAAGAGATAAGAAAGACTCCTTGGGCCTTTAAACAGACCACGCAGAGTGACCCAGGAGTTCTTTCTGTACTTTCTGACAGAAACAAGTGCAACTAGCTCTAAGTGCAACATGAAATCATCAAAATGAATATGCATGAACCTATTGTGAAATTCTATGCCTATGGAAATTAATTAAGGGTAATAAAAAAGGTTTGGGACTTCTCAGGGGTGCGCATGTCCATTGAAGGGCAATGAGTCCCCAGTGTGTCCAGTGCTGTAAATAAACATACCATTCCTTACAAATCTTTATTGGAATTGTGGGGTTTTTATTTTTCATCCTTATTTCACCTGTGCTGGGCACTGGTTGGGCAGCACCTCGAGTGCTGGGTCCAGTTCTGGGGTCCCCAATTTAGGGAGTGTCAGATTCCAGGACACTGCAGCACCAAGGAATTCATTGTGGCACTCTGAGGCCTCATGGAACCAAGAGGCCACTGTGACCCTGAAGGGCCTTGTGGAACCATGCAGAGCTTTGTGACAGAGCAGGACCTCATGTCATGATGGGGCCATTGTGACCTCAGGGAACCAAGGGGCCAGTGCTGCCCCTCAGGAACTCACGGAATGCAGGAAACATGCTTGACACTGTGGTGGCCCTTGGAACCAAGAGGCCATTGTGACACTGTGGGACCAAAGAGAGCATTGCTGCCTGCCAGACCTCATGGAACCAAGGATCCACTGTGACACTGCAGGGCCTTGGGGGACCACGGTGACATAGTGACACTGCAGGGCCCAAGGATCCAAGGGACTTTGTGACACCAAGGGGTCCCATGGAACCAAAGGGACATTGTGACACTGGGAGGGCTCATGAAATCATGGAGACCATTGGGACACTCTGGGGACTCATGGAACTCTGGTGACACCAAGCTGGCTGGGAGTCTGGATCTCCTGGAGGGTGGGAGGGCTCTGCAGAGGAACCTGCACAGGCTGGATCCAGGGCCCAAATCCAACAAGGTGAGGTTTAATAAGTCCAAGTGCCGGGTCCTGCACTTTGGCCACAACAACCCCTGCAGTGGTACAGGCTGGGGACAGAGGGGCTGGACAGCAGCCAGGCAGAAAGGGACCTGCAGGGACTGATGGACAGCAGGCTGGACATGAGCCAGCAGAGTGCCCAGGGGCCAAGAAGTCCAATGGCTCCTGGCCTGAATCAGGAATGGTGTGGCCAGCAGGAGCAGGGCAGTGATTCTTGCCCTGTGCTGGGCAGTGGTTGGGCAGCACCACGAGTGCTGTGTCCAGTTCTGGACCCCTAATTTAGGAAGCCTCTTCAATTTATGGAGAGGCTGGACTGTATGCAGAGAAGGGCAAGAAGGTTGGTGAGGGGTCTGGAACACAAGTGCTGTGAGGAGTGGCTGAGGGAGCCAGGGTTGTTGATCCTGGTGAAGAGGAGGCTCAGAAGAGACAAGACAGTGTCAGGGCACAGGTTGGACTTGATGACCTCCAAGGTCTTTTCCAACCTTACGGATTCTGTGATTCCCTGAAACCACCCTTGCAGCAGTTGCAGGAGGAGCCCTGGGCCTCCTCTTCAGAAGCTCCACCAGTCCAGGTCCCTCAGCTTCTCCTCACAGCCTCAAAGCCCATCCTGTCAGTCCTGCAGAGCCTCTACAGCTCCTCCTCACTGCCCAGAACAGGGAGCCCCACAGCCAGACACAGCAGCCCAGATGTGCCCCCCTGGCCTGGGGTGCCTCTGGCAAGGCAGCAGCACCAGGCACTGCAGGAGCCTGCAGACAATTCCTGCAGCACTTGTGGGATGATCCTGCTCCCCAAGGGACGTTCCCATGGTGCCAAGTCAGGAACTGCAATGGGGAGTGGGGCCAGAGAGGAAAGGGCAAACAGGGATGGGCTGTGTGCAGGGGAGGGAACAGGGGTGTGCAAGAGGAAGAAATCTGTGGCAGGAAGAGTAAAGAAATCAAAGGTGAAGCCAAGGAAATGTTCAGGGCAGTTTGGGGATAGCTGCCAGACAGCCCTGGCTCTGAGCAGCAGCGTCTGCAGTGGGACAGGAAACTCCCAGCTGATGGGAACAAACTTTCTGGCTGACTGCAGAGGCCAGGACAAAGCTGAGTGGTTTCCCTGGTGTCCCCCAGCCCTTCCTGGCCCCAGGGGCTGATGGCATTTGTGCTGCCTCAGGTTCATGTCCCCACAGCACCAGCATGGGGGTGCTCCCGCCTGCTGTGTGCAATGCAAACAGGGGCTGCTGAGCCAGTGCTGCCGTGTCTGTGCCTGCAAGGATGCGGCACCTCTGTGAGCTGGGGCAGAGGCCAGGGCTGCAGAGGGGGGATGTTGTTGGCAGCTCCATGAGGATGCTCTGGGATGCTGCCCTGGGCTGTGCAGCACACTGGGGATGGATTAGCCCCTGCTCTGCTGCTCCTTCCCGTCTCCCCCAGGGCCCTTGCAGAGCACCAGCCGTGCTGTTTGCCCCCAGCCTGCCCACGGCCAGCCTGGGGCTGCTCACGGGGGTTTTCTGTGCTGAGCATTGGCCTGGCTGTGTTCTTGAGAGAGCCTGGGCAAGGAGCCTGGAGCCCCCAGGCCCTGGCCTGAGGCGTCAGCGCTGCCCCAGCAGTGCCCATGGCCTGTCCCTGCTGCAGCCCCGGCACTGCCACCTCCAGGACTGTGCCCGGCCCCGAGAGCACTCAGGCCCTGCAGCAACACCAGGGCCACCAGGGCAGCGGGGCAGGGCCACGGGAGCAGCACTGGCAGCACCAAGTGCTGCTGATCCTGGGCACAGCTGCTGTGCCAGCCCTGATCTGCCCCAGCTCTGCACACAGACATTGCTGCTGCAGCCCCAGAGAAGGCAACCAAAGGGCATCTCTGCAGAAAACTCTGCTGGGAGACACTTTAGTTTCTTTTAAAGCCTTTAAGAGTGCAGCCACTCATGGAAAATGTCTGTGGGCACAGGGAAGGTTTCACAGAGAGAAACAAAATGAGAAATGACACAAAAAATGATACTTTTTTGTGGACAAACTGAAAAACCTAAAACAAGGTGGAAAATAACCTCCATAATGAAATTAATAGGAAGTATCAAAGATTACTTTTATTTAATGTGATTTACAGAAATTTGCCAGCAGTTTAATGCTTCTGAAACCATCCAGTCATCAGTCTCCTCACTGCAGCCTTGAGTTCCTGGTTCCTCAGGCTGTAGATGAGGGGGTTCAGGGCTGGAGGCACCACTGAGTACAGAACTGACAGGGCCAGATCCAGCGATGGGGAGGAGATGGTGGGCGGCCTCAGGTAGGCAACTGTGCCAGTGCTAAAGAACAAGGAGACCACAGCCAGGTGAGGCAGGCAAGTGGAAAAGGCTTGTGCCGTCCCTGCTCAGAGGGGATCCTCAGCACGGCCCTGAAGATCTGCACATAGGAGAAAACAATGAACACAAAACAACCAAATAAGAAAACAGCACTAAAAGCAAGGAGTCCAAGTTCCCCTAGGTAGGACTTTGAGCATGAGATATTGAGGATCTGTGGGATTTCACAGAAGAACTGGCCCATGGCATTGCCATGGCACAGGGGCAGGGAAAATGTATTGACTGTGTGCAACAGTGAATAGAGAAAGCCACTGGCCCAGGCAGCTGCTGCCATGTGGGCACATGCTCTGCTGCCCAGGAGGGTCCCGTAGTGCAGGGGTTTGCAGATGGACACGTAGCAGTCGTAGCACATGATGGTCAGGAGGGAAATCTCTGTTACTGCACAGAATAGAAAGAAAAAGAGCTGTGCAGCACATCCTGTGTAGGAGATGGTGGTGGTGTCCCAGAGGGAATTGTGCATGGCTTTGGGGACAGTGGTGCAGATGGAGCCCAGGTCGCTGAGGGCCAGGTTGAGCAGGAAGAAGAACATGGGCGTGTGCAGGTGGTGGCCGCAGGCTACGGCGCTGATGATGAGGCCATTGCCCAGGAGGGCAGCCAGGGAGATGCCCAGGAAGAGGCAGAAGTGCAGGAGCTGCAGCTGCCGCGTGTCTGCCAGTGCCAGCAGGAGGAAGTGGCTGATGGAGCTGCTGTTGGACATTTGCTGTGGCTGCACATGGGCACCTGTTCATGGAGAAAGGACAGGGACAAGTCAGGAGAGGCTGCTTGGAGCCAATCCTGGGCCATTCCCTGCAGCCTGTTCTGCTGGAACTCACCCACCCTTGTTCCTGCTCTGGGAAAACCTTCACCCAGGTCCCTGCCTGAGCTCCAGCTGTGCTGGCTGAGTGTGCCAGGAGCAGCCAGGCCTGTGCGTGGGGGCTCTGGAGGAGCCATCCCTGCCCTGCTGCCCTGGGTTTGTGGCCCTGTGGCAGAGGGACAAGGCTGGATATTCAGGATTTGTCAGGGCAATCACTCCTATTGAAGAAAGGCTTGACACCATCTGCACTCCCAGACCTAAAGGAGGGCAAGAGTTGGTTTTAGGAGTTGTTTTCCTACCCACACATCATTCTTGGCTCTCTGAGGTCAGAAATCCCCAGCAGTCCTGCTGCACTAGAGTTTGCCACTGAGAGATGTGAGAGGCAAAGGATTCCCTGTGGCTGAGGGAAGGTGAGGGGCTGGATGGGTTTGTTCCCCCAGCACTGCTCTGCTCAGCCCCCTCTGCTTCCCTGAGCATCTCCCTGGGCCTGGACATCCCCTCCTGAGAGGTGCCTTGTCCCTGCCAGCGCTCACAGAGCCCATCCCACCCTGTGTGCCCTCGGCCCGGCCCTACAGAAACCTGCCTGTGTGCAGGGCCCTGGCTGGGGCAGGCTCTGTGTGCAGCTGGGCAAGGGCAGCTCAGGAGAGCCCTGCTGGGCCCTACAGAGGTGATGCTGCTGCTGCCCAGGGCTGAGGAGTGGCTGAAGGCCCTTTGGGAGGCTCCCAGCAGAGACACTGACCACCCAAAGCCACAGTTCTGGAGTCTCTGTAAATGTTCAAACATTCCTTTGATGATCCTGTGTGTCCCTTTCAACTCAGAATGTTCTGTGATTCTGGGACTACAAGTCCTGTTCTGCTTCTCTCATTCCCCTGTTGTCTATAATCAAAAGAGAAAAAAAGAACCCTTGCAACAGTGTTAGAACAGTAAAGTAAAATCCAGACCTTTATTGGAAGCTTCCAGGTGTCCCAGTGGGGATGAGGCACACCCAGCCCCTGATTTCAACAATTTGTTAATGTTGATTATTTAGGATATTGAACAGGAACATCCAATGGGAGATTCAGTACCCAGTTACACACCCCTGGCTCAACCCACTGGAATAAGTCCAGGGCCTTCTTTGTCCCAGTTTTTCTTATCACTGCTCACATTCAAAACCCAAAATACTCACCTTGTGGGTTCTTTCTCTGATAAAAAGATTATATAGCACTTGAAAAATGTATTTAGACAGGTTATAGTTCTAAAATCTAAGATAAGGTAAGGAAACATACTAGAGTTAATTAAGGATCATAAATACATTAAATATATAATAGTAGTTAAAAAGAGTTATTTAAGAGTTTAATAGAGTTAGTTAAGGATTATAATTTTAAAACTACGTAACAGTAATTTACAGAACTGTGAATATATGAAAAATATATAAAAAGCAAAAATATTTTTATCATTATCACAACTTCATCATCTTTCTCCAAGCAGAAAATTGAAAACACTCTCAGGAAAGCTCCTGACCTTTACAGCAAACCCAGCCTTACCTTCTTTGGGAAGTGCCCTCTGGAGCTGGTCTGGAGCTGGGAGCAGTCCTGCCCCAGCCAGCCCCTCTCAGCAGCAGCACCTGCCCTGCTCAGGGTGGCTCCTTTCCCCCACAGCTCCTGGCCAGCGCTGGGAGCAGCTCCAGGGCCGGCTGAGAGCTGTCCCTGGCAGGCAGCAGAGTCCCTGGCCCAGCACAGCGCCCTGGGCTGCAGGACCCTGCTCTGCAGGACAGCCCTGGGCACCCCTGGCTGCTCTGCACAGGAGATGAGCAGAGAATGCACTCACAGGGTCTGTGGGCATTGGGATGTTCCAGCTTTAGGAGATCTCTCCAGGAGCTGCAGCTGCATTGTCCTGCAGCCAGAGGTTCCTGTGCCAAGGGCTGGCAGTGATTCTGCCCCAGGCACTTCTCAGCCCCTTCCCAGCCCTGACTGATTGAAGCTCTCTGTGCCTCTGTGCTGTGCCCGGGCTGGCTGCAGGCAGTGCCCCAGCCCTGCTGGGCTGGGAGAAGAGCTGCTCAGCAAGAGAAATGTGCTTTTGAAGCTCTGCTTGATTACCAGGATCACCCTCTGTGCCAGGAGCCCGGCCCAGCTCAGCAGCACAGACACAGCACAAGGACTTTAATGACCCTCTGGGGCTTTGTGCTCAGCCCTGAACATCAGGCCCTGAGAGGGAGCTGCAGAAACCTCTGGAGAACTCCATGTCAGAATCCAACTCTAAAGTTTCTTGGACTTTTAATGGGTCCCACTGAGGGACACGACTGAGAAAGTGTCCCCAGGCCCCAGGCAGAGCAGAGAACTGGAGGCACTGAAGCCAGGTGGGGACATAGAGAAGCCAAGTCTTGGTGCCCTGAGGCACCGCAGGGTCTGTGCCACCAAGGGCTGTGAGGAGACACCTTGTCCTGAGGCCCTGGGGCCTCCTGGCACAGCCCCAGCCAGGCTGGGCACTGTCAGTCCCTGGTCCTGCCCTCAGCATCCCCCCCATGCCCACATCCCAGTGGGGTCAAGGATCTGCTGGAAGGAGTCCCTGGGGAGCCTTGGTCAGGAATGGCCCTGGGGGCTCCTTCATGCTTCCAGGGACTGCAGGTTTTTTAAAGGACTTTGGCTTTTGCTTTTGCCTTGCAGTCTCTGAGAGCTTTGTGCAATCCTGGCTTCCAATTATCTGCTGTAATTAGTCCCTGGAGAGGCTTTGTCAGTAACAACACTCAGTGGGGCTCATTAATGCTTCAAGGTACTCAGTTCTTTTAAGGTACTTGGTGTTTCACTTTTGTTACAGACTTTGTGAGAAGTTTGTGGAATCATGGCCCCAATTATCTGCTTTAATGAGTCCTGTGAGAGCTTTGTACTGACACTCAGTGGGGTTCATTAATACTCTGAGATACTCAAATTTTGTGAGGGTCTTTGAATTCTTCTTCCAAAACTGAGAGGTTTTTGTGCCATTTTGAGTGTCTGAGAGGTTTTTGTGCCATCCTGGCCTCCAGTTCACTCCTCCAAGGAGTCCATCAGGAACCGTTGTTGGGGATGGATCTCAGTGGGTCCCATTAATACCTCGAGAAACTTTGGGGTTTTTTTCTGACTTTTGCCTCCTGGAAAGGTTTGTGCAATCTCCTCTCAGGCCCTGAGGTTCCAGGGCTCAGCTCCAAATGCACCACGGGGCTCATTAGGATCAAGCAAGTCCTGACAAACCATGGCTGTGCCTCGATTTCCCTCTTGTCTGGGGCAGTTCATCAGGAAGATTTCTATGGTGGTTTCCGTTTGCCTATTTGATATTTCTTGGTCAACGCATCAATTAGTGTGGTGGGTTCAGTGCTGGCTAATTACCAGTGCACTCACTAGAATATACTTACTCATTTCCTGCTGTGAGATAGGATTAGGAGAAAGGAAAAGTGGGCTCAAAACTTTAAAAGAGTGTAAAGAAAAGTTTATTAACAGTAACTAAATGAAAGAGTAATAAGAATATGAACAAAACTTTCAGATCACATCCTCTCTCCATACAACCTGACAATGTAGAGACAAAACCTGAAATTTTCAAGTCAGTTTACCACCTCTAGAATATTCTAATCTTTCTTCAGTTCACATCAGGAGAGAAGTACCTCTTGTTAATGTTATGGAGAATTCTCCACAAGAAAACATTTATCTCATGGCTTTTCATTTCCATGAATAGCCACTGCCTGGAAAAATCTTCAATTGTGAAGTCCCTCCCATGTTTTCACAGCTTTTCCCACAGCTGTGTTTAGCGGCCATGCCAACTTATGGGGTATTAGTTTCAAGATGAGCTGTTTAAGAGCAAAGTATCTCTTCATCTATTTATGAAATCATCTTAATCTCTGGGAACAGACGCCTTCTTTTCTCCCTGAGGGCACAGGGTCTCATCACTCTTCTCTCTTTCAATGTTCAGACTTCTCATGAGATCACAGCTACTTCAACATTTCCCTACTTTAGCATGGAGGCCTTTGCTGAAACAAGTCATCTCCTCATACTTTTCAATGCCTTATAGGGAAAAAGATTGTCTGATGTATCAATGACATCCTTCTCCACAGCTTTAGCAGAGGATTTCAGCCCCAAGATCAAGGCATCTCCTCATCCCTCCCATCTGGGACTCAACTTCCTCTTCCCTGCCCTCGGTGTGTCCATGCTGCTCCTCTGTGTGCCTGCCCTGTGTCCTTTTCTCTCACTGGAGGGAGGATGGCAGTACTGGCAGAGTCAATATCTGCCCAGGGCTGCAGATGGTTCTGTGAGCCTGGCCGGGCTCATTGGCCAATTCTAAATTTGGCCATGGTTCCTGGATATGAAGACCAGTTCTTTTCCATAGCAATGAAGGAACAGAGCGCCATTGTTTAAGGGACAGACAAGAGGTGAACACCAGATGCAAAGGCCAGCCAGTGATGCCAGATTCTTTTTGAAGAGATACCCTTACAAATAGGAAATTTTTTAGGGTGAGTACCAATTTTGGCAATGGACATCTGAAATAACAGACTTTTTTTCCATACAGAGGAGTGTTCCAGAAGCTGATGAAAGGCAGCCCTTGACATCCCAAGATCAGCCAGACCTGTCAGGTGGCCCCTGGGAGGACAAGCCAGCCAGACCTGGTCCATGTTCCCTCGCTTCCATGGGGCCCCACAGTGTCCCAATGGTCCCTTGATTCCAGGAGGCCCTGAGGTGTCACAATGCCCCCTTGGTGACACCAGGCCCTGAAGGGTCAGAATGGTCTCCATGGTTCCATCAGGCCCCACAGAGTCATAATGGTCTCTGGGTCCATGAAGCCCCGCGGTGTCACCATGGCCCCTTGGTTCCATGGGCTCCAGTGGTGCCACAATGATCCCCTTGGTTCCATGAGGTGCCCACAGTGTCACAGTGATCTCCATGGGAAGGTAAGAACCGAGCCCCAGTGCTGCAGGGGCAGCCACCAGAGGCCAAGGGCAGCCAGACTTGATGGTACTGGCAGATTTTGGCTGGGAGCAACCCTTGGATCTAGGGAATTTTAGAAGTGGGATCCCAGTTTCAGATATGGACATCTGGAGAAGTACAGGTTTTTCCATAGGAAGGAAAGCACAAACCCAGTGTTTCAAAGGCAGAAGAAGAAAGAGGTAGCTCCTGGGAGGCTGAGACAGCCAGACCTGTTCTTCCTGGCAGCTTTTGTCATGGAGGAATCATTGCATACATGGAATCTGGGAGGAGATATCGCAATTTTGACCACGGACACCTTGAGTAGAAGGACAATTCTTTTCATTGGAAAGAATGCACCAAGCCCTAGGGTTTCAAAAGCAGATGAGAGGCAGCTCCCAAGAGGCCAAGGGCAGCCAGACCTGTCTGTCCTGGCAGCTTTCACTTGGGATCTATCCTTGGATGTACAGAGTCTTGGAGGAGGAATCCCAGTTTTGGCCATGGCCCATGGAGGAGAAGGAGAGTTCTCTCCCATAGGAAGGAAAGCCCAGAGCCCCAGTGCCTCAGGGCAGGTGAGAAGCAGCCCTGGACATGCCAAGGTGGTCAGGTGGTCCCCAGGAGGCCCAGCCAGCCAGACCTGGTCCATGTTCCCTTGGTTTGGTGGTGATGCCTTGAGAGGCTGCCTAGAACAGAGCTAGGCAGTGTTAAAGGAATAAAGCAGGTATTCATTAAAAGGCCTTCAAGGGATATATCTTGGGCAGTACAAGAGCCTGGCCCTGGCTCCATCCTAAATGGAGTCCAGGTCACGAGTTTTACACTGGGACAAACAGGGGGATTTGGTCTGGCAGGATGTGTAAAACAATCTCCTGTAATATCTACTTGTTCTCACACAGAGCACTTGGCTGCAGGGACACATTCCCATCGTTCCTGCCCAGATTTCAGGATTCAAACACTGCTGTCCTTCCCAGGAGCTGTTTTTCAGCTCCCTTGGGAGGCCTTTTGGCCTCTGGACCCACACTCTGGCTCCATTATTAGCACTGCTGGATCCAAACCCTTTATCTCCACCAACAGTAGTGATTTCAGGTGGATATCCTTTTTTCCCCAATTGTTTTAAACACTAAAAGTGTCAATAATTGTGCTACCCTGACATGGGTTTGAATAATGCAATGTTGTTCACTATCCTTTAACCAAATTACTTCATTTTCCCCTTGATAATCTGCATCAGTTCCTCCTCCCATGACATGAGCACTTTGCAAGGCCAAGCTCCAGTGAGCAGTTACCAAACCAAAGTGTCCTGGAGGAATCTGGATTCCTGTTCCTGTATTGTGAACTCTAATTTGCTTCTGATTTATCCTATACTAATTCCAGTGCATGAAGGTCCAGCCCTGCAGCCTCTGGGCTGGCCCTGCCAGGGCCATCACACCCAGAACAATTTCCCAGGCAGTCCCAGTCTCACTGTCCAGGGCTGTATTTGCACATTGGGAGCAGCCATGCACAGCCAGGGGGTTTCCATTTCCCCAGGGGCCATTGTTAAGGGCATGGAGCACATCTGGAGATGGGTTCTCCATGGGGACAGGTTCCCAGGAATCATTCTTTAACTGCTCTTTTAACAACCCATTCTCCGCCTCCTCCTCCTCGTCCTCCTTCTCTTCCTCCTCCTCTTCTTCCTGCTACTGGTCTTCTTCCTCCTTGTCCTCTTGCTCCTCCTTGTCCTCCTCCTCCATTTACTTGTCCTCCTACTCCCCTTCCTCCTCCTTGCCCTGCTCATCCTTATCCTCCTCCTCCTCATCGTCCTCCTCCACACCCTCATTCTCATCCTCTTCCTCCTCCTATTCCTCCTCATCCTGCTTGTCCTCCTCATCCTCGTCCTTTTCCTTATCCTTATCCTCATCCTCATCCTCCTCCTCATCCTCATCCTCCTCCTCATCCTCATCCTCCTTATCTTCCACATCCTTATCCTTCTCCTCCTCATTGTCCTCCTCCTCATCCTCCTCTGAGTGTGGTTCTCAAGAGTCAATGACTCTAGGATTCCAGAACCTGGAACTCCGGGATTCCATGGCTCTGTGACCCCATGGATGGATTCAGGACTGTCTCCAAGGCCACGAGGGAACGTTGGTGCCAGCGGGAGGGGCTGCAGTGCAGGGGCACCAACAGCTGAGAGGCGACTGCAGCTGCTGCTGCTGCTGCTGCTGCTGCTGCTGCTGCTGCTGCTGCTGCTGCTGCTGCTGCTGCTTGTGGGGGTGCTGCTGGCAGGGGCAGGGCCCTGGTGTGGCTGAGCATTGCCATCTCAGCCTGTGAGCTCCTGGGAGCTCAGGACAGAGCCAGGACTGACCCAGGTTGGCACTGCACTTGAGGATGGACACAGAGAATGGAAAGTGCCCACAGAGTGGTTCCGAGCAGGTCTGTGGGAAGGAGGGAGGGAGGGAGGATGAATCCCCTGCCCAAGGCTGCCAAGGGAAAGGCTTTGGGAGGGAAAGGAAGCCTTGACCTGAGACTAAGTCCTTCAAGGGCTCAGTTGCCCACGCTGAGCAGGATTTCATCAGGCTTTGTCTCACAACCGCAGCAGGGTCAGAAGTGGTGGGAGCAGCTGGAAAGAAGAGCCGTGTATTCCCTCCCCCCAGCCCATTTGGGAACATTTGGGAAAGGTCTCCATTGTCTGCCTGCAGCCAGCTTGGGGGGCCCTTCCTCTCCTCCTCCTGCTTGGGGGACTGGGCTTGGTTTCTTCTGCCATCTGCAATGCTGAGCTTCTCTCTCCTCAAACCTGGCTGCTCAGGTTCATGTCCCTGTGTCTCACACCTTCCTCCTCTTCCTCCTCATCACGTGCTTATGGAGCCTCTTTGGGCAGCTGGACTGGAACTGGCAGCAGCAGGCGAGCCCTGAGGAGCACCTCTGGCCTCCAGCCTTTCTGCAGGGCTGGCCAGAGCCTTCCTGCCAGGGGCGAGCCTCTTTCCTGTCTCTTCCCAAGGCAATATAGTCTGGATCTTGGCTCTGTCCTCCTTTCTTTCTCTTTCAGGGAAGGATCAACCATGGCTGAAGGACTCTTCCATAGTTACCTGGTGTTGATGGACATTGTCAGCATCAACCAGCCCCCTGGAAAGAATGGGATTTCTCCTGAGGATGACAAAGGAATTGTCCAGAGGATGAAGGAGCAGGAGGTAACCCTTCGGCAGCACCAGCTGCACTTGGAGGAGGAAATTGCAGACCTGGAAGCCAGACAGGAGTGTTTGGCATGGCCTTTGTGGGAACTGGAGGAAAGATCCAATGGCACACATGCACAGTGGTTTGCTTGGGTGTCCCTGCCACATTCATGATCTGGAGGCAGCGTAGGAATGTAGCCAGATGGGAGCACAGAGAAGGAAAGACTGACCCGGGGCTCTTGGGGAAATCCTGGAAAGGAGTGGCCTTCCTGCCAAAGCCCTTGGGCTGCTCAGGGCCATTTGCATCTCCATGGGCAGAACTGGAGGATATCTTCCAGCATTTGTGGATAGACTTGTTGAATTACCTCTGTTCAAACAAAGGGGAACTGGAGAGGGTTCTTTCAAAGTGTGACTCCTCCCTATTCCATCAGCAATAGTCTCACCGGATTTATGGGTCAGGAACATGTACAACACATGGCAGGGAAGCTGGGCAAGCAGTGAGTGCTGTACCAGCACGGCCAGAACGGTGCAAGAGCCAGCGCCAAACAGGCTGAGGCAGCCAGGCCAGTCCCATCTTTCCAGGGCTCTGGGCTGAACACACAGCTTCAAAAACGTCAGGTGTGCTCCCCACAGAGCCTTCTACAGAGCTCTGGGTGAGGACTGCCAGCTTTCCTCTTTATTTTGTATCAATGTTCTGGTTTGAAAGCAAAACCAGTGAGAGACTCTAAATCAGAAATACAATTTATTGGGAAAAGAGAAAAAACCCAAAAATACGTGCAATACCACAAAAAGAAGACCACTGACAAAGTCAGAATACAACCTAACACCCCTCTGGCCAGCATGCTGGTGCAGTCCAAATTGGAGTGGCTGCAGTCCTCTTGGAATTGCAGATGTGGTTGCTGTGTCTTCTTGGAAACCTGTGGAAAGGCTGACTCTCTGTCTAGAAAGTCCCGGTTTTATCCAGGTGGGAATGCCTAGCTCCTCCCCCCTGGCCGGAGCATCTCACAATTGGCTGATGTTATTCTGAGTCACGAGGTGTGTCCTTGATCACCTGTTGAACAGAACTGTCTCCTGGAGAGTGTCTCTGAGCCATGTGGCAAGACATTGATGGGCCTATTAACAGGAGTTAAGGAAAACTGCCCAGAGGCAGCTCCTACTCAGATGGTAATAAGAAACATCTTGGTGCTCCAATCTTGGACAATCAGAAAAGGAAATTTTTCTCTCGTTTTGCCCATCTTACCTATGCAGATGTGTTGGGAGGCCATCTCTCTGTTTGTGTAGGTGTTGAACCTGAGAAAGGCAGTCTGTAGTGTCAGCTGGATACCTGAGGGCTGTCACATAAGCAGTAAGGGTGAACTGTCAATGTAAATCATTATAAAGAATGTAGTATGTTCCAGTCCCTCTTAACATTAAAATTCAGTGCCACCTGTGGGTCCAGTGGCCTGTGGATTAGGCATGTCTTTACCAAAAATGTAATGGTTATTGTAATATTTTTCAATTGGAATTGGGTCCAAAAGCAGGAGGATCTTGGTGCGAAATTAGTATTCAGCCTAATCATTACAACTAATTATGAGTTTTATTGAATAAATGCACATGTACAAATGTGCCAGCAGTTAGACTCTTTGATGAGTAGGTTTGAGGCATTTTTTCATTTAGTCTGTAGTGTGAACTTCAGTGCCTGCAGACGTACATATTAAATTTCCCTCTTGGCCACCACTTGATGATTATCATCACTAGAATTAAATTCTTAGTGTAGTGAGGAGGTGGGAACTAGATAAGAAAGTCTGTTGGGTTTGCATGGCCAGGTTTTGGTAGGTGAAGTAATGGTTTCTGTAAGAAGCTGTTGGAAGCTCCCCCATGCCCACAGAGCAAATGCCAGCCGGCTCCAGGAGAGGCACACTGGCCTGGGCCGGGCCCGTCAGGGATGTGCTGATGCCTCTGTTAGTGCTGTGAATATGTAAACTCACTGAAGAAGGGAAAAGCAATTGCAGCAAAGGAATTGTGTCCAGAAAGGAGCGAGGATGTGTGAGAGGAGCAACCCTGCAGACAGCCAGGTCCCTGCAGGAGGGGCAGGAGGTGCTCCAGGCACGGGGATACTGAGATTGCCCTGCAGCCCTGGGGCAGCCCTGGGGAGGCAGCTGAGCCCTGAGCACAGGGAGGGCACAGGGATGCTGAGATTGCCCTGCAGCCCTGCAGGAGCACATGCCCCAGCAGGAGGATGCCTGAGAGGAGGCTGTGAGCCCGTGGGAGGCCTGTGCTGGAACAGATTGCTGGCAGGGACCTGCAGACCTGTGGAGAGAGGAGCCCACCCCAGAGGAGGTTTCCCGGTTGGACGTGTGATCCTGGGAGGACCCGAGCTGGAGCAGGCTGTCCTTGAAGGACTGCGCTTGTGGAAGAGTGATCCCCATTGGAACAGTTTGGGAAGAACTTGTCAGGAAAATTAATCCACAAACACCAGAGGTTTATGTCATTGTCACAGGCCCCCAGCTGGGTAATAATTAGCATTGACCCCATGATTCACAGAAGGCTGATAACCTCTTTATTATATTATATATCATTATTAAGAAACCCATTGCTTTTATATACAGTTATAATACACCTGGACCTAATTGGTCCACTAATCCAATCACCACCACCATTGGCTAATTAAAAAAACACCCTTTGGCAAACAAATCTCCATAACACATTCCACATGTTCACAACAGCAGGTGCAGCAAGTGAAGATAAGAATTGTTTCTCATTCTTTTCTCTGTTCTTCTCACAGCCTGCCCCCAGGACAATGCCTGGGAAAGTTGTTTCTCTCTGTGGCCATAGAGCTGCCTGCCACAGGTTTATGTCCTAAACAGAGACAGAGGAGTCCTTTTATTTTATTCAAATAAAGGGAGAGGCCATGGGGCATTCCCTTGAAGTCTTTCCAATTTTTGGAGGACGCAGCCTCCTTTTTATCCTAATTTCCCTTCTGTCTTTCCACACTGGATGAGGTACTTAAGCGGTCCTGATATGCCTGATACCAAAGATTCCCCTCTAATGTACGTCACTCACTTTTAGATTTTAATTTTCATGGAATCTATGTTTTTTCCCCATTGTTTATTTCATCTTTCAATATCCAATTTCATTTATCAGCAATCCTACAGTTCGTTTGTTGTCTGAGATTGAGAGGCCAGATGTTTTCTATTGCCATCTGTGTAGCAGTTGCCTCTGGACTGTTTTCCTTATCTCCTGTGAATGGGCCCATCAATGTTTCCCACATGGCTCAGAGATAACTCCCTTCAGAGCCATTTCTGTTTAACAGGGGATCAAGTGTTGCAGCATTTCTGAGAGACAGAGGTCATGATTTATGTTTGGAATGAGATTTGAGCTACTCCAGTCTGGGCCTCAGATTTGGGCCTTGTGAGGCCTTCCAGCCTCTGACACAGTTAGAAATTAAGAGTTTGTGGTGCATTTAGAAATTGTATTAAGGTGTGATGGGGAGCACTGGGCTGTCTGGGTGTGAAGTAGTAGAGGTTTATAGTGTAAGGTTTCGGCCACCTTAAGACAAAGAAAAAAATGTTAGCTTGCCAATCAGAGTGCCTTTGTAAATTGTAAACTATGTAGATGTGTATAAAAACTGCCATCTTCTCTCAAATAAGCAGAGAACGTTGCATTAATTATATTGGTTGGATGTGCGTTCTGTCCGGCCAGCTTTTCCGTTTTATGACATCCCTGGCTTTTATCAAGGACCCACTGTGTTACTCAGAATGACATCAGCCCATGGTGAGATGCTCCACCCAGAGGGAAGAGCTAAACATTCCAACCTAGATATATCCTGGGATTTCTAGACAGAGAGGCAGCCTTCCCACAGGTTTCCAAGAGGACACAGCTGGGGTTTTCCACTGGACCAACTACACCTTTTCTACAGGACCACTGCTCTCACAGAAACCAGCTTTGGCTGCCCTCGGGCAGAGAAGCCCTTTTGGGGCACAGGTTTCTGGGGCAGGAGACGGGCACCGGTGCTGCCAGGGCTCGGGGGAACTCTGCTTGGGCGGGGACTGTGCCTCACCTGCTGCTGTCAGCGCTGCCTGGGCCCCAGGGCTCAGAGCAGCATTTCTGCCCTGGTCCACACGTTCCCGGTCTGTGTCCCATGGCCGTGCTCAGGATGGCCACCATGTGGGACGTGTCCCGAGGAGGCCGTGCCAGCTTCTGTGGAGGCCCCGTGCCCTTCCCGCCGCGGCTGCGTCGGCAGCTGCGGGGGCTCCTGCTGCTCTGAGCCCGCAGAGCAGGGCAGCGTTTGCTGATGGGCTGAGCCCTTCCTAAAGATCCTGTTGGGCTGTCTGACACACCTGGGGCAAGGCATTCCTTCCACCCTGGGCCACTCTGGGGGGCTGGGGGTGGCCCCAGGGCAGGTGGCAGTGCGTGCAAGGGCCCTTTGTGACACGGTGCAGCATGGTCACCGTGGAATGGAACGGGACAGGGGATCCAAGGGCCCTTGGTGACACGGTGCAGCATGGTCACCGTGGAATGGAACGGGACAGGGTATCCAAGGGCCCTTTGTGACACGCTGTGGCAGAGGTGTTGGCAGTGACAAGGCCACGCCACAGTGCTCGGTGCACGCGACGGGACAGGACAGGGCAGAGCAGTGCTGTGAGGAGCCCTTGCACAGCCGCTCGTTCCTTGTTGACCCTGAGGCTTTCCCGAGGCGTTACTCCTGCAGGTGACCTTGTGGGCAGACCAGAGCACTTGGTGAGCCCTGGACTTCCTGAGGCATCTCTTCTGCAGCTGTCTTCGAGGGCAGACTGTGGCATTTGCTTTGCACCATCCTTGACAGGAGTCTCCTGTCCTTGTGGCTGAAGCCCCCAGGACCAGAGTGCAGGACTTGCTGACTCGGACCTTTTCCGAGCCACCTTCTCCTACAAGTAGCCATGAATCCAGGTAGTGACATAGACCACAGACCTGCGAGCTTGCCCAAGCTGGCCTGGGGGAAGGAGGAGAAAGAAGGCCCTGAAGCTGCCCCAGCACAGCAGCCTGAGGAGGTGGAGCAGTTCCAGCCACCGCAGAAGGGTGAGTGGCAGAGCTGGACCACAGGGCCGGTGCCTTCAGCCAGCTTGGCCCCATCCCATCCCATCCCATCCCATCCCATCCCATCCCATCCCATCCCATCCCATCCCATCCCATCCCATCCCATCCCATCCCATCCCCTGGGGCCCTGCCCATGGACAGGATGGAATAGGGGCCGGGCAGACACCCCACAGCCGTGCTCCATGCCCTGGGCCGTCGCGGGGCTGTCCCTGCCTGGGCAGCGCAGGGCTGGGCTGTGTTCTCCGGCCTCTCCCGCAGCCCCTCAGCTCGGGCTGCGCTCGCTCTTTGCCAGGTGCAGCCGTGCAGCGCACACGAGAGCAGGAACGCAGCCGTGGCCGCTTCCGCAGAACAGCGCAGGTACCTGCAGCCATCCCCACCTGGGCTGGGCCTGCTGGCACTGCTCAGCCCAGCAGCACGCCTGCAGCTCTCCATGGCTTCTTGCCCTTCTCCTACAGCTCGTTTGCAAATTCATCCAGAGAATTTGGCAGGAAGAGACCAGCGCCATGGGCCCTGGGCTCAGAGCATACTCAGAGCTCCTCGGACATGAGACCAGTGCCGCCCTGCTGGATTTGCTTGTGCAGAGGGGTGTTTCCAGAGCAGAGCAAGTAGGCAGCTGTGGCCAGGCTTCAATTCCCCCATGATTAACACGGCTTCCCAAGCCACAGTGCTGGCCCCTGTGAGCCTTTGAGGCCATCGCAGTGTGGTGGGAAGGGAAGCACTTCTCTGGGGACACTGGGAACACTGCTCCCTCTGGCAGCTTTCCAAGTCTCCCTGTGCCTTCTCCAGGTGCCTGCCATGGTGAGGTACATCCACCAGTGGCTTATGGCCAATGATTCTGATGGGCATAGGCTGGACAACACCCTGCTGTATCTCACAGAAGCGCAGCCAAATGACGCAGTAATGACACTCCTGCGTGTGGCCCCATCCTGTGACAGGTACGGGGCCCACCTGCCCAGAGGGCTCAGGGCTCACCCCAACCCATCGCCCAGTACAGCCTGTGCCAGGTGTCTGACCCACAGAGAGTCCCAGGGCCCTCTGGCTGCTCCCTCTGCCAGCCCTGGCGTGTCAGCCCCGAGCCTGCTGCCATTCTCCCTCGCTGCCCCTCAGGGGCCTGTCCCCACAGGGCTGGGCTGCCTGGCTGCTGCTGGAGAGGGGCAGTAGGCAAAGGCAGAGCCAGTGGTCAACCCAGGCCCCTAGAGATGCCCAGGCCACGGTGCTGTGTCTGAGATCCCCTGAGACAGATCTCTAACCCCACAGAGCTGCCATGGCCATGTGGAAGACCATCATGTGCACGCCCTGGACTGCAGAGCTGGCACAGCAGATACTCCTGGATGTGCTAGGGAGCTGGCCAGAGCACAGCACGTGCACCTCCGATGGGGACAAAATGGGTGTCTTTGTTCTGGCTGTGAGTTTCTGCCAGTGGCCTTTGCTGGCCCCAAGACCCCTCTCCAGCAGCTCTCCATC
Source organism: Lonchura striata (assembly GCF_050655825.1). Taxonomy (NCBI): domain Eukaryota; kingdom Metazoa; phylum Chordata; class Aves; order Passeriformes; family Estrildidae; genus Lonchura; species Lonchura striata. Next base: position 5,695,130 of record NC_140738.1, read on the forward strand.
CTCCCTCTCCCACTGCATCTCCCTGCCTCAGGCACTGGCCTGAAAGCTGGCCTAGGGACGGCTGCAGGGCCACCAGGCCCGCTGCTCCCCCTGTGTCTCTCTGGGCCTCTCCCTGCCACACTCAGGCCCTGCCACATGAACACCTTGGCACTGAGCGCTGTCTCGGGGGACTTTGTCCTTTGCAGGCAACTGTGGTGATGGTGGAAGATCCTCCAGGAGCCCTGTGTCCCAGATATAGTGATGGAGCATTTCCCGCAGTTATTTGTGCATCTGCTCTTCCAAGTGTTCTTCAGCACCAAAGAGATGCCAGAGGTGGTTGGTACCTTCTGGAAGGAATGCCAGGAAGAACATGGCCTTGCCACCTGCCCCAACAGGTGCTCTATCCCAGTCCTTCTGTCCCTGCCACATGGCCAGGCAGGAGCCAGTGCTCCCAGTGTGACCCGGGCTTTGATCTGCACTCAGGTTTGCAGTGAGGACCCTGAAGTCCCTGCTGTGCTAAATGGACTATGAGGATGTGGTGGTGTCAGTGGAACGCAAGCGTGGCTGGGGCACACTGCTCTGTGCTGACACCCACATTTATGCCGTGGGTCTGCTGGCCAGGTGAGACCTCCTTCTCCCCATTGCTCCCAGCATTTGTGCTCTGTGTCTGGGATATCCCACTCAGTCCCCATGGCTCTGGGCCAGGGGACGAGGGATGGCCAAGCAGACTGGGAAAGGCTGGGAGAGGAGGGTGCCCAGTAGCAGCCACATCTCAAAGGGCCCAGGTCCCCCTGCAGGGTGGGGGGTAAAGACAAGAACTGCATCAGTCTGTCCTGGGAGGCGCTTCCCCCCCAGCTCAGGGTCTTAGTGTCGTAGGAGCAGGCCCCCAGCTGGGTAATCATTATCACTGACTCCATGTGTTGCAGAAGTCTGATCAATAATAATCTTTATTAGGAAACCCATTGTTCTTATAGATAGTTATGATCTAGGTTGATTGAATTGGTTTTCTAGTCTAGACACGATCACCATTAGTTAATTAAGAAAGCACCCTTTGGTAGACAAATCTCCGTAACATATTCCACACGTTCACAATACCAGGTGCAGCATGTTAAGATAAGAATGTTTTTTCATTCTTTCCTCTTATCTTCTCTGACTTTCTCAGGCAATGCCTGGGAAAGTTGTCTCTCTCTGGGGCCAGAGAGCTGCTGCCACATCTTAATGCCATTTACCTCCTTGCAGGGAGATGCACAATGAATCCATCGATTTGTGCAAAAGCATCTCAGGCTGTCTCCTTCAGTTGCTCCGCAAAGAGATGCCATACTGGAACTTCCCTGCCCTGGCATTCCTTGTGGAGGTGAGTCTGAAGGCCGGCGCTGCCTCCCAGCTCTCTGCCCTCTCGTAGCCGCAGCTGCCTGGGACGGTGCCCACGCCCTGTGCTGCTGCCTGGTCCCCGCCCTGTGCGGTTCTGGGCTCCTGCCGGCCGGGTCCCCTGTCACTGCCCTGTGCCTTTCAGGTCCTGCATTGGCTGGACTTGGTTGCATGCAGTGACAGCATCATGGATCTCTTGTCGAGGCACTTGCTGAGTGAGCACACAGAGATGCGCCGCCAGGTTCTGAGGGCCCTCCTCTTGCTCAGGGATAATCCCTCGCTGGTAAGGAGGGGCAGCAGCTGAAGCCGTGCAGGCAGCGTGGGGCTGGGGAACGCAGTCGCTGGAACTTGGCTGGGCTTCAGGCACTGGGGCAGCCGCTCCCAGCTCTCCTGCCTCCCACTTCAGCTGCCCGAGTGCTGCGGGACAGGGCTTTGGCCTCTGGGCCCTGTGGCAGCAGGGTGGCCTTTCACACACTTTTGTTCCAAACAGGCCAAAAGAATGTGGAGCCTGACTGAGGTCTCGCAGTGCTCACTAAGGATCCTTGGATGGTGAGAAGGGGGCAGTGGCTGAAGCTGCGCTGGGCAGAGCAGCCCCTTGGGCTGGCAGGGCTTCAGGAGCTGGGGCAGCTGCTCCCAGCTCCCTGGCTCACCTGCCCCAGTGCTTTGGGACAGGCCTTTGGCCTCTCTGTGATGTCACATGGACATCTCTGTGATGTCACACAACTCTCTTTGATGTCACACTGACATGTATGTGACGTTACACAGCTCTCTGTGATGTCACACTTACATCTCTGTGATGTCAAACAATCTCCTGTGAGGTCACACAATCATCTCTGTGATGTCACAGAGCTTTTTGGGAGGTCACACAGACATCTCTCTGATGTCACACAACTCTCTTTGATGTCACACTGACATTTCTGTGACATCACACAACTGTTTTTAATGTCACATAGCTCTCTGTGATGTCACACAGCTTTTTGTGATGTCACATGGACTTCTCTGTGATGTCACACTGCTCTCTGTCATGTCACAAGGTCACCTTTGTGATGTCACACATCTCCACTTGATGTCACAAAGGCATCTGTGTGAGGTCACTCTGACATCTCTGTGATGTCACACAGCTCTCTGTGATGCCACACGGTCATCACAGTGATGTCATACAACCTCCTATGATGTCACAATGACATCTCTATGGTTTCACACTGAAACCTTTGTGACGTGGCACAGCTCTCTGTGATGTCACACTAACCCTGTGATGTCACAAATCTCTCTGTGAGGTCACACTGACATCTCTGTGATGTCACACAACTTCCTGTGATGTCACAGAGACATATCTGTGAGGTCACACTGACATATCTGTGACATCACATAGCTCTCTGTGACGTCACATGGACATCTCTGTGATGTCACACAACCTCCTGTGACGTCACACGAACATCTCTGTGATGTCACACTGACATCTCTCTGATGTCACACAGCTCTCTGTGATGTCACATTGACTTCCCTGTGATGTCACACCGTTCTTTGTGATGTCACATGGACACCTTTGTGATGTCACACAACCTCCTGTGATGTCACAGAGACATTTCTGTGATGTCACATTGACTCACTGTGATGTCACACAGCTCTCTGTGATGTCACACTGTCATCTCTGTTATGTCACACTGAGATCTCAGTGATGTCACACAACCTCCCGTGATGTTACACGGTCATCTCTGTGACGTCACACAGTATTTTGTGATGTCACAGAGACATCTCTCTGATGTCACACAACTCTCTTTGATGTCACACTGACATTTCTGTGATGTCACACAGCTGTCTGTGGTGTCACACAACTTTTTGTGATGTCACACGGACATCTCTGTGATGTAACACTGTCATATCCGTGATGTCACAGGAAATACTGTGATATCACATTGGCATCCCTTTGATGTCACACAGCTCTCTGTCATGTCACGCGGTCACATCGGTGATGTCACACTGACATTTCTGTGATGTCACACAGCTTTCTGTGATGTCACACGGACATCTCTTTGATGTCACACAACTCTCTGTCATGTCACACTGTTCTCTGTCATGTCACAAGGTCATCTTTGTGATGTCACACAAGCTCCACTTGATGTCACCTAGACATCTTTGTGATGTCACAATGACATGTCTGTGATGTCACACAGCTGTCTGTGATGTCACATTGTCATCTCTGTGATGTCATGCAAGCTCCTGTGATGTCACAGAGACATCTCTGTGATTTCACACAGCTCTCTGTGATGTGACACTGACATCTCTATGATACCATGAAGCTCTCTGTGATGTCACATGGTCATCTCTGTGGTGTCACACTGACATGTCTCTGATGTAACACTGACATCACAGCCTGGAGCAGAGCCCGCGCGGCCTCGGGCTGCAGCAGCGGGCAGGGGCACAGCTGCCAGCCCGCACACCGAGCACCGCGCTCAGGGGCTGCTCCAGGCTGGGGCTGCAGATTCCCGGCTCCTCCTTACCAGGATCTCAATGAACCTCCACAGTTTCTCCTTCTTTACAGATTTTTCAAGATCTCTCCTGTTCAGGAATTTGGCCACACAGAGCAGGGTTTCCTGAGAAGACTGGAGAGCAGTAGAGACATGGAAATGGCCCCACAGCCCAGGGCCCAGAATCAGCATCCCTGTGCCAGGGCCAGGAGGAGGCTGCAGCCCGCAAGGCGCCAGGGCAGGAGGCAGCCAAGCCCTCTCCCAGGGGAACAGCAGCAGCCCGCGAGTCCTCACCTCTGCCACACACTGATTCTCCTCATGGCAGTGGAAGAAGAGTGGGAGCAGGCTGTGACACACTTGTGTCATCAGGGGCTTTTTTACTTCTGGTACAGCAGACAGCAAGGTTCGAAAGACAAACATGGAGAGCTGCTGCACGTGGCTATCATCCTGTGGAACAGGAAGGAAACAAGACCTTGGCATCAGCTGATTCTGGCCCACGTTGGTGCAGGCCTGCATCTCCACAGGGCACCAAGTGTCTGGGCAGCAGCCAGTGGCCATGGCTGAGGGCACAGAGCCTTACGTGTTCAAAGAGTGGCAGGAGCACCTTAGCCAGCTGCAGGGTGATGAGGCTGGGTATTGGGGCGTCATTATCCAGGAACAAATCACTAACTAGAACAATGGCCATCCTGACCACATCACTATCATTTTCCTGCAGGAGCTCCCCGAGGCTTTCGGTCAGGCTCCACATTCTTTTGGCCTGTGCGGAGCAAAGGTGTGTGAAAGGCCACCCTGCTGCCACAGGGCCCAGAGGCCAAAGCCCTGTCCCGCAGCCCTCGGGCAGCTGAAGTGGGAGGCAGGAGAGCTGGGAGCAGCTGACCCAGTGCCTGAAGCCCAGCCAAGTTCCAGCGACTGCGTTCCCCAGCCCCACGCTGCCTGCACGGCTTCAGCTGCTGCCCCTCCTTACCAGCGAGGGATTATCCCTGAGCAAGAGGAGGGCCCTCAGAACCTGGCGGCGCATCTCTGTGTGCTCACTCAGCAAGTGCCTCGACAAGAGATCCATGATGCTGTCACTGCATGCAACCAAGTCCAGCCAATGCAGGACCTGAAAGGCACAGGGCAGTGACAGGGGACCCGGCCGGCAGGAGCCCAGAACCGCACAGGGCGGGGACCAGGCAGCAGCACAGGGCGTGGGCACCGTCCCAGGCAGCTGCGGCTACGAGAGGGCAGAGAGCTGGGAGGCAGTGCCGGCCTTCAGACTCACCTCCACAAGGAATGCCAGGGCAGGGAAGTTCCAGTATGGCATCTCTTTGCGGAGCAACTGAAGGAGACAGCCTGAGATGCTTTTGCACAAATCGATGGATTCATTGTGCATCTCCCTGCAAGGAGGTAAATGGCATTAAGATGTGGCAGCAGCTCTCTGGCCCCAGAGAGAGACAACTTTCCCAGGCATTGCCTGAGAAAGTCAGAGAAGATAAGAGGAAAGAATGAAAAAACATTCTTATCTTAACATGCTGCACCTGGTATTGTGAACGTGTGGAATATGTTACGGAGATTTGTCTACCAAAGGGTGCTTTCTTAATTAACTAATGGTGATCGTGTCTAGACTAGAAAACCAATTCAATCAACCTAGATCATAACTATCTATAAGAACAATGGGTTTCCTAATAAAGATTATTATTGATCAGACTTCTGCAACACATGGAGTCAGTGATAATGATTACCCAGCTGGGGGCCTGCTCCTACGACACTAAGACCCTGAGCTGGGGGGGAAGCGCCTCCCAGGACAGACTGATGCAGTTCTTGTCTTTACCCCCCACCCTGCAGGGGGACCTGGGCCCTTTGAGATGTGGCTGCTACTGGGCACCCTCCTCTCCCAGCCTTTCCCAGTCTGCTTGGCCATCCCTCGTCCCCTGGCCCAGAGCCATGGGGACTGAGTGGGATATCCCAGACACAGAGCACAAATGCCGGGAGCAATGGGGAGAAGGAGGTCTCACCTGGCCAGCAGACCCACGGCATAAATGTGGGTGTCAGCACAGAGCAGCGTGTCCCAGCCACACTTGCATTCCATTGACACCACCACATCCTCATAGTCCATTTAGCACAGCAGGGACTTCAGGGTCCTCACTGCAAACCTGAGTGCAGATCAAAGCCCGGGTCACACTGGGAGCACTGGCTCCTGCCTGGCCATGTGGCAGGGACAGAAGGACTGGGATAGAGCACCTGTTGGGGCAGGTGGCAAGGCCGTGTTCTTCCTGGCATCCCTTCCAGAAGGTATCCACCGCCTCTGGCATCTCCTTGGTGCTGAAGAACACTTGGAAGAGCAGATGCACAAATAACTGCGGGAAATGCTCCATCACTATATCTGGGACACAGGGCTCCTGGAGGATCTTCCACATCACCACAGTTGCCTGCAAAGGACAAAGTCCCCCGAGACAGCGCTCAGTGCCAAGGTGTTCATGTGGCAGTGCCTGAGTGTGGCAGGGAGAGGCCCAGAGAGACACAGGGGGAGCAGCGGGCCTGGTGGCCCTGCAGCTGTCCCTAGGCCAGCTTTCAGGCCAGTGCCTGAGGCAGGGAGATGCAGTGGGAGAGGGAGGATGGAGAGCTGCTGGAGAGGGGTCTTGGGGCCAGCAAAGGCCACTGGCAGAAACTCACAGCCAGAACAAAGACACCCATTTTGTCCCCATCGGAGGTGCACGTGCTGTGCTCTGGCCAGCTCCCCAGCACATCCAGGAGTATCTGCTGTGCCAGCTCTGCAGTCCAGGGCGTGCACATGATGGTCTTCCACATGGCCATGGCAGCTCTGTGGGGTTAGAGATCTGTCTCAGGGGATCTCAGACACAGCACCGTGGCCTGGGCATCTCTAGGGGCCTGGGTTGACCACTGGCTCTGCCTTTGCCTACTGCCCCTCTCCAGCAGCAGCCAGGCAGCCCAGCCCTGTGGGGACAGGCCCCTGTGGGGCAGCGAGGGAGAATGGCAGCAGGCTCGGGGCTGACGTGCCAGGGCTGGCAGAGGGAGCAGCCAGAGGGCCCTGGGACTCTCTGTGGGTCAGACACCTGGCACAGGCTGTACTGGGCGATGGGTTGGGGTGAGCCCTGAGCCCTCTGGGCAGGTGGGCCCCGTACCTGTCACAGGATGGGGCCACACGCAGGAGTGTCATTACTGCGTCATTTGGCTGCGCTTCTGTGAGATACAGCAGGGTGTTGTCCAGCCTATGCCCATCAGAATCATTGGCCATGAGCCACTGGTGGATGTACCTCACCATGGCAGGCACCTGGAGAAGGCACAGGGAGACTTGGAAAGCTGCCAGAGGGAGCAGTGTTCCCAGTGTCCCCAGAAAAGTGCTTCCCTTCCCACCACACTGCGATGGCCTCAAAGGCTCACAGGGGCCAGCACTGTGGCTTGGGAAGCCGTGTTAATCATGGGGGAATTGAAGCCTGGCCACAGCTGCCTACTTGCTCTGCTCTGAAACACCCCTCTGCACAAGCAAATCCAGCAGGGCGGCACTGGTCTCATGTCCGAGGAGCTCTGAGTATGCTCTGAGCCCAGGGCCCATGGCGCTGGTCTCTTCCTGCCAAATTCTCTGGATGAATTTGCAAACGAGCTGTAGGAGAAGGGCAAGAAGCCATGGAGAGCTGCAGGCGTGCTGCTGGGCTGAGCAGTGCCAGCAGGCCCAGCCCAGGTGGGGATGGCTGCAGGTACCTGCGCTGTTCTGCGGAAGCGGCCACGGCTGCGTTCCTGCTCTCGTGTGCGCTGCACAGCTGCACCTGGCAAAGAGCGAGCGCAGCCCGAACTGAGGGGCTGTGGGAGAGGCCGGAGAACACAGCCCAGCCCTGCGCTGCCCAGGCAGGGACAGTCCCACGACGGCCCAGGGCACGGAGCACGGCTGTGGGGTGTCTGCCCGGCCCCTATTCCATCCTGTCCATGGGCAGGGCCCCAGGGGATGGGATGGGATGGGATGGGATGGGATTGGATGGGATGGGATGGGATGGGATGGGATGGGATGGGATGGGATGGGATGGGATGGGATGGGATGGGATGGGGCCAAGCTGGCTGAAGGCACCGGCCCTGTGGCCCAGCTCTGCCACTCACCCTTCTGCGGTGGCTGGAACTGCTCCACCTCCTCAGGCTGCTGTGCTGGGGCAGCTTCAGGGCCTTCTTTCTCCTCCTTCCCCCAGGCCAGCTTGGGCAAGCTCGCAGGTCTGTGCTCTATGTCACTACCTGGATTCATGGCTACTTGTAGGAGAAGGTGGCTCGGAAAAGGTCCGAGTCAGCAAGTCCTGCACTCTGGTCCTGGGGGCTTCAGCCACAAGGACAGGAGACTCCTGTCAAGGATGGTGCAAAGCAAATGCCACAGTCTGCCCTCGAAGACAGCTGCAGAAGAGATGCCTCAGGAAGTCCAGGGCTCACCAAGTGCTCTGGTCTGCCCACAAGGTCACCTGCAGGAGTAACGCCTCGGGAAAGCCTCAGGGTCAGCAAGGAACGAGCGGCTGTGCAAGGGCTCCTCACAGCACTGCTCTGCCCTGTCCTGTCCCGTCGCGTGCACCGAGCACTGTGGCGTGGCCTTGTCACTGCCAACACCTCTGCCACAGCGTGTCACAAAGGGCCCTTGGATACCCTGTCCCGTTCCATTCCACGGTGACCATGCTGCACCGTGTCACCAAGGGCCCTTGGATCCCCTGTCCCGTTCCATTCCACGGTGACCATGCTGCACCGTGTCACAAAGGGCCCTTGCACGCACTGCCACCTGCCCTGGGGCCACCCCCAGCCCCCCAGAGTGGCCCAGGGTGGAAGGAATGCCTTGCCCCAGGTGTGTCAGACAGCCCAACAGGATCTTTAGGAAGGGCTCAGCCCATCAGCAAACGCTGCCCTGCTCTGCGGGCTCAGAGCAGCAGGAGCCCCCGCAGCTGCCGACGCAGCCGCGGCAGGAAGGGCACGGGGCCTCCACAGAAGCTGGCACGGCCTCCTTGGGACACGTCCCACACGGTGGCCATCCTGAGCACGGCCGTGGGACACAGACCGGGAACGTGTGGGCCAGGGCAGGAATGCTGCTCTGAGCCCTGGGGCCCGGGCAGCGCTGACAGCAGCAGGTGAGGCACAGTCCCCGCCCAAGCAGAGTTCCCCCGAGCCCTGGCAGCACCGGTGCCCGTCTCCTGCCCCAGAAACCTGTGCCCCAAAAGGGCTTCTCTGCCCGAGGGCAGCCAAAGCTGGTTTCTGTGAGAGCAGTGGTCCTGTAGAAAAGGTGTAGTTGGTCCAGTGGAAAACCCCAGCTGTGTCCTCTTGGAAACCTGTGGGAAGGCTGCCTCTCTGTCTAGAAATCCCAGGATATATCTAGGTTGGAATGTTTAGCTCTTCCCTCTGGGTGGAGCATCTCACCATGGGCTGATGTCATTCTGAGTAACACAGTGGGTCCTTGATAAAAGCCAGGGATGTCATAAAACGGAAAAGCTGGCCGGACAGAACGCACATCCAACCAATATAATTAATGCAACGTTCTCTGCTTATTTGAGAGAAGATGGCAGTTTTTATACACATCTACATAGTTTACAATTTACAAAGGCACTCTGATTGGCAAGCTAACATTTTTTTCTTTGTCTTAAGGTGGCCGAAACCTTACACTATAAACCTCTACTACTTCACACCCAGACAGCCCAGTGCTCCCCATCACACCTTAATACAATTTCTAAATGCACCACAAACTCTTAATTTCTAACTGTGTCAGAGGCTGGAAGGCCTCACAAGGCCCAAATCTGAGGCCCAGACTGGAGTAGCTCAAATCTCATTCCAAACATAAATCATAACCTCTGTCTCTCAGAAATGCTGCAACACTTGATCCCCTGTTAAACAGAAATGGCTCTGAAGGGAGTTATCTCTGAGCCATGTGGGAAACATTGATGGGCCCATTCACAGGAGATAAGGAAAACAGTCCAGAGGCAACTGCTACACAGATGGCAATAGAAAACATCTGGCCTCTCAATCTCAGACAACAAACGAACTGTAGGATTGCTGATAAATGAAATTGGATATTGAAAGATGAAATAAACAATGGGGAAAAAACATAGATTCCATGAAAATTAAAATCTAAAAGTGAGTGACGTACATTAGAGGGGAATCTTTGGTATCAGGCATATCAGGACCGCTTAAGTACCTCATCCAGTGTGGAAAGACAGAAGGGAAATTAGGATAAAAAGGAGGCTGCGTCCTCCAAAAATTGGAAAGACTTCAAGGGAATGCCCCATGGCCTCTCCCTTTATTTGAATAAAATAAAAGGACTCCTCTGTCTCTGTTTAGGACATAAACCTGTGGCAGGCAGCTCTATGGCCACAGAGAGAAACAACTTTCCCAGGCATTGTCCTGGGGGCAGGCTGTGAGAAGAACAGAGAAAAGAATGAGAAACAATTCTTATCTTCACTTGCTGCACCTGCTGTTGTGAACATGTGGAATGTGTTATGGAGATTTGTTTGCCAAAGGGTGTTTTTTTAATTAGCCAATGGTGGTGGTGATTGGATTAGTGGACCAATTAGGTCCAGGTGTATTATAACTGTATATAAAAGCAATGGGTTTCTTAATAATGATATATAATATAATAAAGAGGTTATCAGCCTTCTGTGAATCCTGGGGTCAATACTAATTATTACCCAGCTGGGGGCTTGTGGCTATGACATAAACCTCTGGTGTTTGTGGATTAATTTTCCTGACAAGTTCTTCCCAAACTGTTCCAACGGGGATCACTCTTCCACAAGCGCAGTCCTTCAAGGACAGCCTGCTCCAGCTCGGGTCCTCCCAGGATCACACGTCCAACCGGGAAACCTCCTCTGGGGTGGGGTCCTCTCTCCACAGGTCTGCAGGTCCCTGCCAGCAATCTGTTCCAGCACAGGCCTCCCACGGGCTCACAGCCTCCTCTCAGGCATCCTCCTGCTGGGGCATGTGCTCCTGCAGGGCTGCAGGGCAATCTCAGTATCCCCGTGCCTGGAGCACCTCCTGCCCCTCCTGCAGGGACCTGGCTGTCTGCAGGGCTGCTCCTCTCACACATCCTCGCTCCTTTCTGGACACAATTCCTTTGCTGCAATTGCTTTTCCCTTCTTCAGTGAGTTTACATATTCACAGCAATAACAGAGGCATCAGCACATCCCTGACGGGCCCGGCCCAGGCCAGTGTGCCTCTCCTGGAGCCGGCTGGCATTTGCTCTGTGGGCATGGGGGAGCTTCCAACAGCTTCTTACAGAAACCATTACTTCACCTACCAAAACCTGGCCATGCAAACCCAACAGACTTTCTTATCTAGTTCCCACCTCCTCACTACACTAAGAATTTAATTCTAGTGATGATAATCATCAAGTGGTGGCCAAGAGGGAAATTTAATATGTACGTCTGCAGGCACTGAAGTTCACACTACAGACTAAATGAAAAAATGCCTCAAACCTACTCATCAAAGAGTCTAACTGCTGGCACATTTGTACATGTGCATTTATTCAATAAAACTCATAATTAGTTGTAATGATTAGGCTGAATACTAATTTCGCACCAAGATCCTCCTGCTTTTGGACCCAATTCCAATTGAAAAATATTACAATAACCATTACATTTTTGGTAAAGACATGCCTAATCCACAGGCCACTGGACCCACAGGTGGCACTGAATTTTAATGTTAAGAGGGACTGGAACATACTACATTCTTTATAATGATTTACATTGACAGTTCACCCTTACTGCTTATGTGACAGCCCTCAGGTATCCAGCTGACACTACAGACTGCCTTTCTCAGGTTCAACACCTACACAAACAGAGAGATGGCCTCCCAACACATCTGCATAGGTAAGATGGGCAAAACGAGAGAAAAATTTCCTTTTCTGATTGTCCAAGATTGGAGCACCAAGATGTTTCTTATTACCATCTGAGTAGGAGCTGCCTCTGGGCAGTTTTCCTTAACTCCTGTTAATAGGCCCATCAATGTCTTGCCACATGGCTCAGAGACACTCTCCAGGAGACAGTTCTGTTCAACAGGTGATCAAGGACACAACTCGTGACTCAGAATAACATCAGCCAATTGTGAGATGCTCCGGCCAGGGGGGAGGAGCTAGGCATTCCCACCTGGATAAAACCGGGACTTTCTAGACAGAGAGTCAGCCTTTCCACAGGTTTCCAAGAAGACACAGCAACCACATCTGCAATTCCAAGAGGACTGCAGCCACTCCAATTTGGACTGCACCAGCATGCTGGCCAGAGGGGTGTTAGGTTGTATTCTGACTTTGTCAGTGGTCTTCTTTTTGTGGTATTGCACGTATTTTTGGGTTTTTTCTCTTTTCCCAATAAATTGTATTTCTGATTTAGAGTCTCTCACTGGTTTTGCTTTCAAACCAGAACATTGATACAAAATAAAGAGGAAAGCTGGCAGTCCTCACCCAGAGCTCTGTAGAAGGCTCTGTGGGGAGCACACCTGACGTTTTTGAAGCTGTGTGTTCAGCCCAGAGCCCTGGAAAGATGGGACTGGCCTGGCTGCCTCAGCCTGTTTGGCGCTGGCTCTTGCACCGTTCTGGCCGTGCTGGTACAGCACTCACTGCTTGCCCAGCTTCCCTGCCATGTGTTGTACATGTTCCTGACCCATAAATCCGGTGAGACTATTGCTGATGGAATAGGGAGGAGTCACACTTTGAAAGAACCCTCTCCAGTTCCCCTTTGTTTGAACAGAGGTAATTCAACAAGTCTATCCACAAATGCTGGAAGATATCCTCCAGTTCTGCCCATGGAGATGCAAATGGCCCTGAGCAGCCCAAGGGCTTTGGCAGGAAGGCCACTCCTTTCCAGGATTTCCCCAAGAGCCCCGGGTCAGTCTTTCCTTCTCTGTGCTCCCATCTGGCTACATTCCTACGCTGCCTCCAGATCATGAATGTGGCAGGGACACCCAAGCAAACCACTGTGCATGTGTGCCATTGGATCTTTCCTCCAGTTCCCACAAAGGCCATGCCAAACACTCCTGTCTGGCTTCCAGGTCTGCAATTTCCTCCTCCAAGTGCAGCTGGTGCTGCCGAAGGGTTACCTCCTGCTCCTTCATCCTCTGGACAATTCCTTTGTCATCCTCAGGAGAAATCCCATTCTTTCCAGGGGGCTGGTTGATGCTGACAATGTCCATCAACACCAGGTAACTATGGAAGAGTCCTTCAGCCATGGTTGATCCTTCCCTGAAAGAGAAAGAAAGGAGGACAGAGCCAAGATCCAGACTATATTGCCTTGGGAAGAGACAGGAAAGAGGCTCGCCCCTGGCAGGAAGGCTCTGGCCAGCCCTGCAGAAAGGCTGGAGGCCAGAGGTGCTCCTCAGGGCTCGCCTGCTGCTGCCAGTTCCAGTCCAGCTGCCCAAAGAGGCTCCATAAGCACGTGATGAGGAGGAAGAGGAGGAAGGTGTGAGACACAGGGACACAAACCTGAGCAGCCAGGTTTGAGGAGAGAGAAGCTCAGCATTGCAGATGGCAGAAGAAACCAAGCCCAGTCCCCCAAGCAGGAGGAGGAGAGGAAGGGCCCCCCAAGCTGGCTGCAGGCAGACAATGGAGACCTTTCCCAAATGTTCCCAAATGGGCTGGGGGGAGGGAATACACAGCTTTGCTTTCCAGCTGCTCCCACCACTTCTGACCCTGCTGCGGTTGTGAGACAAAGCCTGATGAAATCCTGCTCAGCGTGGGCAACTGAGCCCTTGAAGGACTTAGTGTCAGGTCAGGGCTTCCTTTCCCTCCCAAAGCCTTTCCCTTGGCAGCCTTGGGCAGGGGATTCATCCTCCCTCCCTCCCTCCTTCCCACAGACCTGCTCGGAACCACTCTGTGGGCACTTTCCATTCTCTGTGTCCGTCCTCAAGTGCAGTGCCAACCTGGGTCAGTCCTGGCTCTGTCCTGAGCTCCCAGGAGCTCACAGGCTGAGATGGCAATGCTCAGCCACACCAGGGCCCTGCCCCTGCCAGCAGCACCCCCACAAGCAGCAGCAGCAGCAGCAGCAGCAGCAGCTGCAGTCGCCTCTCAGCTGTTGGTGACCCTGCACTGCAGCCCCTCCCGCTGGCACCAACGTTCCCTCGTGGCCTTGGAGACAGTCCTGAATCCATCCATGGGGTCACAGAGCCATGGAATCCCGGAGTTCCAGGTTCTGGAATCCTAGAGTCATTGACTCTTGAGAACCACACTCAGAGGAGGATGAGGAGGAGGACAATGAGGAGGAGAAGGATAAGGATGTGGAAGATAAGGAGGAGGAGGATGAGGAGGAGGATGAGGAGGAGGATGAGGATGAGGATAAGGATAAGGAAAAGGACGAGGATGAGGAGGACAAGCAGGATGAGGAGGAATAGGAGGAGGAAGAGGATGAGAATGAGGGTGTGGAGGAGGACGATGAGGAGGAGGAGGATAAGGATGAGCAGGGCAAGGAGGAGGAAGGGGAGTAGGAGGACAAGTAAATGGAGGAGGAGGACAAGGAGGAGCAAGAGGACAAGGAGGAAGAAGAAGACCAGTAGCAGGAAGAAGAGGAGGAGGAAGAGAAGGAGGACGAGGAGGAGGAGGCGGAGAATGGGTTGTTAAAAGAGCAGTTAAAGAATGATTCCTGGGAACCTGTCCCCATGGAGAACCCATCTCCAGATGTGCTCCATGCCCTTAACAATGGCCCCTGGGGAAATGGAAACCCCCTGGCTGTGCATGGCTGCTCCCAATGTGCAAATACAGCCCTGGACAGTGAGACTGGGACTGCCTGGGAAATTGTTCTGGGTGTGATGGCCCTGGCAGGGCCAGCCCAGAGGCTGCAGGGCTGGACCTTCATGCACTGGAATTAGTATAGGATAAATCAGAAGCAAATTAGAGTTCACAATACAGGAACAGGAATCCAGATTCCTCCAGGACACTTTGGTTTGGTAACTGCTCACTGGAGCTTGGCCTTGCAAAGTGCTCATGTCATGGGAGGAGGAACTGATGCAGATTATCAAGGGGAAAATGAAGTAATTTGGTTAAAGGATAGTGAACAACATTGCATTATTCAAACCCATGTCAGGGTAGCACAATTATTGACACTTTTAGTGTTTAAAACAATTGGGGAAAAAAGGATATCCACCTGAAATCACTACTGTTGGTGGAGATAAAGGGTTTGGATCCAGCAGTGCTAATAATGGAGCCAGAGTGTGGGTCCAGAGGCCAAAAGGCCTCCCAAGGGAGCTGAAAAACAGCTCCTGGGAAGGACAGCAGTGTTTGAATCCTGAAACCTGGGCAGGAACGATGGGAATGTGTCCCTGCAGCCAAGTGCTCTGTGTGAGAACAAGTAGATATTACAGGAGATTGTTTTACACATCCTGCCAGACCAAATCTCCCTGTTTGTCCCAGTGTAAAACTCGTGACCTGGACTCCATTTAGGATGGAGCCAGGGCCAGGCTCTTGTACTGCCCAAGATATATCCCTTGAAGGCCTTTTAATGAATACCTGCTTTATTCCTTTAACACTGCCTAGCTCTGTTCTAGGCAGCCTCTCAAGGCATCACCACCAAACCAAGGGAACATGGACCAGGTCTGGCTGGCTGGGCCTCCTGGGGACCACCTGACCACCTTGGCATGTCCAGGGCTGCTTCTCACCTGCCCTGAGGCACTGGGGCTCTGGGCTTTCCTTCCTATGGGAGAGAACTCTCCTTCTCCTCCATGGGCCATGGCCAAAACTGGGATTCCTCCTCCAAGACTCTGTACATCCAAGGATAGATCCCAAGTGAAAGCTGCCAGGACAGACAGGTCTGGCTGCCCTTGGCCTCTTGGGAGCTGCCTCTCATCTGCTTTTGAAACCCTAGGGCTTGGTGCATTCTTTCCAATGAAAAGAATTGTCCTTCTACTCAAGGTGTCCGTGGTCAAAATTGCGATATCTCCTCCCAAATTCCATGTATGCAATGATTCCTCCATGACAAAAGCTGCCAGGAAGAACAGGTCTGGCTGTCTCAGCCTCCCAGGAGCTACCTCTTTCTTCTTCTGCCTTTGAAACACTGGGTTTGTGCTTTCCTTCCTATGGAAAAACCTGTACTTCTCCAGATGTCCATATCTGAAACTGGGATCCCACTTCTAAAATTCCCTAGATCCAAGGGTTGCTCCCAGCCAAAATCTGCCAGTACCATCAAGTCTGGCTGCCCTTGGCCTCTGGTGGCTGCCCCTGCAGCACTGGGGCTCGGTTCTTACCTTCCCATGGAGATCACTGTGACACTGTGGGCACCTCATGGAACCAAGGGGATCATTGTGGCACCACTGGAGCCCATGGAACCAAGGGGCCATGGTGACACCGCGGGGCTTCATGGACCCAGAGACCATTATGACTCTGTGGGGCCTGATGGAACCATGGAGACCATTCCGACCCTTCAGGGCCCCGAGTCACTAAGGGGGCATTGTGACACCTCAGGGCCTCCTGGAATCAAGGGACCATTGGGACACTGTGGGGCCCCATGGAAGCGAGGGAACATGGACCAGGTCTGGCTGGCTTGTCCTCCCAGGGGCCACCTGACAGGTCTGGCTGATCTTGGGATGTCAAGGGCTGCCTTTCATCAGCTTCTGGAACACTCCTCTGTATGGAAAAAAAGTCTGTTATTTCAGATGTCCATTGCCAAAATTGGTACTCACCCTAAAAAATTTCCTATTTGTAAGGGTATCTCTTCAAAAAGAATCTGGCATCACTGGCTGGCCTTTGCATCTGGTGTTCACCTCTTGTCTGTCCCTTAAACAATGGCGCTCTGTTCCTTCATTGCTATGGAAAAGAACTGGTCTTCATATCCAGGAACCATGGCCAAATTTAGAATTGGCCAATGAGCCCGGCCAGGCTCACAGAACCATCTGCAGCCCTGGGCAGATATTGACTCTGCCAGTACTGCCATCCTCCCTCCAGTGAGAGAAAAGGACACAGGGCAGGCACACAGAGGAGCAGCATGGACACACCGAGGGCAGGGAAGAGGAAGTTGAGTCCCAGATGGGAGGGATGAGGAGATGCCTTGATCTTGGGGCTGAAATCCTCTGCTAAAGCTGTGGAGAAGGATGTCATTGATACATCAGACAATCTTTTTCCCTATAAGGCATTGAAAAGTATGAGGAGATGACTTGTTTCAGCAAAGGCCTCCATGCTAAAGTAGGGAAATGTTGAAGTAGCTGTGATCTCATGAGAAGTCTGAACATTGAAAGAGAGAAGAGTGATGAGACCCTGTGCCCTCAGGGAGAAAAGAAGGCGTCTGTTCCCAGAGATTAAGATGATTTCATAAATAGATGAAGAGATACTTTGCTCTTAAACAGCTCATCTTGAAACTAATACCCCATAAGTTGGCATGGCCGCTAAACACAGCTGTGGGAAAAGCTGTGAAAACATGGGAGGGACTTCACAATTGAAGATTTTTCCAGGCAGTGGCTATTCATGGAAATGAAAAGCCATGAGATAAATGTTTTCTTGTGGAGAATTCTCCATAACATTAACAAGAGGTACTTCTCTCCTGATGTGAACTGAAGAAAGATTAGAATATTCTAGAGGTGGTAAACTGACTTGAAAATTTCAGGTTTTGTCTCTACATTGTCAGGTTGTATGGAGAGAGGATGTGATCTGAAAGTTTTGTTCATATTCTTATTACTCTTTCATTTAGTTACTGTTAATAAACTTTTCTTTACACTCTTTTAAAGTTTTGAGCCCACTTTTCCTTTCTCCTAATCCTATCTCACAGCAGGAAATGAGTAAGTATATTCTAGTGAGTGCACTGGTAATTAGCCAGCACTGAACCCACCACACTAATTGATGCGTTGACCAAGAAATATCAAATAGGCAAACGGAAACCACCATAGAAATCTTCCTGATGAACTGCCCCAGACAAGAGGGAAATCGAGGCACAGCCATGGTTTGTCAGGACTTGCTTGATCCTAATGAGCCCCGTGGTGCATTTGGAGCTGAGCCCTGGAACCTCAGGGCCTGAGAGGAGATTGCACAAACCTTTCCAGGAGGCAAAAGTCAGAAAAAAACCCCAAAGTTTCTCGAGGTATTAATGGGACCCACTGAGATCCATCCCCAACAACGGTTCCTGATGGAATCCTTGGAGGAGTGAACTGGAGGCCAGGATGGCACAAAAACCTCTCAGACACTCAAAATGGCACAAAAACCTCTCAGTTTTGGAAGAAGAATTCAAAGACCCTCACAAAAGTTGAGTATCTCAGAGTATTAATGAACCCCACTGAGTGTCAGTACAAAGCTCTCACAGGACTCATTAAAGCAGATAATTGGGGCCATGATTCCACAAACTTCTCACAAAGTCTGTAACAAAAGTGAAACACCAAGTACCTTAAAAGAACTGAGTACCTTGAAGCATTAATGAGCCCCACTGAGTGTTGTTACTGACAAAGCCTCTCCAGGGACTAATTACAGCAGATAATTGGAAGCCAGGATTGCACAAAGCTCTCAGAGACTGCAAGGCAAAAGCAAAAGCCAAAGTCCTTTAAAAAACCTGCAGTCCCTGGAAGCATGAAGGAGCCCCCAGGGCCATTCCTGACCAAGGCTCCCCAGGGACTCCTTCCAGCAGATCCTTGAGGCCACTGGGATGTGGGCTAGGGGGGGATGCTGAGGGCAGGAGCAGGGGCTGACAGTGCCCAGCCTGGCTGGGGCTGTGCCAGGAGGCCCCAGGGCCTCAGGACAAGGTGTCTCCTCACAGCCCTTGGTGGCACAGACCCTGCGGTGCCTCAGGGCACCAAGACTTGGCTTCTCTATGTCCCCACCTGGCTTCAGTGCCTCCAGTTCTCTGCTCTGCCTGGGGCCTGGGGACACTTTCTCAGTCGTGTCCCTCAGTGGGACCCATTAAAAGTCCAAGAAACTTTAGAGTTGGATTCTGACTTGGAGTTCTGGAGAGGTTTCTGCAGCTCCCTCTCAGGGCCTGATGTTCAGGGCTGAGCACAAAGCCCCAGAGGGTCATTAAAGTCCTTGTGCTGTGTCTGTGCTGCTGAGCTGGGCCGGGCTCCTGGCACAGAGGGTGATCCTGGTAATCAAGCAGAGCTTCAAAAGCACATTTCTCTTGCTGAGCAGCTCTTCTGCCAGCCCAGCAGGGCTGGGGCACTGCCTGCAGCCAGCCCGGGCACAGCACAGAGGCACAGAGAGCTTCAATCAGTCAGGGCTGGGAAGGGGCTGAGAAGTGCCTGGGGCAGAATCACTGCCAGCCCTTGGCACAGGAACCTCTGGCTGCAGGACAATGCAGCTGCAGCTCCTGGAGAGATCTCCTAAAGCTGGAACATCCCAATGCCCACAGACCCTGTGAGTGCATTCTCTGCTCATCTCCTGTGCAGAGCAGCCAGGGGTGCCCAGGGCTGTCCTGCAGAGCAGGGTCCTGCAGCCCAGGGCGCTGTGCTGGGCCAGGGACTCTGCTGCCTGCCAGGGACAGCTCTCAGCCGGCCCTGGAGCTGCTCCCAGCGCTGGCCAGGAGCTGTGGGGGGAAGGAGCCACCCTGAGCAGGGCAGGTGCTGCTGCTGAGAGGGGCTGGCTGGGGCAGGGCTGCTCCCAGCTCCAGACCAGCTCCAGAGGGCACTTCCCAAAGAAGGTAAGGCTGGGTTTGCTGTAAAGGTCAGGAGCTTTCCTGAGAGTGTTTTCAATTTTCTGCTTGGAGAAAGATGATGAAGTTGTGATAATGATAAAAATATTTTTGCTTTTTATATATTTTTCATATATTCACAGTTCTGTAAATTACTGTTACGTAGTTTTAAAATTATAATCCTTAACTAACTCTATTAAACTCTTAAATAACTCTTTTTAACTACTATTATATATTTAATGTATTTATGATCCTTAATTAACTCTAGTATGTTTCCTTACCTTATCTTAGATTTTAGAACTATAACCTGTCTAAATACATTTTTCAAGTGCTATATAATCTTTTTATCAGAGAAAGAACCCACAAGAAGAGTATTTTGGGTTTTGAATGTGAGCAGTGATAAGAAAAACTGGGACAAAGAAGGCCCTGGACTTATTCCAGTGGGTTGAGCCAGGGGTGTGTAACTGGGTACTGAATCTCCCATTGGATGTTCCTGTTCAATATCCTAAATAATCAACATTAACAAATTGTTGAAATCAGGGGCTGGGTGTGCCTCATCCCCACTGGGACACCTGGAAGCTTCCAATAAAGGTCTGGATTTTACTTTACTGTTCTAACACTGTTGCAAGGGTTCTTTTTTTCTCTTTTGATTATAGACAACAGGGGAATGAGAGAAGCAGAACAGGACTTGTAGTCCCAGAATGACAGAACATTCTGAGTTGAAAGGGACACACAGGATCATCAAAGGAATGTTTGAACATTTACAGAGACTCCAGAACTGTGGCTTTGGGTGGTCAGTGTCTCTGCTGGGAGCCTCCCAAAGGGCCTTCAGCCACTCCTCAGCCCTGGGCAGCAGCAGCATCACCTCTGTAGGGCCCAGCAGGGCTCTCCTGAGCTGCCCTTGCCCAGCTGCACACAGAGCCTGCCCCAGCCAGGGCCCTGCACACAGGCAGGTTTCTGTAGGGCCGGGCCCAGGGCACACAGGGTGGGATGGGCTCTGTGAGCGCTGGCAGGGACACGGCACCTCTCAGGAGGGGATGTCCAGGCCCAGGGAGATGCTCAGGGAAGCAGAGGGGGCTGAGCAGAGCAGTGCTGGGGGAACAAGCCCATCCAGCCCCTCACCTTCCCTCAGCCACAGGGAATCCTTTGCCTCTCACATCTCTCAGTGGCAAACTCTAGTGCAGCAGGACTGCTGGGGATTTCTGACCTCAGAGAGCCAAGAATGATGTGTGGGTAGGAAAACAACTCCTAAAACCAACTCTTGCCCTCCTTTAGGTCTGGGAGTGCAGATGGTGTCAAGCCTTTCTTCAATAGGAGTGATTGCCCTGACAAATCCTGAATATCCAGCCTTGTCCCTCTGCCACAGGGCCACAAACCCAGGGCAGCAGGGCAGGGATGGCTCCTCCAGAGCCCCCACGCACAGGCCTGGCTGCTCCTGGCACACTCAGCCAGCACAGCTGGAGCTCAGGCAGGGACCTGGGTGAAGGTTTTCCCAGAGCAGGAACAAGGGTGGGTGAGTTCCAGCAGAACAGGCTGCAGGGAATGGCCCAGGATTGGCTCCAAGCAGCCTCTCCTGACTTGTCCCTGTCCTTTCTCCATGAACAGGTGCCCATGTGCAGCCACAGCAAATGTCCAACAGCAGCTCCATCAGCCACTTCCTCCTGCTGGCACTGGCAGACACGCGGCAGCTGCAGCTCCTGCACTTCTGCCTCTTCCTGGGCATCTCCCTGGCTGCCCTCCTGGGCAACGGCCTCATCATCAGCGCCGTAGCCTGCGGCCACCACCTGCACACGCCCATGTTCTTCTTCCTGCTCAACCTGGCCCTCAGCGACCTGGGCTCCATCTGCACCACTGTCCCCAAAGCCATGCACAATTCCCTCTGGGACACCACCACCATCTCCTACACAGGATGTGCTGCACAGCTCTTTTTCTTTCTATTCTGTGCAGTAACAGAGATTTCCCTCCTGACCATCATGTGCTACGACTGCTACGTGTCCATCTGCAAACCCCTGCACTACGGGACCCTCCTGGGCAGCAGAGCATGTGCCCACATGGCAGCAGCTGCCTGGGCCAGTGCCTTTCTCAATGCTCTGCTGCACACAGCCAATACATTTTCCCTGCCCCTGTGCCATGGCAATGCCCTGGGCCAGTTCTTCTGTGAAATCCCACAGATCCTCAATATCTCATGCTCAAAGTCCTACCTAGGGGAACTTGGACTCCTTGCTTTTAGTGCTGTTTTCTTATTTGGTTGTTTTGTGTTCATTGTTTTCTCCTATGTGCAGATCTTCAGGGCCGTGCTGAGGATCCCCTCTGAGCAGGGACGGCACAAGCCTTTTCCACTTGCCTGCCTCACCTGGCTGTGGTCTCCTTGTTCTTTAGCACTGGCACAGTTGCCTACCTGAGGCCGCCCACCATCTCCTCCCCATCGCTGGATCTGGCCCTGTCAGTTCTGTACTCAGTGGTGCCTCCAGCCCTGAACCCCCTCATCTACAGCCTGAGGAACCAGGAACTCAAGGCTGCAGTGAGGAGACTGATGACTGGATGGTTTCAGAAGCATTAAACTGCTGGCAAATTTCTGTAAATCACATTAAATAAAAGTAATCTTTGATACTTCCTATTAATTTCATTATGGAGGTTATTTTCCACCTTGTTTTAGGTTTTTCAGTTTGTCCACAAAAAAGTATAATTTTTTGTGTCATTTCTCATTTTGTTTCTCTCTGTGAAACCTTCCCTGTGCCCACAGACATTTTCCATGAGTGGCTGCACTCTTAAAGGCTTTAAAAGAAACTAAAGTGTCTCCCAGCAGAGTTTTCTGCAGAGATGCCCTTTGGTTGCCTTCTCTGGGGCTGCAGCAGCAATGTCTGTGTGCAGAGCTGGGGCAGATCAGGGCTGGCACAGCAGCTGTGCCCAGGATCAGCAGCACTTGGTGCTGCCAGTGCTGCTCCCGTGGCCCTGCCCCGCTGCCCTGGTGGCCCTGGTGTTGCTGCAGGGCCTGAGTGCTCTCGGGGCCGGGCACAGTCCTGGGGGTGGCAGTGCCGGGGCTGCAGCAGGGACAGGCCATGGGCACTGCTGGGGCAGCGCTGACGCCTCAGGCCAGGGCCTGGGGGCTCCAGGCTCCTTGCCCAGGCTCTCTCAAGAACACGGCCAGGCCAATGCTCAGCACAGAAAACCCCCGTGAGCAGCCCCAGGCTGGCCGTGGGCAGGCTGGGGGCAAACAGCACGGCTGGTGCTCTGCAAGGGCCGTGGGGGAGACGGGAAGGAGCAGCAGAGCAGGGGCTGATCCATCCCCAGTGTGCTGCACAGCCCAGGGCAGTGTCCCAGACCGTCCTCATGGAGCTGCCAACAACATCCCCCCTCTGCAGCCCTGGCCTCTCCCCCAGCTCACAGAGGTGCCGCATCCTTGCAGGCACAGACATGGCAGCACTGGCTCAGCAGCCCCTGTTTGCATTGCACACAGCAGGCGGGAGCACCCCCATGCTGGTGCAGTGGGGACATGAACCTGAGGCAGCACAAATGCCATCAGCCCCTGAAGCCAGGAAGGGCTGGGGGATGCTAGGGAAACCACTCAGCTTTGTCCTGGCCTCTGCAGCCAGCCAGAAAGTTTGTTCCCATCAGCTGGGAGTTTCCTGTCCCACTGCAGACGCTGCTGCTCAGAGCCAGGGCTGTCTGGCAGCTATCCCCAAACTGCCCTGAACATTTCCTTGGCTTCACCTTTGATTTCTTTACTCTTCCTGCCACAGATTTCTTCCTCTTGCACACCCCTGTTCCCTCCCCTGCACACAGCCCATCCCTGTTTGCCCTTTCCTCTCTGGCCCCACTCCCCATTGCAGTTCCTGACTTGGCACCATGGGAACGTCCCTTGGGGAGCAGGATCATCCCACAAGTGCTGCAGGAATTGTCTGCAGGCTCCTGCAGTGCCTGGTGCTGCTGCCTTGCCAGAGGCACCCCAGGCCAGGGGGGCACATCTGGGCTGCTGTGTCTGGCTGTGGGGCTCCCTGTACTGGGCAGTGAGGAGGAGCTGTAGAGGCTCTGCAGGACTGACAGGATGGGCTTTGAGGCTGTGAGGAGAAGCTGAGGGACCTGGACTGGTGGAGCTTCTGAAGAGGAGGCCCAGGGCTCCTCCTGCAACTGCTGCAAGGGTGGTTTCAGGGAATCACAGAATCCGTAAGGTTGGAAAAGACCTTGGAGGTCATCAAGTCCAACCTGTGCCCTGACACTGTCTTGTCTCTTCTGAGCCTCCTCTTCACCAGGATCAACAACCCTGGCTCCCTCAGCCACTCCTCACAGCACTTGTGTTCCAGACCCCTCACCAACCTTCTTGCCCTTCTCTGCATACAGTCCAGCCTCTCCATAAATTGAAGAGGCTTCCTAAATTAGGGGTCCAGAACTGGACACAGCACTCGTGGTGCTGCCCAACCACTGCCCAGCACAGGGCAAGAATCACTGCCCTGCTCCTGCTGGCCACACCATTCCTGATTCAGGCCAGGAGCCATTGGACTTCTTGGCCCCTGGGCACTCTGCTGGCTCATGTCCAGCCTGCTGTCCATCAGTCCCTGCAGGTCCCTTTCTGCCTGGCTGCTGTCCAGCCCCTCTGTCCCCAGCCTGTACCACTGCAGGGGTTGTTGTGGCCAAAGTGCAGGACCCGGCACTTGGACTTATTAAACCTCACCTTGTTGGATTTGGGCCCTGGATCCAGCCTGTGCAGGTTCCTCTGCAGAGCCCTCCCACCCTCCAGCAGATCCAGACTCCCAGCCAGCTTGGTGTCACCAGAGTTCCATGAGTCCCCAGAGTGTCCCAATGGTCTCCATGATTTCATGAGCCCTCCCAGTGTCACAATGTCCCTTTGGTTCCATGGGACCCCTTGGTGTCACAAAGTCCCTTGGATCCTTGGGCCCTGCAGTGTCACTATGTCACCGTGGTCCCCCAAGGCCCTGCAGTGTCACAGTGGATCCTTGGTTCCATGAGGTCTGGCAGGCAGCAATGCTCTCCTTGGTCCCACAGTGTCACAATGGCCTCTTGGTTCCAAGGGCCACCACAGTGTCAAGCATGTTTCCTGCATTCCGTGAGTTCCTGAGGGGCAGCACTGGCCCCTTGGTTCCCTGAGGTCACAATGGCCCCATCATGACATGAAGTCCTGCTCTGTCACAAAGCTCTGCATGGTTCCACAAGGCCCTTCAGGGTCACAGTGGCCTCTTGGTTCCATGAGGCCTCAGAGTGCCACAATGAATTCCTTGGTGCTGCAGTGTCCTGGAATCTGACACTCCCTAAATTGGGGACCCCAGAACTGGACCCAGCACTCGAGGTGCTGCCCAACCAGTGCCCAGCACAGGTGAAATAAGGATGAAAAATAAAAACCCCACAATTCCAATAAAGATTTGTAAGGAATGGTATGTTTATTTACAGCACTGGACACACTGGGGACTCATTGCCCTTCAATGGACATGCGCACCCCTGAGAAGTCCCAAACCTTTTTTATTACCCTTAATTAATTTCCATAGGCATAGAATTTCACAATAGGTTCATGCATATTCATTTTGATGATTTCATGTTGCACTTAGAGCTAGTTGCACTTGTTTCTGTCAGAAAGTACAGAAAGAACTCCTGGGTCACTCTGCGTGGTCTGTTTAAAGGCCCAAGGAGTCTTTCTTATCTCTTTTTAGTGTGGAAATTTGCATTCTTTCTCTTTAGCTGGGGCAACTTTCCTAGTGCTGCAGTTACCAGACTAAACAGCATATTTCACTCATGTTAGCAAGCTCAAAGCAGCACATTTCACCGAAATCCAAATGGATTTCTACCCTGTTAAATTTTCACTCTTTCTCGCAGGGGAAGAATCACTGCCCTGGTCCTGCTGGCCACAACATTCCTGATCCATAGGAGTGCCAGGGGTTGGATGAGGGAAATGGGGGAGGTAGGGACAAAGTGTTATTGATTGTCAGCCATGAAGGATCATGATTTTCATATGTATTCAGATTGCATAACAAGGTGCTGGGGGTCAATATCAATTGGATATTGCTGATATCAAGATATAAATAGGAAAAGAAAAGTTAAAAGGGCAAAACATTTCTCTCTGCATTGTTTTCAATATAGTCTATCCACTTTGAAGACACTTCTGAAATCTGGTCCTGTCCTGACTGGGTCAAGGGCTACAGCATGAGCGATCTCCTGCTTGATCTGGGTGAAAGCTTGTTGCTGCTCAGGGCCCCAGTGGAAATTGGTTTTTTTTGTGGGCGACCAGGTAGGGAGGGCTCAAAATCTGGCCATACTTGAGAATGTGCATTCTCCGAAAACCTATGGCACCTAGGAAAGCTTGTGTTTCCTTCTTGGTGCTGGGTAGAGACATCCCAGTGATCTTATTGATGACCTCAGTTGGAATCTGACTCTGTCCATCTCGCCACTTTACCCCAGGAACTGGATCTCTCAGGCAGGACCCTTGACTTTGCTCTTCTTGATGGCGAAGCTTCCAGCAGAATCTGGATGATCCTCTCTCCTTTCTCAAACACTTCCATTGCCGTGTTCCCCCACACAATGATGCTACTGATGCATTGCAGGTGTTCTGGAGCCTCACCCTTTTCCAGTGAAGCCTGGATCAGTCCATGGCAGATGGTGGGGCTGTGTTTCCACCCCTGGGACAGTCGGTTCCAGGTGTACTGCACACACCTCCAGGTGAAAGCAAACTGAGGCCTGCATTCTGCTGCCAGAGAAATGAAAAAAAACGCGTTAGCAATGTCATCAGTGGCGTACCACTTTGCTGCCTTGGACTCCAGCTCGTGCTGGAGTTCCAGCATGTCCAGCACAGCAGCGCTCAGCAGTGGAGTCACTTCATTCAAGCCACAATAGTCCACAGTCAATCTCCATTCTCCATCAGACATGTGCACAGGCCAGATGGGGCTGTGGAAGGGTGAGCGGGCCTTACTGACCACCCCTTGGCTCTCCAGCTCATGGATCATTCTGTGGATGGGGATCACGGCATCCCGATTCGTTCAATACTGCCAGCTGTGCACTGTCGAGGTGGCAATTGGTACTTGTTGCTCTTCCACCCTCAGGAGTCCTACTGCAGATGGGTTCTCTGACAGTCCAGGCAAGGTGTTCAACAGCTTAATGTCCTCTGCCTCTGCAGCAGCTATGCCAAAAGCCCACCTGAGTCCTTTGGGTCTCTGTAACATCCGTTCTGGAGGAAGTCTATGCCCAGAACACACGGGGCCTCTGGGCCGGTCACAATGGATGTTTCTGCTGCTCCTTCCCAGCCAGGCTCACCTCGGCTCCCAACAGGGTCAATTGCTGCGATCCCCCCGTCACCCCGGCAATGGAAACAGGTTCTGCCCCACATGTCCCGATGGCATTGGGGTACACTGTGCACCAGTGTCAGCTAAGGCTTCATATTTCTGTGGCACTGATGTGCCAGGCCATCGGATCCACACCATCCAGAAGATCCAGTTTTCCAGTGCTTCTCCCTGGCTAGAGACAGGGCCCCTCTAACCCTGGTTATTGTTTCTTTCCTAGGCATACATGGTAGAGGTATTTTAAAGGTGATCTGACAAATCACTTTACTGGAATTCCCTCCGTCAGTGCTTCCCTCCTTGAGCTGACACACCCACGCTGCCAGGACAGAAATGGGTTTCCCATCCTACCTTCCCATGTCTTCCCCATGGTCACGCAGAAAGAACTCCAGGCCAGCCCGTGGGGCGTACCCTCTCTCTCTGGCTGGGGAACGTTGGGCTCTGACTTTGGGGCCTGTGACTCGCACTGGGGCAATGTGGGAACTGTTCCTCCTCACCTCCTCCCTCATCTCCCTCATCTCCTCTTTGAGTTCCTTGCCCACAGCAGAGCCATGAGCCTGCACTGGGCCATGGATCATACTCTCACAATTTCTCAGCTGCTGGCAGCAGAGCCCACTGTCTCTCGGCTGTTATCGGCATTAATCGTGGCAATGAAGGTGGTGTACTGAGATGGCCCCAGCCTTGCCAGACTCCACAGCATTTGCCCTGTGCCCCTGACCTTGTCGGGGTCAGTATCATGCTGTCCATCCCTCCCAAAGAGTACCTCCAATGCTGCCACTTCCCTCAGCTCTTGGATCCCTTCCTCAAGGGTTTCCATCACGTTCTGTGCTGGTGCTCCTGCATTGTCACCCTGTGGACAAACCTCTCTCTGGCACTCATTAAAATCCGCTCCCAGAGGGAAAGGGACCCTGGCTCCCTTACAAAAATCTGATTCATACCTGAGTCCTGGGTCAAGGGTCCCAAATTCCTTGCCTCACCACTATCCAGCTGGACACCTGTATCCATGAGGTCTCAGACTTGAAGCAGTCAGGTTGTATAAGCCTCACGTCTCCGTCGTACAATGTCCTTGTGCAGGTTACAGAGACTTTTGTACGTCAGGGACTCGGTGATGATCACAACCTCTGGCTCCCCTGTGGGTTGTGAGGGCCTTCCCTTATCTGGGTGCTCTGATTCCATCTTAGACCTCCTTGTTTCCACAGGGGCGACTGCTGCTGGCTGTGGCTGCCTTTGTGGCTCAGCTGGAACCTGGACAGTTCTAACATCTGTGGGTTCCACTGCTGCCCCATCAGACTCTCCTTTTTCGAGGCAGGGGGAGGGCTTCTCACCAGCTGGGGAATGCACTCCTTCAGCATCTCCTGCATCTCCCTCACCAGACCCCCACCCAGTCTGGGTGGTTCATATCTGGGGTGGCTGTGGGGCAGGGTCAGGCTCTGGGGCAGCAGCATCCCTGGTCTCTGGGGCCGTGTCAGGTTCTGGGCTGGGTGTCAGGGTGGTTATCCAGGTTAATCTTCCCTTGTCTCTCAGTGCCAAATAGAACAGGGCTAACAGCAACACAGCCCCTGTATGAGATCATTGGTATTTGGAGTGGATCTGAGCCCTTCACAAACTGGTGGGGCAGACCCAAAGAGATGGTTAAAGGCTTGGGAGAAAATTTCCCCTGGTGTCATTTCCTCACAGTAGGTGCCATTATTAAAGTAACCCCAAAAGCACACAGTCAGTGTGTGACAGCTGTGAATCCATGTGCCTGCTTCCCAGAGGAAGTTAAAGATCCATGAATTCTTTCCCTTATTCACCCATAAAACAAACCGGAGAACAGCCACAGCAGCCTTGGCTGTAGGAGCCGTGTTTAGATCAGGGCCTGCAAATGGAGAAATGCAGCCACGGTTCCGTGCCACCCAAACCAGGGCAGGCTGGAGCACAGGGTGCCGCTTAACGAGGTTTCTGTAGCAGCACACAGAAATTGGATTACTCAAGAACTGTTATTCCCTTTTTTGTTCCTGTGCCCTCGAGCCGCACGTTGGGTGCCAAAATCTGTCCTGGTTTGCAAAGAGAGGAGTCTGCTAAGGAAGGCAGGAGCCTCCCCTGAAATGGGGAAAAAAATGTAGATCCCCTCCCTCTGAATTGCTGTAAATTTGAAGTTAAGGGGGGCTCTCAGGCAAAAATATGGGAGCAGGAATAACAGTTCTTTATGAGGGAAGAAAATAAAAAGATAAAATAAGCAATGCAGTGAACCAACCTCTAACAGATGGCAATTGAATACATATTGCCTTCAGCATGAATCACATCCATTTACCACATGCCCCTTACCCCCAGATATTGCCCACCTGGGACTGACATACCAATACATTTTTAGAAAATTATGCATTCTTCTTCATAATTAAAATGTAGTTATATTTTAATTAAATTAATTTAATAAATTAATTTTAGCTGAATAACAGTTTAAATTTTATTTTGCTTATGCATAAAAATATTATTCATTACTTTATTATTTTATTTTAATGTTTGTATAAAAAAAATCTCTATATGGGTTTTGCAACCAAGAAATCATTGGTCATTGGTTCTAAGTAACACAATACCCTTCATTAATTCATTGACCACTATTGGCAATTGATTTTGCCCCTTTATTGTATTTTCCTTTATTTGTATTATTTTTGTCATCAATTTCTACCATTTTCACAGACAGGGTAAAAGCGGCCACTTTGGGGCCCACGGAGACATTTCTGGGCACATTTTGGGCAGTTTTGTGTCTGGGGAGGGAATTCAGAGAGAACTTGAGGGTCTGGGGACCCCTGGGGGAGCCGGGCGGGCGCTTGGAGGGGCACTCAGGGATCCTGAGGGGCAGTTCGGGGTCCGGGGGAGCACTCGGGGGTCCGGGGCCCTGGAGGTCAGCGAGGGGAATTTGGGGCCCTTCGGGGTCCGGGGAGCACTCGGGGGAGCTTGGGGAGATTTAACCGGGTTCCTCAGGGCGCAGGGCGCGGCAGGAATTTTAGGCGCGGAACTGTGTTCTGAGGGGCTCTGGGGCCGCGGGGGATGAGAGGAGAGGAATTCCCAGAAGTGGCTGTACCGGGCACCTGTGGGGCTGGGAGCACTCAGGGGATCCGAGGACGCTTTTGGGGGTCCCGAATGGGCGCTGAGGGCACTTGGGGATCCCGGAGAGTCTGGGGGGCACTGATGGGACAGGTGGGGGCGGTACCGGGGTTCTGTGGAGCGCGGGGCATGACGGGCGTTGTAGTCCCGGCCCCAATGGGGCTCTATTGGGCTGCGGTGCATGATGGGAGATGTAGGCGAAAGAAGAGAGGGCGCAGACCCCAGGCCCCGCCCCCAAAGCAATGATCCCATGCGCTGATTGGTTGGAAGCTGTGATGGGCGGGACCCTCGGCCAATGGGAGGTGGCGGGGGCGGGAACAGCCCATTCCCAGTGCAGACCAAGTGCCCCTCCAGTCCCTCCCAGTACAGCCCAGTCCCTCCCAATACACCTGAGTTCATTCCCAGGCCCTCCCAGTTCCTCCCAATGTCAACCCCAGTATGCCCCAGTGTTGCCCAGTCTTCCCCACAATGTCCCTAGTTTGTCCCAGTATCCCCCAGTTTCACTCCCAGTATGTCCCAGTGTGTCCCAGTGTACCCCCAAGTCCATCCCAGCCCACCCAGATTCCCCCTCAGTGTTCCTCATGTTCCCAGGCTGTCCCAGTGCCCCACAGGATCACTCCCAGTATGTCCCAGTGTCTCCCACAGCATTCCCAGTGTTCCCCAGTATGTCCCAGTCCTCCCCAGTGTTTCCAAGGACAGTTTAATTTCTCAGGGCTGCCGTGGCAGCCAAACCCAGCAGTGGGGTCAGTGCAGTGCCCATGGCCACAGCCCCTTGCAGTGCCCAGTGCAGCTGGGGCTGATGATCCACCCTCACAGCTGGCCCAGGGCCAGGCTGGAGTGGTTTTGGTGGCATCTTGGGCTGGCACACACCTGAGGAGGGTGTCTGTTTTCATGGGGAAACTCAGGAGTTTTAGATTGCTCCAAACATAGAAAAAAGGAAAGCCCCTCTTAGGCTGGGTGCAGCCAGCTCTGCAGGCACAGCAGGTCCCAGGTGAGTGAGGACAGACAGGATGGGCTGGGGCAATGTGGAGCAAGGTTGTCCACGCTGGGCCAGAGCTCAGGGCACAGCTTCTCCGAGCAGGCCAGGGCTCCTGAGGGGAGACCCTGGGTCAACATCAATCACAGAATGCTGCAATCACCTCTGATCTAAAGAGAAATGTAATAAAACACACCCTTTAAAATAGGAATGTGTATTTCTTACTAGCACTTTGCAATCTTTCTCCACAACTGGAATAGGAAGACTTTAATGACCCTCTCAGGGCTCTGGTGTTATTTACATCAGACTCAGCCGCTGAGAGTCTTCAAAAAACTTCTCAAGAAATCAAAGCTAAATTTAAACTCCAAAGTTTCTTGAAGTTTTAATGGGTCCCACTGAGGGACTGAGAAAGTGTCCCCAGGATCCAGTCAGAGCAGAACACTGGAGGCAGAGATGACAGCAAGGCACAAGCAAGGGGAAGGTGTCTCTGGTGCTGGGCAAACCTGGATGTGTTTCACGAATGCAAAGGGCCCAGGCCTGAGCCCCAGCCCCTGGCAAGGCAGATCCTGTCCCTCCCTCATTGCTCAGGGCTCTTCCCGGGATGGGCACTGGCATGTGGGGATGTGCAGTGCCAAGGGCAGGACCATGGGGCGGCCCCTGCCAGGCTGCTGAGCAGGGACAAGGAGGCACTGAGGCCCCAGGGCTGCAAGGGTCACTTGTCCCCTGGTGGCCTCAGGCCCAGGGCCAGCAGCCATGGCCAAAGGGCTGCACAGGTTGGCTCTGTCAGGGCCTTGCAGCTGCTGCACATCCCTGAGCCCTCTGCAGCCCAGGCTGTCCCACGGTGTCCCTGCCCTGCGCCTCTGTCCCTGCAGGCTGTCGTCACCCCCGGCTGCCCCACCTCGCTGGCCCTTCCTTTGCTGGCAGCTCTGCCTCCTGCTGCCCCTGCCTGGCCACACAAAGCCTTGGGCTGATACCAAAAGTGTTAATTCCATTTTTACCGTGCTGGGACCTTTTAACACAGGAATAAGGCGTGCAGGAGCTGCTTTTCCAGCAAGAACAGTTGGAAGTGTAGAAGACATCTGGCTCAAGAATGCAGTGATAGAAAAAGCAAGGACTGACCCTGAGAACTTCGGGTGGGTTTTATATAAATGGGTAAATTGCAATAACATTTAGTGACTCTGTCTAAGCAGCACACTAGTAGAGTTACATGTACACATAAGATTAGGAGTTATCCCTCACTAGACCCAAGGCCTGAATAAATGATACCCTCTTAAATAGCAAATTAGCGTTAAGGAGTCTTGTTCTGATATTTCAGAGATTTGGTGACCATGGGGCCTCACAGAACCCAGGAGTCAGCTGTGACTCTGTGCAAACTCATGGAACAAAGGGTCCATGGTGACACAGCGAAACCCCATGGAGCCAAAATCCATTTTGGCACACTGGGGCCACATTGAACCAATGGCCCATTGTGACACCATGGATCCAAGGAGACCATTGTGACCCTGAGAAACCTCTTGGAACCAAGGGGCCATTCTGACACAGCAAGGCCTCGTGGAACCACAGGTCCATGGTGACACTGCAAGGTCACACGGAACCAAGGTGGCCATGGAACCAAGGTTCTGCCATGGAACCTCATGGAACAAAGGGACCATGGTGACACTGTGGAACCAGGGAGACTGTTTTTGGCAGTAGGAAAGCTCATGGAACCCCAAGTCCATTGTGACACAGCGAGGCCTCATGGAACCAAGGGACCATTGTTAAACTGTGTGGCCTCATGGAACCATGAGCCATTGGGACACAGCGTGGCACCTCATGGAGCCAAGAGTCCATTGTGACACTGTGGGGCCCTGTGGAACCAAGGGGAGCACAGTGACTTTGTGGGGCCTCATGGAACCATGGAGACTGTTCTTACACTTTGGGACCCACTGGAACCAGGGGTCCATGAGAGCAGGCAGGGCCTCATGGAATCAAGGGGACTGCAGTGAACACTGTGGGTCTCCGTGGGGTGAAGGGTCCAATGGAACCATTGTGTCACCATTGTGTCACCATTGTGTCACTCTGGGGCATCCTGGAACCAAAGGTCCATTGTGACCCAGCAGGGCCTCATGGAACCATGGAGACCATTTCTACATTTTGAGGCCTTGTGAAACCAAAGGGCCTCTGTGGCACTTCAGAGCCTCGTGGGGCCAAGGGGACCATCGTGACACTGTGGGGCTCAGTGACACCAATGGTCTGTTGTCACACTGCCAGGCCTTAGGTGTGGGTGCTCTGCTTGTTTTTTCTGCCTGTGTCCTGGTCAGGATTGAAGGTACTTGAGATGATAGTTTGTGTTCAGACTCAGGTAATTCTTGTTTCTTATCAGTGTTTCAGGCTCACAACTGAGTTGTGCAGTCTTTCATTAGCAAGTCACAAAATGGCCAAGTAGCTCTTGTTACAAGGTCTTTTAAAACTACCCAACCAAGGAATGACACCTAAATTATTTTCCCTTTTAACACAATAACTGATCCTACAAAGCCCGCAATGCAGACTTTTCTGTCCAATCACAAAATATCACCCAAACCCATGAAGAAGAAGGTAAGATGAAGGTCAATAACAAGAACCTGTCTCCACCCTAAAACCTCCATATTGCTTCATATTTATTACTATGTTCTAAAACCCCAAGCTGTATGTTTTCCACCCTGTGGTAGTATACACCTCTAACCCACTATGCACCCGTAACCCCAGTGCTATTAATCAATTTTGGAAGACTTCTCCACAGCCTCAGGTCAAATGCAGTGTTCTCTTGCAAGTCTGTGCCTTTCAGCACAGCAAGTTTAACATCCTCAGCATCCAGGGTTCCAACACTCATGGAATCAGGGACACTCTTGTGACACTAAAGGCCTCACTGAGCCATTGTGACACCACAAGGCCCCATTGAACCGAGGGGCCATTGTGACACTATGGAGTGTTGGCAGGCCAAGGGGCAGCTGTCACACTGTGTGGCACCATGGAACCAAGGAGCTACAGGTCCCATGGAACTAAGGATTCATGGAACAGTGTGGGACCCCACGGAACCAAAGGTCCATTGTGGCATTGTGGGGCCCATTGGAATCCTGGAGGCCATTCTGACACTTTGAGGCCTCGTTGAATCAAGAGGATCTGCAGGGCCCCATGGAGCCAAGGAGACCCTTCTGACACTGTGAGTGCCCATGGAACCAAGGGTCCATTGTGATCCTGTGGCCCCAAGGAGACCCCTGTGACCCTGCAAGGCCTCATGGAAGCAAGGGACCATTGTGACACTATGGAGCCCCATGGAAACAAGAGGCCAGCGTGACACATCTGGGCCTCCTGGAACCAAGGATCCAATATGACACCACCAGTGTGACACTGCAGGGCCCCATGGAAACAAGGGGCCGGTGTGACACTGCAGGGCCCCATGGATCCAAGGGAACAGGTAACAGGTCTGGTTGGCTTGGCCTGACTGGTCCAACTGCCCTTGGCATGTCGAGGGTTTCTTCTCATGTACCCCTGAAACAGAGCCCTGGGGCTCTGGGCTTTCCTTGAAATGGAAAGGAACTGCCCTTCTCAATCAAGCATCCATGGCCAAAATGGGATTCCCCTCTCAAAATTCCCAATATCCAGGGATTGCTCCTAAACAAAAGCTACCATTACCAACAAGTCTGTTTGACCTTGTCTTCCTGAGAGCTGGCTCTTACCTGCCTTCAAACACTGAGGCTCTGTGCTTTTCTTCCTGTGGAAAAGAACTGTCCCTCCTGCATAGGCAACCATGGCCAAAATTGACACTTTTCCTCCAAAATTCCCTACGTGCAAGGGTTTCTCCCAGACAAAAGCTGCCAGGACAGACTGCTCTGGCTTGCCTTGGCCTCTGGTGGTCTCTCTCCCTATTCTGCCCTGTAACACTGGGGCTCTGTCCTTTCCTTCCTATGAAAACAACCATGCTTCTTCATCCTTCATCCATCTCCTTCTTTCAGCCAGGTTTCCATGGCCGAAATTGGGATTCCACATCCAGAAATTCCATAGTCAAAGATTGCTCCTGCACAAAAGCTGCCATTACAGACAGGTCTGGCTGGCCTTGGCATCCTTAGGTGGGCTCTCACCTGCCTTCCAAACACAGGGGATCCATGCTTCCCTTCCTATGGAAAAGAACTGGCCTTCTCCTCCAGGCACAAATGGCTGAAATTGGGATTCTACAGTCACAATTCCAAATATCCAAGGGTTGGTCACAGATAAACCTGCCAGGACAGACAGGTCTGGCTGGCCTTGGCCTCCGGTGACTGAAGAATTCATCAGATCCTGAAACACAGGGGCTCTGTGGTTTCCTTTCTGTGAGACCATTGTGACACTGTGGGGCCTTGTGGAACCCAAGGGCCACTGTCACCCTGGGGGCCTCATGGAAGGAAGGGGCCACACTTCAGAAGCAAGGAGAACATTGGGACACTGCAGAGTGCCATGAAACCAAGGGAACATGGAACAGGTCTGGCTGGCTTGGCCTCCCAGGGCCACCTGACAGGTCCAGCTGATCTTGGAATGTTGAGGGCTGCCTCTCATCAGCTCCTGGAGAACTGGGGCTCTGTGTTTTCCTTCCTATGGAAAAGAACCATCCATCTTTCCAGGTGCCCATGGCCAAAATGGATACTCCTCCTGAAAACTTTCATATATGCAAGAGTAATCCCACCCAAAATCTGCCAGGACAGACAGCTCTGGCTGGCCTTGGCCTCGGGTGGTCACATCTCATCTCAAGAAAGCCCTGAGGAAAGTATTTGAAGAGGTTTGGCTGCTGGAACATCAATGAGTCTCTCATTCTCTGAAAAATGCAGATGCTCTTCTGATCCTATGTGTATTTTTTTCTCATTGTACATTATGTGTGAAAGATAATTTTCAGCAAAGAAATATTACTCTTATCACTCTCCCAGTGTTATCTGACACAAAACACCTCATCTACATATGGCTCCAGGCCACCTGTATAAGCAAACCCAAGAAAGAGTACACCAGGCATTATTGTCTCTGCTCCCATCTGTCACGTCTCCTCTGGAGCTGGAGGTGCAGCCCCAGCACTTGGGAGGGCTCAGGGGGCCACAGGCTCAGCTCCCACACAGAGAACCTGTGGACCTTGGATGATCTCCCTGCCCCTGCCCGCTCAGCCAGGCTGAGATGGACACTGATGGTTTCTGTGCCAGGCTCTCCCAGCCCAGCCCAGCTCCCTGCCAGCTCTGCCAGCTGCCCTGAGCTCTGGGCAGCACCAAGGGCCTCTCCCCAGCACAGCCCAGCCGGCTCTGGCCCCACAGCTCTGCTCAGCCCAGGCTGCTCTGGGAATGGAGCAGCTGAGGAATGGGGACACATCCAGGGGTGTCCCCAGGGCTCAGGACTGGGGCCAGGTCAGTGAAATCTCTTTTTTGTTGATCTGGATGAGGCCATTGAGGGCACCCTCAGTCAGTTCCAGGTGAGCCCAGGCTGGGTGGGAGTGTGGCTGTGCTGGAGGGCAGGAAGCTCTGCAGAGGGATCTGGACAGGCTGGAGCCATGGGCCCAGGACAATGGGATGAGGTTCACCAAGGCCAAGGGCCGGGTCCTGCCCTGGGCTCACAACCACCCCAAATCCCTGGCCGTGTTCTGCCCCTGATCCCCACAGCCTGTCCTGTTTCCTTCATCCCTGCATTGCCAGGGACTTTCTGGGACAAGGGAGATCTGCTCTGGCTATGGAGGGAGGGCACAACCACAACTCATCAGGTTTGTGTCCTTTGGGGGTCAGGAACTGGTGAGACTCAGAGGCACAGAAAGTTTCTCTTCATGGCTGACAGACCATGGATGAACAGGACACTATTTAATAACAATCACGCTCTTCCCTGAGCTATTTGCTACGTCCCAGCAGTGCCTGATGAGTCCACCATTCACAAGTGATTTCCATACTAAAAGTGATTTTAGACAAAAGTGGTTCTCTGATAGATATAAACACAGTTAAGTTCTTGCATCAGGATTCTCATCCTGAAGTGGGGGCAAAACAGCTCAAACAATTCCTGATGTGCAAAGCTGTCAGTGGTGGATGGAGAAGGGAGGTCAGGCTGCTTTTGGTGTTGAGGAAATGCTGAAATCAGCCTGACTCGTTTCATCTCCTCCTGGCCTGGCTGATCTCCCCTTCCTCCCATTGGATTTTGTCTCCCACCAGGCCCCCAGTGAAGAGCCTGGCTCTGTGTTCTCCATCCCCTCCTCGCTGGCACTGCCAGGCTGGGATGAGGAGCCCCTCAGCCTTCCCTGCTCAGGCTGGACAAGCCCAGCTCCCTCAGCCTCTGCTCACAGCCCAAGGGCTCCAGCCCCACCTTGGAGGCTCTTCCCTAACCCTGCTCCAGCTGCCAGACATCTTTCCTGCCCTGGGGAACCCAACCCAGGCCACAGGACCTGGATAATCCACGTCCTTGATGTCCTGGTCACACAGCCCTGGCCCCTTGCCCTCATGTCAGGCTCTGGGGTGGATCCTGTGGAACATCCTTTGGTGGAGGCTGTGGCTCCAGGGGGACTGGGGGGATACTGGGGGACAGGGACCCCACTGGGCATGAACAGCATTGGACTTGTTGGGAGAAACTGTGAGGGGGAGCTGGGGCGGAGTGACCAACCCAGTGACCTCACAGAGCCCACCTGGGACGTCACACAGCCCCTCTGGGATGTCACAGAGCCCCTCTGGGATGTCACACAGCCTCTCTGAGATGTCACAGCCCATTCTGTAATGTCACACAGCTGGTCTCTGATGTCACAGCCAACTCTGTGATGTCACAGTCTGCTCTGCAATTTCAAAGCTCTGTCCTGTGATGTCAAAGCCTGCTCTGCAATGTCACAGAGATGGCCTATGATGTCATAACTTCTTGATGGTCTCACATAAACCACTCTATGATGTCATGGACCATTCTGTCATAGATTACTCATGAGATGTCATAGCCCACTCTTTGACCTCATATGACCAGATGATAAATTGTCTTCACCAGGTGAGCTGACACCTGGAGCTTGTTCTCCAAAACCCCAGGCCTATGGAAACCACACAATGCCCATTGTGGGAGAAGGGGAACTGGAAGTTCACCAGCCTCAGTGTCCTGCCAGCTCAGCCCGGCCCACGGGAACATTGGGGTTCACGACCACCAGAAACCACCAGAGAGACCCCCAGGACAGAAGAACACATGGGTAAAGGGGAGGGGAAATATGTTAATGATTCTGGGCAAATGATTATCAGATGTGTGTTTAGTCCAGCACAATCAATGAATATGTGTGCAAAATACAGAATATGAACAGAAACTTTCCTGTACCCAGCATGCTCAGCTTCGGGAGGAGCTATCCCCCGTGCATCCAGCTGAATAAAGAATGCTGCTTCTTAATGCTGCACTGGTGTTAAGGAGTTTTCTGTTTTACTGAATTTTTGGTAACACTCCACTCCCAAGGAAAGCTCTGTCTGCTGCTGTTCACAACCAGAGAAGGGCTGGTGGCAGATGTGGGGTTTGGAGGCTGCCTGGGGCACAGTGACCATAAAATAATCAAGTTTTCAATGATCTGTGACAGAAGGAGGGGCAGCAACAAAACTTCCACACTGGAATTAGGAAGGGCAGCCTTGGGCCTATTTAGGATGCAGATTTGGGGAGTACCAAATCAGGTACTGATTTTTTAAGGGAAACAGCCTTTAAAAATAAAGGGGTTCAGGAAGGATGGACACAGTTCCAGAAAGTAATCTTATGGGGGAAGGAGCAGCCTGTCCCAGTGTTGGAAAAGACGAGTTGGTGAGGAAATTTACTGTCCTGGCTGCCCATAGAGTTTTTGTGGTAATTCAGGGGGAAAAGGTACTGTCAACTTAGCAAGTGTTTAAGGGTGTTGTTAGGTCATTCAGAAAAAAAGGAATGAGATGAAAGCTCGATTAGAACTTAACCTGGCCACTTCTGTAAAAAGAACAAAAAATGTTTTTATAAAAAAAATTATAGCAAACGGAAGGAGAAGTTCTACTCTTTATTGATTCAGTGGAGAATATAGTAACTGAAGATAAGGAAAAGGCCAAACTACTTAACACCTTGTTTGTCGCAATTTTCAACATATGAACAAGTTGTCCTCAGGACAAGAGTTCTCCTGAGCTGGTAGATGGGCACAGGGAGCAGAACAGCTCCCTGTAATCCAGGTGGAAGCAGCTGCTGACCTGCTGAGCCACTCAGATGCTCACAGGTGGATGGGATCAGATGGGATCCATCCTAGGGGGATGAGGGAGCTGGTGGATGAGCTCCCCAAGCAGCTCCCCATCATTTACCATCAGTCCTGGCTCACCAGGGAGGTCCCAGAGCACTGGAGGTGCCAGTGTGAGCCCATCCCCAAGAAGGGCTGGAAGGAGGATCTGGGGAGCTCCAGGCCTGTCAGCCTGACCTCGGTGCCCGGCAAGGTTATGGAACAGATCACCTTGAGAGCCACCACAGGGCACCCACAGGATGGCCGAGGGGTCAGAGCCACCCAGCGTGGATTTAAGAGGGGCAGGTCCTGCCTGAGCAACCTGATCTCCTTTTATAACCAGGTGACCCACCTGTGGATGTGGGAAAGGCTGTGGATGTTCCATCTGGACTTCAGCAAAGCCTTGGACACTGTCTCTGACAGCATTCCCTGGAAAAGCTGCAGCCCACGGCTTGGGCAGGTTCCCTCCTGGCTGGGAGATGGAAGAGCTGGCTGGAGGCTGGGCCCAGAGAGGGGTGGGGATGGTGCTGCACCCAGCTGGTGTCCAGTCCCTGGTGCTGTCCCCAGGGATCTGTGTTGGGCCCAGTCCTGTTTAACATCTTCACCGATGATCTGGGTGAGGGGATCGAGCCCACCATCCCCAGATTTGCAGGTGACACCAAGCTGGGTGTGAGTGTGGATCTGCTGGAGGGCAGGACAAGAAGACACAGCCTCCAGCTGCACCAGGAGAGGTTTAGTCTGGACACCAGGAAGAAGTTCTTCACAGAAAGGGTGAGTGGGCATTGGAATGGGCAGGCCAGGGGGGAGGTGGCAGAGTCACTGTCCCTCTCCAGTGACACTCAGTGGCATGGTCTGGGTGACAAGGCAGTATTAGGGCATTGGTTGGACTTGATGAGCCCAAAGGTCTTTTCCAGCCTATTTGATTCTGTCATTCTGTGATGACTGGGACACTCTGGGGCCATTGTGACACTGCAGGGCCTCGTGGAACTAAGAGGACCATGGTGACACTGTGCAGCCCCATAGAACCAGGATTCCATTGTGGTGCTCTGGGGCCAAATGGAACCAGGGAGTCCCTGTGACACTGGGTCCTGGTGGAACCACAGAGGCCATGGTGACACTGCGGGGCCTCGTGTGACCGAGGGGTTTCACCACTGTGACACTGACAAACCAAGGAGAGCATTGGGAGAGTCCAGGGCCCAGGGGAACCAAGGGGCCCTTCTGACACTGCGGGGCCTCATGGAACCAAGGGGACATTGTGACACTGCAGGACCTTGTGTAACCAAGGGGCCACTGTGACACTCTGGGGCCTCAGGGTATCTGGAAGGCCCTTGTGACACTGTGTGGCCTCGTGGAAACAAGGAGTCCATTGTGACACTGAGGGGACTTGTGGAAACACAGAGAGCACAGTGACAGTGTGGGACCTCATGTGACCATGGGGCCTTTGTGACACCCTGGGGCCCAATGGGACCAAGGGGCCACTGTGAAACTGCGGCACCAAGGAGAACATTGTGACACTGTGAAGCCCCATGGAACCAAAGAGTCCATAGTCACATTTTGGGGCCCATGGAACCAAGGAGACCAGTGTGACAGTGCAGGGCCTGGTGCAACAAAGGGACATTGTGACACTGAGGGGCCCCTTGAAACCAAGGACATCTTTGCAGATGACACCAAGCTGGATGTGAGTGTTGATCTGCTGGAGGGCAGGAGGGATCTGCTCAGGGCCCTGGACAGGCTGGATCCAGGGCCCAAATCCAACAATGTGAGGTTTAAGAAGTCCAAGTGCCGGGTCCTGCACTTTGGCCACAACAACCCCTGCAGTGCTACAGGCTGGGGACAGAGGGGCTGGACAGCAGCCAGGCAGAAAGGGACCTGCAGGGACTGATGGACAGCAGGCTGGACATGAGCCAGCAGTGTGCCCAGGTGGCCAAGAATGCCAATGGCTCCTGGCCTGGATCAGGAATGGTGTGGCCAGCAGGAGCGGAGCTGCTGTGCCAGCCCTGATCTGCTCCAGCTCTGCACACAGACATTGCTGCTGCAGCTCCAGAGAAGGCAACAAAAGGGCATCTCTGAAGAAAAGTCTGCTGGGAGATCCTTTAGTTACTTAAAAGCCACCAAGTCTGTGGGTGACAGTAAACTTGGAAAGAAACAAAAGGAAAAATGGCACAAACGGTGACATTTCTTTGTGAATAATATTACAACGTAAAACAAAGAAAAAGAACCTCCAAAAGGAAGCCAACAAGAAGTATCAAAGATGACATTTATTAGAAGTGATTTCTGGAAATTGGCCAGCAGTTTAATGTCCCTGAAAGCATCCAGTCATCAGCCTCTTCACTGCAGCCTTGAGCTCCTGGTTCCTCAGGCTGTAGATGAGGGGGTTCAGAGCTGGAGGCACCACCAAGTACAGAACTGACACGGACAGATCCAGGGATGGGGAGGAGAGGGAGGGGGGCTTCAGGTGAGCAAATGCTGCAGTGCTGACAAATAGGGAGACCACAGCCAGGTGAGGGAGGCAGGTGGAAAAAGCTTTGTGCCGTCCCTGCTCAGAGGGGATCCTCAGCACAGCCCTGAAGATCTGCACATAGGAGAAAACAATGAACACAAAACAACCAAATCCTAAACAGGCAGTAACTGCAATAAACCCAAGTTCCCTGAGATAGGATTTGGAGCAGGAGAGCTTGAGGATCTGGGGGATTTCACAGAAGTATTGTCCCAGGGCATTGCCATGGCACAAGGGCAGGGAAAATGTATTGGCTGTGTGCAGCAGAGCATTGAGAAAGCCACTGGCCCAGGCAGCTGCTGCCATGTGGGCACAAGCTCTGCTGCCCAGGAGGGTCCCGTAGTGCAGGGGTTTGCAGATGGACACGTAGCGGTCGTAGCACATGATGGTCAGGAGATAGAATTCTGCTGAGATGAAGAACATAACGAAAAAGATCTGTGCAGCACATCCTGAGTAGGAGATGGTGCTGGTGTCCCAGAGGGAATTGTGCATGGCTTTGGGGACAGTGGTGCAGATGGAGCCCAGGTCGCTGAGGGCCAGGTTGAGCAGGAAGAAGAACATGGGCGTGTGCAGGTGGTGGCCGCAGGCTACGGCGCTGATGATGAGGCCGTTGCCCAGGAGGGCAGCCAGGGAGATGCCCAGGAAGAGGCAGAAGTGCAGGAGCTGCAGCTGCCGCGTGTCTGCCAGTGCCAGCAGGAGGAAGTGGCTGATGGAGCTGCTGTTGGACATTTGCTGTGGCTGCACATGGGCACCTGTTCATGGAGAAAGGACAGGGACAAGTCAGGAGAGGCTGCTCGGAGCCAAACCTGGGCCATTCCCTGCAGACTGTCCTGCTGGAACTCACCCACCCTTGTTCCTGCTCTGGGAAAACCTTCACCCAGCTATGTGTGGGAACTGTCAAGGAGCCATTCCTGCCTCGCTGTCATGGGTTTGTGGCCATGTTGAAGAGGGAAAAGGCTGGATATTCAGGATTTTTCAGGGGAATCGCTTCTAAATGCAGAAAGTCTTGGTGCCATCTGCGCTTCCAGGTCTAAAGGATGGCAGGAGTTGTTTTTAGGAATTGTTTTCCTACCCACTCACCATTCCTGGCTCTCTGAGGTCAGAAATCCCCAGCATTCCTGTTGCACTCAGAGTTTGCCACTGATAGATGTGAGAGGCAAAGGATTCCTTGTGGCTGAGGGAAGGTGAGGGTCTGGATGGGCTTGTTCCCCCAGCACTGCTCTGTTCAGCCCCCTCTGCTTCCCTGAGCATCTCCCTGGGCCTGAACATCCTCTCCTGAGAGGTGCCTTGAGACTGACCAGCCAAAGTCACAGTTATGGAGTCTCTGTAAATTTTCAAACATTCCTTTAATGATCCTGTGTGTCCCTTTCAACTCAGAATATTCTTTAATTCTGGGATTACAATTCCTGTTCTGCTTCTCTCATCCACTTGTGTCTGTAATCAAAAGAGAAAAAAACCTCCTTGCAAAAGTGTTATAACAGTAAGTTAAAAAGCAGACCTTTATTGTAAGCTTCCAGTGGGGATGGGGCACACCCAGCCACTGATTTCAACAATTTATTAAGTTTGATTAAGTAGGATATTTAACAGGGGAATCCAGAAGAAGATTCCGTTGCCCCAGTAGCCCACCAATAGGTCAACCCATTGGAGTAGGTCCAAGGGCTTCTTTGCCCCAATTTTTGTTATGACTGCTCACATTCCGGTCACAATGCAAAATGTTCTTCTTTCAGGACTGCTTCTTGATAATAAGACTATACAGTATTTCAGGAATGTATTTAGATAGTCAGCTTATTGTTCTAAAATCTAAGAGCAAGGTTAGGAAATGTACTAGAGTTAATTAAGGATTATAGTGATAGAAGTATATAATAGAAGCTTAAAAGAGTTAATTAAGAGTTTAATAGAATAAAAAAAGGATTATAATTTTAAAGGTATATAATAGTTCTTTACATAGCTATGGCTATATGAAAAATGTATAAATAGCAAAAATCTTTCTGTCAGCAACCTCGTCTTTCCCATGCTTCTACGAGCAGGAAATTGAAAACACTCTCAGGGAAGCTCCTGATATTTACAGCAATCCCATCATACCTTCTTTGGGAAGTGTCCTCCGGAGCTGTGCCCAGGCTGGTCTGGAGCTGGGAGCAGCCCTGCCCCAGCCAGCCCCTCTCAGCAGCAGCACCTGCCCTGCTCAGGGTGGCTCCTTCCCCCCACAGCTCCTGGCCAGCGCTGGGAGCAGCTCCAGGGCCGGCTGAGAGCTGTCCCTGGCAGGCAGCAGAGTCCCTGGCCCAGCACAGCGCCCTGGGCTGCAGGACCCTGCTCTGCAGGACAGCCCTGGGCACCCCTGGCTGCTCTGCACAGGAGATGAGCAGAGAATGCACTCACAGGCTCTGTGGGCATTGGGATGTTCCAGCTTTAGGAGATCTCTCCAGGAGCTACAGCTGCATTGTCCTGCAGCCAGAGGTTCCTGTGCCAAGGGCTGGCAGTGATTCTGCCCCAGGCACTTCTCAGCCCCTTCCCAGCCCTGACTGATTGAAGCTCTCTGTGCCTCTGTGCTGTGCCCGGGCTGGCTGCAGGCAGTGCCCCAGCCCTGCTGGGCTGGCAGAAGAGCTGCTCAGCAAGAGAAATGTGCTTTTGAAGCTCTGCTTGGTTACCAGGATCACCCTTGGTGCCAGAAGCCCGGCCCAGCTCAGCAGCACAGACACAGCACAAGGACTTTAATGACCCTCTGGGGCTTTGTGCTCAGGCCCTGAACATCAGGCCCTGAGAGGGAGCTGCAGAAACCTCTCCAGAACTCCAAGTCAGAATCCAACTCCAAAGTTTCTTTGACTTTTAATGGGTCCCACTGAGGGACACGACTGAGAAAGTGTC
Source organism: Lonchura striata (assembly GCF_050655825.1). NCBI lineage: Eukaryota > Metazoa > Chordata > Aves > Passeriformes > Estrildidae > Lonchura > Lonchura striata. The sequence goes on from NC_140738.1 coordinate 5,739,347, forward strand.
CCAGGCCCCAGGCAGAGCAGAGAACTGGAGGCACTGATGGCAGGTGGGGACAAAGAGAAGCCAAGTCTTGGTGCCCTGGGGCACAGCAGGGTCTGTGCCACCAAGGGCTGTGAGGAGACACCTTGTCCTGAGGCCCTGGGGCCTCCTGGCACAGCCCCAGCCAGGCTGGGCACTGTCACTCCCTGGTCCTGCCCTCAGCATCCCCCCCTAGCCCGCATCCCAGTGGCCTCAAGGATCTGCTGGAAGGAGTCCCTGGGGAGCCTTGGTCAGGAATGGCCCTGGGGGCTCCTTCATGCTCCCAGGGACTGCAGGTTTTTCAAAGGACTTTGGCTTTTGCTTTTGCTTTGGAGCCTCTCAGAAGTTTCTGCAATCCTGGCCTCCAATATTCTGCATTAATTAGTCCCTGGAGAGGCTTTGTCAGAAACAACACTCAGTGGGGCTCATTAATGCTTCAAGGTATTTCAGTTCTTTAGAGGTACTTGGTGTTTCCCTTTTGCTACAGACTGTGAGAGGTTTGTGGAATCATGGCCCAAATTATCTGTTATAAGAGTCCCTTGAGAGCTTTCTACTGACACTCAGTGGGGCTCATGAATACTTTGAGATTCTTAACTTTTGTAAGGTACTTTGGATTTTCCTTTCCACATTGAGAGTTCTTTGTGCCATTTTGAGTCTCTGAGAGGTTTTTGTGCCATCCTGGCCTCCAGTTCTCCCCTCCAAGGAGTCCATGAGGAGCCTTTGTTGGGGATGGACCTCAGTGGGTCCCATTAATGTTTTGAGACACGTTGGGTGCTTTTTCTGGCTCTGACTCCTGTAAAGGCTTGTGCAATCTTCTCTCAGGCCCTGAGGTTCCAGGTCTCAGCTCCAAATGCGCCACGGGGCTCATTAGGATCAAGCAAGTCCTGACAAACCATGACTTAGCTTTGAATTTCCTCTTGTATGGGGCAGTTCATCAGGAAATTTTCTGTAGTGATTTTGGTTCACCAATTTGAGATTTCTCAGCAAATGCATCAATTAGTGTGGTAGGTTCTGTGTTGGCTAATTACCAGTTCACTCACTAGAATATACTTACTAATTTCCTGCTGTGAGATAGGATTAGGAGAAAGGCAAAGTGGCCTCAAACTTTACAAGTATAAAGAAAAATTTATTAACAGTAACTAAAAGCAAGAGTAATAAGGATCAGAACAAAACTTTCAGAACACATCCCCTCTCCCTACAAACTCTTCTTTCTTACTAACAATGTAAAGAGACAAAACCTATTTTTCAGTCAGTTTTCTACCTCTATAATAGTCATTCTTCAGTTCATTTACGGAGGGAAGTTCCTCTTGGAGAGGAGAGGAGAGGAGAGGAGAGGAGAGGAGAGGAGAGGAGAGGAGAGGAGAGGAGAGGAGAGGAGAGGAGAGGAGAGGAGAGGAGAGGAGAGGAGAGGAGAGGAGAGGAGAGGAGAGGAGAGGAGAGGAGAGGAGAGGAGAGGAGAGGAGAGGAGAGGAGAGGAGAGGAGAGGAGAGGAGAGGAGAGGAGAGGAGAGGAGAGGAGAGGAGAGGAGAGGAGAGGAGAGGAGAGGAGAGGAGAGGAGAGGAGAGGAGAGGAGAGGAGAGGAGAGGAGAGGCAGTGGCTCCTCTGAGCCTAAGCCAGCCAGACCTGTTTCCCCTGGCAACTCTTGTAATGGAGTAATCCTTGGATATATGGAATTTGGGATGAAGTATCTCAGTTTTGACCATGGACACCTTGAGAAGAAAGAAGGTTCTTTTCCATTAGAAGGAAAGCACTGAGCTCCAGTGTTTTAAAAGCAGATGAGAAGATGCCCCCAAGAGGCCAAAGGCAGCCAGACCTGTCCATCCTGGCAGCTGGCACTTGGGTGCAATCCTTGGATGTACAGAGTTTTGGAGGTGGAATCCCAGTTTTAGCCATGGGTGCCTGGACAGGAAGAAGAGTTCTTTTCATTAGGAAGGAAAACACAGAGCCCCAGTGTTTCAGAGGTACATGAGTGCCAGCCCTCAGGAAGCCAAGGCCAGCCAGACTTGTGATTCCTGGCATCATTTATCTAGGAGCTATTCTTGTATATAGGGAATTTGGGAGGCAGATCCCAAATTTTGGCCATGGGTGCCTGATCGAGATGGAAGGTTTTTAAGCAAGAAAAGCATATGGTCCCCGTGTCAGAAAGGCAGGTGAGAGGTGGCCCCTGGGTGGCCAAGGCAGCCAGACCTGTTTCTCTTGGCAGATTTCACTGGGGAACAATCTTTGCATATAAGGAAATTTAGAGAAGGAATCCTAGTTTTGGCTATAGGCCCCTGGAGGAGAAGGACAGTTCTCTCCCATGGGATGAGGAAGCAAGGAGTCAGTTGTGACCCTGGGGACCCACGGAACCAAGGGGCCATGGTGACACAGCAGGGCCACGTGGATCCAGTGGCCCATTGTGACACTGTGGATCCAAGGAGACCATGGAGACACCCCCAGAACCTCATGGAACCAAGGAGTCCATGGTGACCCAGCGGGGCTGCATGGAGCCAATGGTCCATGGTGACACTGCCCATCCAAGGAGGCCATTTGGACACTGTGGAAGCTCATGGAGTGAGGTGGCCATTGTGACACTGAAGAACTTCATGACACCAAATATCCATGGGGACACAGCAGGACATCATGGAACCCAGGAACTGCTGTTGGCAGTGTGGAAACTCCTGGAACCAGGGGCTGTTGTGGCACTGCAGCACCAACCCAGCTGCTGCACCTTGTCCCCTGCCCTGCACAGCTCCTTGGGAGGCATGGCAGGAGCAGCACCCTGGGAGCCTCGAGAATGCCCCTCTGAGATCCATGGCACACACTCCCAGGGGCTGGAATTCCAGTTCCCAGCCAGGAAAAGATGTTCCTGACCTTGAAGGCAAAGCTCTTATGGAAGAGCCAAAAGCCAAGTGGAGCAAGATCCTACAGTGACATTTCACTGCCAGCCATCATAACTTCACCCATGGTTGTTGTAGCTCCTGCACTGGGAATTAAATCAGGGCAGGGTGTTTCATGAGAGCTGCCCTGGTTTAAGGGAGACACTGAGAGAGAAACAGAGCAGGCAAAGGAAGGCAGGAGAGAAAGGAGGTGTTTTGGTTTGGAATGACAGGTGTCTGCTAAGGAGGGCAGAAGCCTCCCCTGAAATGGAAAAATGTAGACTCTTTCTGAATTGGTATAAATTTGAAATTAAGGGGGGCTCTCAGGTGAAAATATGGGAGCAGGAATAACAGCTTTTTATTAGGGAAGAAAATGAAAATATGAATAATGCAGTGAGCCAAAACAACACTGAGAGAGCCAGAATACAACCTGACACCCTGTTGGACAGGGTGTTGGCCACAGTCCAATTGGAATTGTGGCTGCAGTCCTCAAGGAGTGTCAGGTGTGGTTCTGTTGGAGTAGTGATCCTATAGGAAAGGGTGTCCTCCTCTGAAGAGGAAGAGGCAGCTGTTCCTCTGGGAAAATCCAGCCCAGAAAAGCTGTGTTGGTGGGCCAGAATCTCAAGACTAGATGCAGGTAGGAATGCTTGACTCCTCCCTCTGGGCAGAACATCTCACAATGGGATATTACAGTTCTTATCAGTCATGCAGTGACATTCAATAGCCCATTATCAGCAGCCGTCTACCCTGAGGGAGGATTGATTGTGGAAGAGATAAGGAAAAACTGCCCACTTAACACAGGACAACTGCCATACAGATGGCAAATAGAACACATCTTGCTTTTCAGTCTGGGACTGGAGGTCACAAAATCAGCTGAGAAGGCGGCACTCTGAGAAGCAAACCAGAGCTGACAGAAAAGGAATGGGACAGAAATCAATAATTCTGATAGTTTTATTTATTATCAAAATAAATCACAACCACCCAGCCCCACACAATCCTGACCCCACAACCTCAAATTTGGATCTCATTTCTCCCAATCGCCTTCCAACCCCATCTCACCCTGGAGGCTGTGGAATTGAGTAATTTTGGCTTAGGGCTGAGGTGGGAACCAGCCATTTTGAGGTGGGATTGAGCAATTTTGGGGTTAGATTGAGGGGTTTCCAGTGGAATTGAGTCATTTTGAGGTGAGAGACAAATCCACCTTGGCTTTTGGAGTGCAAAGATACGGAGAATACTACCAGATATCCCCCAAGAACTCACAAATCCTCCAGAATATGTTCCCAAACAATATATTCCACCTCAAACACCTCATAATTGGTGTGACTATTGACATCTCTGGTCAATAATAATTTTAGTCATTTTCCAAATGTTTTTAAGTGATAAAGACAAATTGGAAGAAAATTAGGGCCAAACCAAAACCAGAGACCCTTGAGCATCCTCTGAGCACTGGAAAAAACAAACTCAGCAGAAATTAAACTTAACCCTCCATAAAATGCCTTGAGGAAGATTTGCTCTTCCCACAAGTCACTTGTGATGAAAACGCAAACAAATCCCAATCATTAATAAACTAACAACAGAAGCAATTCTCTGGAAATTCCAAATTTCATCAGTTCCAACACAGCTCCAACTCAGATGCTGACAGGTTCCAAAAAAAGAAACATGGAAATTTGTCCCAATACAGATTATTAAAAGGAAGGGAAAGCTCCGTGTAGCTGTAACAAAGGTGACAGGGACAAAGAAAATAATGATTCTTCCCCCAAGCCTCTGAATTCAGGAGTTATTTGGGAATTTAGCTACTTGAGCTGGGCTTCTTGTAGGACTTTAGTGGCCTTGTGTTCCTCACTTTGGGGTGAATGATCCTTGTCAGTCTTGCTGGTATGATTTGCTCCCTTTCTTCCAGTGATTTTAACAAACTTAAGAGAGAGATGGAAAGAAGGAGAAAAGGGGGGAGAGCAAGGGAGTGACAGGGACAGAGATGTCCCCTGGGGCAGGGCAAGTGTGACATTGTCCCCTGTGTGCGTGGCCTTCCCAGGGTGGGGGTTTTACACCGGAGCCAGTTTGGGTAAGGGGGGTGGTGTTCACCCCCCACCCCGAGCAGGGATTGCCTCACTGTTTCAGGTTACAATGTCAGATGTAGCCAAAAGTGTTTTCAGTCCCCATCTCCATAAACTGTTATCAACAGGTGGGGCAGTGTTCTTTATCTCTTCCATGGCTCAGCCCTGATAACGCCCTCCAGGGTCCATCTTCTCTTAATGGGCCATTGAGTGTCACTGCAGCACTGATAAAATTACATCATCCCATTGTGGGATGCTATGCCCAGGGGGAGGAACCAAGCATTTCTACCTGGATATAATCTCACCATTTGCAACACCACAACCACCTTGCCTACTGCATTCCCAGAGGACAAGAGCTCCATAAGCACCACTGGACCTTCAGAGGAAGACCAGACCCTTCTACAGGATCACTGCTTTGACAGAATCACGTTCATCACTCCAGCCGGACTGCAGCCACCATTTCATCAGCCTGCTACCACCACCCTGAGCAACGGGGTGTCAGGTTATATCCTGACTCTGTCAGATTAAGCCAGTGTTTCTGTATCATTGTTTGGATCTTAATTTTCTTATTCAATTATTCTGGCTTAGACTCTCCCCCTGGTTTGCCTTCAAACTAGTAAAAAACTCACTGTGCTCATCCCTTGTTTTCCTCCCAAAACAGGATTTCCCATACCCAAACATTCGCCAGATGGAGGGGAAGGTTGTGAGGAAGAGGAAGATGCCCTGGTGCACCTAGGCAGGTGAGGAGGAAGTCAGTGCCCCTTTCCCCCTCTCTCCTGCTCCATCTCCCAGCCCAGCCTGGACCCCGGCTGCAGGACAGCCCCGCTGCCGGTGCCCTCCTGCCAGGGACGCACTGGGGGGATCTCCTTGCCCTTCCCTCTGGCACGGAGGCAAATCCCATCCTCTCCTTGTCCTTTTTAGCTCAGAGCAGGAGCTGAGAATGGAGACCAGGAAGGACAAATCCCTGCAGCAGAACCTCATGGAAGAGGCCGTTTTGAGCAACTCCACAGCGCAGGAATCCAACAGGGAGGAAAATCCCTGGAGATCCCACAGGAGGAGGGGCTGCAAGCCCAGCCCAGGATGCTCTGAGAAAGAAAGACCCACTCTGGGTCAGGAAGGTGGACAGAGCTTCAGCCAGGTCTTGGAGCTGGAGCTCCATGAGCAGCTTCACCATGGGGAGAAGCCCTACAAGTGCTTGGAGTGTGGGAAGAGCTTCAGGCAGAGCAACAATCTGAAACGACACCAGATGATCCACACTGGGGAATGGCCCTACGAGTGTGGGAAGTGTGGGAAGGGATTCAGCTGCAGCTCCAACCTTGTCATCCATCAGCGCATCCACACTGGGGAGAGGCCCTACGAGTGTCCCCAGTGTGGGAAGGGGTTTCACACCAGCTCCAATCTCGTCCTCCATGAGCGGATCCACACTGAGGAGAGGCCCTTCCGCTGCTCCGACTGCGGGAAGGGCTTCAAGCGCACCTCCCACCTCATCACCCACCGGCGCATCCACACCGGGGAGAGGCCATACGAGTGTCCCCAGTGTGGGAAGAGCTTCACCCAGAGCTCTCACTTGACCAGGCACCAATGGACGCACTGGTGAGGAAAGCCCTGTGAGTGCCCCAACTGCAGGAGGAGCTTTGTGCACCACTCCAGCTTCATTCCCCATTAAAAAACCCACATTGGGAAGATCCCTGGTGATCCCTGTTCCCTGTGATCCATGCTGGGAAGACACCTGTACCTTCTCCTGCCCCTGCCAATGACCTGATGTGGGATTGGAGAACATGAGGGTCTGGCCATGGCCCTGTCACTACATTCACTCCCACCTCAGGTCAGTGCCAGGGGCAGGAAAGGGACTCTCTCTCTCTTCCCCTGAGGAGAAGGGTGTCCTTTCCCGACAGGAGGAAATACATGGCCAGGAAAAGACAGTCATTGATGTTGAAATTTTCCCTGTAAATAGTTTTTCTTATCCCTTCTGTTGTCAATATTTTTTCTGTTCCTGTTTGTTCTTTATCTCGTTGCTGTTCCCAGTAAATTGTTCTTTTCCCATCCCGGGATCTTTGCCTTTTGTGCTTTCCATGGGAGGCGGGAGGGCAGCCAGCGGCAGCGCGGTTTTAGCTGAAGCAGGAAATTCCTGAAGCCCGGCGTGTGGAAACCGAGCATCCCAGCTGGTGCCAGCCCTGGTGGCCATGGCAGCAGCCTTGGGAGCGGGTCCCTGGATGGGGCTGAGGGAACCTCTTCACTCTGGTGCCCAGGGACAGGAGTGGAGGGAGCGGCTGCAGCTGAGTCGGGGCAGGCTGAGGTTGGATCTCAGGAAAAGGTTTTTGCCCAGAGGCTGCTGGGGCACTGCCCAGGCTCCCCAGGGAAGGGTCCCAGCTCCAGGGCTCTCTGAGCTCCAGCAGCATTTGGACAGCGCTGCCAGGCCCAGGCTGGCAGTGTTGGGGTGTCCTGTGCAGGGCCAGCAGTTGGACTCGAGGATCCTGATGGGTCCCTCCCAGCTCAGCCAATTCTGTGGTTCTGGGATCCATGAGCCTGGGGATGGGAGTGCCAAAGGTTGCCATGGCAACGGGCTCCAGGCCTGAGCTGGTGTCCATGGCAACCACCCCTGGCATGGGGTCTCCATGGAGCTGCCCAGGGACTGACCATAGCAACAGGGGCTGGGGTGGTTTCCATGGAAACTGACCATAGCAACAGGGGCTGGGGATGGTTGCCATGGAAACTGACCATAGCAACAGGGGCTGGGGATGGTTGCCATGGAAACTGACCATAGCAACAGGGTTTCCTGGGGATGGTTGCCATGGAAACTGACCATAGCACCAGGGGCTGGGCATGTTTTCCTGCTAAGGATGAGATTTGTTCACAGGCCCTCAGAGGGGTTCCATGGGGACTTTCCAAGAGTCTCCAGGCTGTTCAAGAGCTGGAATGTCGCACACAGAGACAGGGGCTCCATGGAGCCCTCCCAAGGGTTTCTGGGGATGGCAAGAGCCGTGTGGTCAGAGGCAGTCACAGCCATTACTTGGTGATATCCCAGGGCACCTTGGGCTGTTCAGGCACCGATCTGTCACAGGCACTCACGGGGGCTCCACAGTGACATCCCAGGAGTCCCCAGGCGACCAAAGAGCCGGGATATCCCAGACACTCACAGGGTTTCCTGTCATGACCAGAGTGGGAGCTTCAGGCAAAGTTTATTAGAGAAGTTCCTGTTGGGTCACGAGGTGCAGAAAGGAGTCCCAACAGCCCCCTCAGATCCACAAATACCCCCAGGGACCTCCAGGCTTTCTAATCTCTTTCTGTGAGAAGAGCCTTGGAGCAGCTTGTTCGAATCCCAGTCCCAGACTTTTCAACAGTGTGTGTGTAAAGAATTATAAAGGTGGAATTAAACCTTTATAGAATTTGTCCCAATGGGTTAAGGATGGCAAACCAGGTCTATTGCTATAAATATATATTATCTATTATGGAATTGATTAGACAAAATTATCTTAATAAGATATATTTACACCAAGGCATAAGAGCTACAAAATTTTTATTATTATATATGATTATGATATGATTATGATATGATATATATGATATGATATATGATATATGATATATGATATATGATATATGATATATGATATATGATATATGATATATGATATATGATATATATGATATATGATATATGATATATGATATATGATATATGATATGATTATATAAGATGAGATTATATGATATGATATGATATGATATATTCATATTATGAACTACAAAGTGATTTCAAAGCAATTGTATTAAAGAACAAACAGTAATTAAGCAGAGATTGATGTCACTCCCTCAGAGCAATGACTGTGGGTAAATCTCTTTGGTTCAACCTGGAGCAGTGACCTTGAGGGGTGTCCCCAATGCAGGGAGGAATCTCCACATTCCCCAAGAATGGAAAGGTCAGGAGACGCTGCTGTTAAAATCTGGGATGGGGCTTTTCTAGTCTGAAGTGCTGCCCTGCCAGTCAGATGTGCCCGGGCTGGGCCAGCTCAGCAGCTCTGCAGAAGCTCTCAGTGGTGTCCCTTGGTTGCTCCTTTCTAGGGGGATTTTTCCAGCTCTGCCACAGCTTCAGCTCCCTCTGAGGATGTTGAACTTTGGGATGGAAGAGTCAGGCTGGTTTCAGCATTATTCACCCCAAAAGCAGCGTGACCCCTCTCCTTCATTTCCCACTGGGGCTTTGCAAACAGGGCCTGGCTGGAGTGGTTTGAGCCCATTGCAGGCAGAGCCTCCTGCTCCATCAGGAACTGCCTTTCCTGTGCCAGGAGCAGGGCAGGTCCCACTGCAGGAACAGCCCCAGGCCAGCCCCAGCACAGGGAAGGCCTCGGGCACAAGGGCAGAGTGCCGTGCTGGGAGCTGTGCCAGGGACAGCTCGAGGCACCAAAGGCACCTTGGCAGCAGCAGCTGCTTGCAGGGCATGGCCAGAAGCCTCCCTTGGCACCCGGCCTGGTGGCCAGCGCTGCAGGGTCACTGCTGAGTTAGAAATGACACAGGCTCATCAGGAGGCTGATTGGCATAATGTGCCGTATATTTGGAACTGCTCCTTTTTATAAGCTGTTCCGATCCAGGGAGATTTGATTGGTCACTTCGTTAGTACATTTCACCTGATCAGCTAATTAACAAGTCGCCCTTCTGATAAACAATCTTTGAGAAAAACAAGAAAACAGAGAGTAGGAAAACAACATCTGCAGGTTGTTTATAATAATAAGCTATCTGTGCTTATCTTCAAGTCCCTGAAGTCTCACAGGCTGATTCTGTGAAAACTTACCCAGTTTTCTTGCTCTCTGACTAGGCTGTCACAACCACACTGCAGAGCTGCTGCTTCAGGGCTCATTTCTGGCTGGGCTCTGCCCCAGCCCACAGAGTGTGACCTCAGCCCTGCAGACCAAAGGTCACCGGTGCCAGCCTGGCTCTGCCAGCCCCTGGGGCAGGGACAGGAAAGGCAGAGAAGGGGCTGGGTTTAGCTCTTGGATGTGGGCTCCAGCAGAGACAATGAGGAGTCAAGGGAGTGGATGGAGTCCACTGAGCAGCCCCTTCTCCCCATGCAATCCTGGAATGTGGATGGGAAGAGCTCTGCAGTGCGCATCTCATCCAAACCCCGTCATGAGCAGGGACATCTTTCACCAGATCAGGTTGTTCAGAGCCCTGTCCCTGCTGGACTGGAATGTTTCCAGGCATGGAGCATTGACCACCTCCCTGGCAACCAGCCTTAGTGTATCACCAACCCCATCATCAAAAATTTCTTCCTTATCTCTTCTTATCTGAATGTCCCTCTTTAGTTTAAAACCATCAGGCTTTGTCCTGGTGTGACAGGCCCTACTAAAACCTTTGTCCACTGTTGTATTTCCAATGGGCTGGGTTTCCATGGCAAGTGCCAGGACAGGTGACCCAGGTGTCATACCCAGTGAGGGCTGCCATGGGAACAGAGCCCAGCACTGCCCCTTTCTGTCTGCCTGACCTGGCCTTTGGCCCTGGCTCTGCCCTTTGCTGCTGGTTCCACGGCGCCCAACCAGCCAGCGTGGCACAGGGCAGGTGGCCATGGCACAAGCCCCCGGCAACGGGACCCCCTCTGGCTCTGGGTTGTGACACCAGCCCTGAGCAAGGGGCCCAGGGCAGGTGTCCATGGCAAACAACCATCACAGTGGCTCCAGGCCTTGGCTGCCGTGGCACCAAACCAAGGAACGGGTCCCTGTGGCCACTGCCGTGGCACCTGGCGGCACCAAGGAGTGTCACTGCAATTGTACCTGGAACAGCTCTGGCACCGCTTTGTCCTGAGGGCTGCCATGGCAGCCGAGGGCAGCAGCAGCTCTGCAGGCAAGTGGCCATGGAACCTGGCTGCAGAAATGGCTCCTTGGGCTGGTTTCCCAGGAAACCTGAACTGATGAGCACTGCCATGGCACCCAAAGCCAGCAGTGGGGTCAGTGCAGTGACCATGGCAACAGCCCCTTGCAATGGCCCAGTGCAGGTTGGGATGATGATCCACCCTCACAGCTGGCCCAGGGCAGGCCTGGAAGTGTCTTGGTGGCACCTTGGGCTTGGCACACAGCTGAGGACATTGTCTGTTTTCAGTGGGGAAACTCAGGAGTTTTAGATTGCTCTGAAAATGAAGGAAGGGAAATCCCTCTTTCCTTGAGTGTAGCCAGCTCTCTGAGTAAAGCAGGTCCCAGGTGAGTGAGGACAGACAGGATGGGGGTGGGGAATATGGAGCAAGGCTGTCCACACTGGGTCAGACCTCAAGGCACAGCTTCTCTGACCAGGCCAGATCTCCTTAAGAGACTCCCTGGGTCAGTATCAATCACTGAATGATGCAACTACCTCTTCTCGAAGGAGAACAGGAATAAAATACATCCTTTAAAATAGGAATATATATTTCCTAGAAACTCTTTGAAATATTTCTCCATAACTGCAACAGCAAACCTTCCTGATGAACTGCCCCAGAGCACAGGGAAATCAAGGCAGAGCCATGGTTTGTCAGGACTTGCTTGATCCCAATGAGCTCCGTGTTTCCTTTGGAGCTGAGCCCTGGAACTTCAGGGCCTGAGAGGAGATTGCCCAAACCTTTCAAGGAGTCAAAGTCAGAAGAAACACCCAAAGTGTCTCAAAGCATGAATGGGTCCCACTGAGATCCATCCCCAACACAGGTTCCTCATGGACTCCTTGGAGGGAAGAACTGGAGGCCAGGATGGCCCAAAAAACTCTCAGAGACTCAGTGTATGAAGGAGAATCCAAAGTACCCTAAACACCTTGAGTATTTCAAATCATCAATGCGCCCCACTGAGTGTCAGTACAAAGCTCTCAAGGGACTCCTTAAAGCAGATAATTGGGGCCATTATTGAACAAACCTCTCACAGAGTCTGGATCAAAAGGGAAACACCAAGTACCTTAAAAGAACTGAAGTACCCTGAAGCATTAATGAGCCCACTGAGTTGTTACTGACAAAGAATCTCAGGGGAGCAATTAAAGCAGATAATTGGAGGCCATGATTGCACAAAGCTCTCAGAAAAGAAAAAGCAAAAGGCAAAGTCCTTTGAAAAACCTGCAGTCCCTGGCAGCATGAAGGAGCCCCCAGGGCCATTCCTGACCAAGGCTCCCCAGGGACTCCTTCCAGCAGATCCTTGAGGCCACTGGGATGTGGGCATGGGGGGGATGCTGAGGGCAGGACCAGGGGCTGACAGTGCCCAGCCTGGCTGGGGCTGTGCCAGGAGGCCCCAGGGCCTCAGGACAAGGTGTCTCCTCACAGCCCTTGGTGGCACAGACCCTGCTGTACCCCAGGGCACCAAGACTTGGCTTCTCTTTATCCCCGCCTGGCATCAGGGCCTCCAGTTCTCTGCTCTGCCTGGGGCCTGGGGACACTTTCTCAGTTCTGTCCCTCAGTGGGACCCATTAAAAGTCCAAGAAACTTTGGTGTTGGATTCTGACTTGGAGTTCTGGAGAGTTTTCTGCAGCTCCCTCTCAGGGCCTGGTGTTCAGGGCCTGAGCACAAAGCCCCAGAGGGTCATTAAAGTCCTTGTGCTGTGTCTGTGCTGCTGAGCTGGGCCGGGCTCCTGGCACAGAGGGTGATCCTGGTAACCAAGCAGAGCTTCAAAAGCACATTTCTCTTGCTGAGCAGCTCTTCTCCCAGCCCAGCAGGGCTGGGGCACTGCCTGCAGCCAGCGCGGGCACAGCACAGAGGCACAGAGAGCTTCAATCAGTCAGGGCTGGGAAGGGGCTGAGAAGTGCCTGGGGCAGAATCACTGCCAGCCCTTGGCACAGGAACCTCTGGCTGCAGGACAATGCAGCTGCAGCTCCTGGAGAGATCTCCTAAAGCTGGAACATGCCAATGCCCACAGAGCCTGTGAGTGCATTCTCTGCTCATCTCCTGTGCAGAGCAGCCAGGGGTGCCCAGGGCTGTCCTGCAGAGCAGGGTCCTGCAGCCCAGGGCGCTGTGCTGGGCCAGGGACTCTGCTGCCTGCCAGGGACAGCTCTCAGCCGGCCCTGGAGCTGCTCCTAGAATTGGGGGACAAGATCTGGGGGAAAGGAGACAGCTGGTAAGTCTTGCAATATTCTCCTTGTGTGGTGAGGATGCTGCATTATTCAGGACTGTTCCCAGCATGGCATTTAACTCCAGAACTTTTCCAAATAGATTATACAGGGAGCGTAGCAAGACAGGAACTGCATAAATGGGAAATTTCTGTTTTCTTATGTACTAATCTTTGTTGCCTGGATGGGGAATTCCCCATAGATATGCATCTCTCAGTTCATATTGATAAAAAGAAAAGTTTTTTTTTCACATCTAAATAAACCAGGCAGTAACAGATTTCAGCACAGGGCCTCTTAGATGCAGCATCTTTGTGCTTTTTCCAGCCTCCTCAGTGTTGCTCTGATGTTGCCATCAGAGCCTGCAGAGCAAGAGCTGCCCCTGGGCTGCGACAGGTCTGGGAGGGGTCTGCAGGGCAGAGCTGAGCCCCCAGAGCTGGGCTGGGCTCTGGCAGCTCTGGCAGGGACCAGCCCTGGGCACAGGGAAGCAGCTGCTGGCAGGGACAGCCCCAGGCAGAAGAGCCCTGGGAAGGCATTGGGGGGAAGATGCCCCTAAGCTGTGCTGGGATATTTAAAGTGCTGTCCACACCCAACTATTCCATAATTATTTTTCTTATAGATTCCCATGTGCAGCCACAGCAAATGTCCAACAGCAGCTCCATCAGCCACTTCCTCCTGCTGGCACTGGCAGACACGCGGCAGCTGCAGCTCCTGCACTTCTGCCTCTTCCTGGGCATCTCCCTGGCTGCCCTCCTGGGCAACGGCCTCATCATCAGCGCCGTAGCCTGCGGCCACCACCTGCACACGCCCATGTTCTTCTTCCTGCTCAACCTGGCCCTCAGCGACCTGGGCTCCATCTGCACCACTGTCCCCAAAGCCATGCACAATTCCCTCTGGGACACCAGGAACATCTCCTACACAGGATGTGCTGCACAGCTCTTTTTCCTTCTGTTCTTCCTAGGAGCAGAGTATTTCCTCCTGACCATCATGTGCTACGACCGCTACGTGTCCATCTGCAAACCCCTGCACTACGGGACCCTCCTGGGCAGCAGAGCTTGTGCCCACATGGCAGCAGCTGCCTGGGCCAGTGCCTTTCTCAATGCTATCATGCACACGGCCAATACATTTTCCCTGCCCCTGTGCCATGGCAATGCCCTGGGCCAGTTCTTCTGTGAAATCCCCCAGATCCTCAAACTCTCCTGCTCCTATTCCTATTTCAGGGAACTTGGGCTCATTGTTGTTAGTGCCTGTTCAGTATTTGGTTGTTTTGTGTTCATTGTTTTCTCCTATGTGCAGATCTTCAGGTCTGTGCTGAGGATCCCCTCTAAGCAGGGACGGCACAAAGCCTTTTCCACTTGCCTCCCTCACCTGGCCGTGGTCTCCCTATTTGCCGGTACTATTATATTTGCTCACCTGAAGCCCCCCTCCATCTCCTCCCCATCCCTGGATCTGTCAGTGTCAGTTCTGTACTCGGTGGTGCCTCCAGCCCTGAACCCCCTCATCTACAGCCTGAGGAACCAGGAGCTCGAGGCTGCCGTGAGGATATTGATGACTGGTTGCTTCCAGAGACATTAAACTGATGGCGAATTTCTGCAAATCACTTGTAATAAAAGTAATTTTTTATACTTCTAGTTGGTTTATTTTGGTGGGTTTTTTCTTTGTTTAAATTTTTTCATATTGTCCACAAAGAAATGTCATTGTTTGTGCCATTTCTCATTTTGTTTCTCCCCACCTTCCCTGTACCCACAAACTGTGCCAATGAGGGGCTGTGCTCTCAGTGTTTTTAAAGGAACTAAAGGATCTCCCAGCACAGTTTTCTGCAGAGATGCCCTTTTGTTGCCTTCTCTGGAGCTGCAGCAGCAATGTCTGTGTGCAGAGCTGGGGCAGATCAGGGCTGGCACAGCAGCTGTGCCCAGGAGCAGCAGCACTTGGTGCTGCCAGTGCTGCTCCCGTGGCCCTGCCCCGCTGCCCTGGTGGCCCTGGTGTTGCTGCAGGGCCTGAGTGCTCTCGGGGCCGGGCACAGTCCTGGGGGTGGCAGTGCTGGGGCTGCAGCAGGGACAGGCCATGGGCACTGCTGGGGCAGCGCTGATGCCTCAGGCCAGGGCCTGGGGGCTCCAGGCTCCTTGCCCAGGCTCTCTCAAGAACACGGCCAGGCCAATGCTCAGCACAGAAAACCCCCGTGAGCAGCCCCAGGCTGTTGGTGTGGGGACATGAACCTGAGGCAGCACAAATGCCATCAGCCCCTGGGGCCAGAAAGGGCTGGGGACACCAGGGAAACCACTCAGCTTTGTCCTGGCCTCTGCAGTCAGCGAGAAAGTTTGTTCCCATCAGCTGGGAGTTTCCTGCCCACTGCAGACGCTGCTGCTCAGAGCCAGGGCTGCCTGGCAGCCACCCCCAAACTGCCCTGAGCATTTCCTTGGCTTCACCTTTGCTTTCTTTACTCTTTCTGATATAAATTTCTTCCTCTTGCCCACCCCTGTTCCCACCCCTGCACACAGCCCATCCCTGTTTGCCCTTTCCTCTCTGGCCCCACTCCCCATTGCAGTTCCTGACTTGGCACCATGGGAACATCCCTTGGGGAGCAGGATCATCCCACAAGTGCTGCAGGAATTGTCTGCAGGCTCCTGCAGTGTCTGGTGCTGCTCCCTTGCCAGAGGCACCCCAGGCCAGGGGTGCACATCTGGGCTGCTGTGTCTGGCTGTGGGGCTCCCTGTTCTGGGCAGTGAGGAGGAGCTGCAGAGGCTCTGCAGGACTGACAGGATGGGCTTTGGGGCTGTGAGGAGAAGCTGAGGGACCTGGGCTGCTGGAGCTTCTGAAGAGGAGGCCCAGGGCTCCTCCTGCAACTTCTCCAAGGGTGGTTTCAGAGAATCACAGAACCAGCAAGGTTGGAAAAGACCCTGGATATCATCAAGTCCAACGTGTGCCCTGACACCACCTTGTCTCCCCTGAGTCTCCTCTTATCCAGGATCAACAACCCCAGCTCCCTCAGCCGCTCCTCACAGGACTTGTGTTCCAGACCCCTCACCAGCCTCGTTGCCCTTCTCTGGACATGCTCCAGCCCCTCCATGTCCTTCCTAAATTGGGGGGCTCAGAACTGGACACAGAACTCGAGGTGCTGCCAAACCAGTGCCCAGCACAGGGGAAGGATCACTGCCCTGCTCCTGCTGGTCACACCATTCCTGATCCAGGCCAGGAGCCATTGGCCTTCTTGGCCACCTGGGTACACTGCTGGATTATGTCCAGCCTGCTGTCCCTCAGTCCCTGCAGGTCCCTTTCTGCCTGGCTGCTGTCCAGCCCCTCTGTCCCCAGCCTGTAGCACTGCAGGGGTTGTTGTGGCCAAAGTGCAGGACCCGGCACTTGGACTTGTTAAACCTCACCTTGTTGGATTTGGGCCCTGGATCCAGCCTGTCCAGGGCCCTGTGCAGAGCCC
Organism: Lonchura striata; assembly: GCF_050655825.1. Lineage (NCBI taxonomy): Eukaryota > Metazoa > Chordata > Aves > Passeriformes > Estrildidae > Lonchura > Lonchura striata. The sequence goes on from NC_140738.1 coordinate 5,755,738, forward strand.
TCCTCCCCTCCATCAGATCCACACTCCCAAATAACTTGGTGTCACCAGGGTTCCATGAGGCCCCAGAGTGTCCCAATGGTCTCCATGATTCCATGAGTTCTCCCAGTGTCACAATGTCCCTTTGGTTCCATGGGACCCTTTGGTGTCACAGAGTTCCTTGGATCCTTGGGCCCTGCAGTGTCTCAGTGTCACCGTGGTCCCCCAAGGCCCTGCAGTGTCACAGTGGATCCTTGGTTCCATGAGGTCTGGCAGGCAGCAATGCTCTCCTTGGTCCCACAGTGTCACAATGGCCTCTTGGTCCCAAGGGCCACCATGGTGTCAAACATGTTTCCTGCATTCCGTGAGTTCCTGAGGGGCAGCACTGGCCCCTTGGTTCCATAGGGCCCTGCAGGGTCACAATGGCCCCATCGTGACACGAGGTCCTGCTCTGTCACAAAGCTCTGCATGGTTCCACAAGGCCCTGCAGGGTCACAGTGGCCTCTTGGTTCCATGAGGCCTCAGAGTGCCCCGTTGAATTCCTTGGTGCTGCAGTGTCCTGGACTCCGACACTTCCTAAATTGGGGACCCCAGAACTGGACCCAGCTCTCAAGGTGCTGCCCAACCAGTGCCCAGCACAGGTGAAACATGGATGAAAAATAAAAACCCCACAATTCCAATAAAGATTTGTAGGGAATGGTATGTTTATTTGCAGCGCTGTACACATGTAGGGACTCATCGCCCTTCAATGGACATGCACCCCCCTAAGAAGTCCCAAAACTTTTTTATTACCCTTAATTAATTTCCATAGGCATAGAATTTCACAATAGGTTCATGCATATTCATTCTGATGATTTCATGTTACACTTACAGCTAGTTACACTTGTTTTTGTCTGAAAGTACAGAAAGAGCTCCTGGGTCACTCTGTGTGGTCTGTTTAAAGGCCCAAGGAGTCTTTCTTATCTGTTTTTAGTGTGGAAATTTGCATTCTTTCTCTTTAGCTGGGGCAACTTTGCTAGTGCTGCAGTTACCAGACTAAACAGCATATTTCACTCATGTTAGCAAGCTCAAAGCAGCACATTTCACCTAAATCCAAATGGATTTCTACCCTGTTAAATTTTCACTCTGTCTCGCAGGGGAAGAATCACTGCCCTGGTCCTGCTGGCCACAAGATTCCTGATGCATAGGAGCGCCAGGGGTTGGATGAGGGAAATGGTGGGGGGAGCGTAGGGACAAAGTGTTATTGATTGTCAGCCATGAAGGATCATGATTTTCATATGTATTCAGATTGCATAACAAGGTGCTGGGGGTCAATATTAATTGGATATTGCTGATATCAAGATATAAGTAGGAAAAGTTAAAAGGACAAAACAATTCTCTCTGCATTGTTTTCAATATAGTCTATCCACTTTGAAGACACTTCTGAAATCTGGTCCTGTCCTGACTGGACCAAGGGCTACAGCATGAGCGATCTCCTGCTTGATCTGGGTGAAAGCTTGTTGCTGCTCAGGGCCCCAGTGGAAATCATTCTTCTTGCAGGTAACCAGATAAAGAGGACTCACAATCTGGCCATACTCGAGAATGTGCATTCTCCAAAAACCTATGGCACCTAGGAAAGCTTGTGTTTCCTTCTTGGTGCTGGGTAGAGACATCACGGTGATCTTATTGATGACCTCAGTTGGAATCTGACTCTGTCCATCTTGCCACTTTACCCCAGGAACTGGATCTCTCAGGCAGGACCCTTGACTTTGCTCTTCTTGATGGCAAAGCTTCCAGCAGAATTTGGACGATCCTCTCTCCTTTCTCAAACACTTCCATTGCTGTGTTCCCCCACCAGTGATATCACTGATGTATTGCAAGTGTTCTGGAGCTTCACCCTTTTCCAGTGCAGCCTGGATCAGCCCATGGCAGATGGTGGGGCTGTGTTTCCACCCCTGGGGCAGTCGGTTCCAGGTGTACTGCACGCCCCTCCAGGTGAAAGCAAACTGAGGCCTGCATTCTGCTGCCAGAGGAATGGAGAAAAACGCGTTAGCAATGTCAGCAGTGGCATACCACTCTGCTGCCTTGGACTCCAGCTTGTACTGGAGTTCCAGCATGTCTGGCACAGCAGCGCTGTGGAGTTACTTTATTCAAGCCACAATAGTCCACAGTCAATCTCCATTCTCCATCAGACATGTGCACAGACCAGATGGGGCTGTGGAAGGGTGAGTGGGCCTTACTGACCACCCCTTGGCTCTCCAGCTCACGGATCATTTTGTGGATGGGGATCACGGCATCCAGATCCGTCCGATACTGCCGGCTGTGCACTGTCGAGGTCGCAATTGGCACTCGTAGCTCTTCCACCCTCAGGAGTCCTACTGCAGATGGGTTCTCTGACAGTCCAGGCAAGGTGTTCAACTGCTTAATGTCTTCTGCCTCTACAGCGGCTATTCCAAAAGCCCACCTGAGTCCCTTTGGGTCTTTGTAATATCCGTTCCGGAGGAAGTCTATGCCTAGGATACACGGAGCATCTGGGCCAGTCACTATAGGATGTTTCTTCCACTCCTTCCTAGTCAGGCTCACCTCGGCTTCCACCAGAGTCAATTGTTGTGATCCCCCTGTCACACCAGCAATGGAAACAGGCTCTGCCCCCACATGTCCCGATGGTATCAGAGTACACTGTGCACCAGTATCAACTAAAGCATCATATTTTTGTGGCTCTGATGTGCCAGGCCATCGGATCCACACTGTCCAGAAGATCCGGTTTTCCCGTGCCTCTCCCTGGCTTGAGGCAGGGCCCCTCTAACACTGGTTATTATTTCTTTCCTAAGCCCACATGGTATAGGTACTTTCAAGGAGATCTGACAGATCATACTTGGCAGCTTGGTCATGGGGGGTTCAGGCTGCCTTCACTTCACTGGAATTCCCTCGGTCAGTGCTTCCCTCCTTGAGCTGACACACCCACGCTGCCAGGACAGAAATGGGTTTCCCATCCCACATTCCCATGTCTTCCCCATGGTCACGCAGAAAGAACTCAAGGCCAGCCCGTGGGGTGTACCCTCTCTCTCTGGCTGGGGAACGTTGGGCTCTGACTTTAGGGCCTGTGACTCGCACTGGGGCAATGTGGGAACTGTTCCTCCTCACCTCCTCCCTCATCTCCCTCATCTCCTCTTTGAGTTCCTTGCCCACAGCAGAGCCATGAGCCTGCCCTGGGCCATGGATCATACTCTCACAATTTCTCAGCTGCTGGCAGCAGAGCCCACTGTCTCTCGGCTGTTATCGGCATTAATCGTGGCAATGAAGGTGGTGTACTGAGATGGCCCCAGCCTTGCCAGACTCCAGAGCATTTGCCCTGTGCACCTGACCTTGTTTGGGTTATTATCATGCTGTCCATCCCTCCAAAGAGTACCTCCAATGCTGCCACTTCCCTCAGCTGTTGGATCCCTTCCTCAAGGGTTTTCCAGCACGTTCTGTGCTGGTGCTCCTGCATTCTCTCCCTGTGGACAAACCTCTCTCTGACACTCTTTAAAATCCACTCCAAGAGGGAAAGGGACCCTGGCTCCCTTACAAAAATCTAATTCATACCTGAGTCTTGGGTTAAGGGTCCCAAATTCCTTGCCTCACCACTATCCAGCTGGACACCTGTACCCATGAGGTCTCAGACTTGAAGCAGTCAGGTTGTATAAGCCTCACGTCTCCATCGTACAATGTCCTTGTGCAGGTTACAGAGACTTTTGTACGTCAGGGAGTCGGTGATGATCACAACCTCTGGCTCCCCTGTGGGTTGTGAGGGCCTTCCCTTATCTGGGTGCTCTGATTCCATCTTAGACCTCCTTGTTTCTACAGGGGCGACTGCTGCTGGCTGTGGCTGCCTTTGTGGCTCAGCTGGAACCTGGACAGTTGTAACATCTGTGGGTTCCACTGCTGCCCCATCAGACTCTCCTTTTTCGAGGCAGGGGGAGGGCTTCTCACCAGCTGGGGAATGCACTCCTTCAGCATCTCCTGCATCTCCCTCACCAGACCCCCACCCAGTCTGGGTGGTTCATATCTGGGGTGGCTGTGGGGCAGGGTCAGGCTCTGGGGCAGCAGCATCCCTGGTCTCTGGGGCCGTGTCAGGTTCTGGGCTGGGTGTCAGGGTGGTTATCCAGGTTAATCTTCCCTTGTCTCTCAGTGCCAAATAGAACAGGGCTAACAGCAACACAGCCCCTGTATGATATCATTGGTATTTGGAGTGGATCTGAGCCCTTCACAAACTGGTGGGGTAGCCCCAAAGAGATGGTTAAAGGCTTGGGAGAAAATTTCCCCCGGTGTCATTTCCTCACAGTAGGTGCCATTATTAAAGTAACCCCAAAAGCACACAGTTAGTGTGTGACAGCTGTGAATCCATGTGCCTGTTTCCCAGAGGAAGTTAAAGATCCATGAATTCTTCCCCTTATTCACCCATAAAACAAACCAGAGAACAGCCACAGCAGCCTTGGCTGTAGGAGCCGTGTTTAGATCAGGGCCTGCAAATGGAGAAATGCAGCCACGGTTCCGTGTCACCCAAACCAGGGCAGGCTGGAGCACAGGGTGCCGCTGAACAAGGCTCCTGTAGCAGCACACAAAAATCAAAACTTGGATTACTCAAGAACTGTTATTCCCTTTTTTGTTTCTTTGCCTTCGAGCTGCACTTTGGGTGCCAAAATCTGTCTTGGTTTGCAAAGACAGGAGTCTGCTAAGGAAGGCAGGACCCTCCCTGAAATGGGGAAAAAAATAAATGTAGAACCCTCTCCCTGTAAATTGCTATAAATTTGAAGTAAAGGGCGACTCTCAGGCAAAAATATGGGAGCAGGAAAAACAGTTCTTTATTAGGGAAGAAAATTAAAAGGTAAAATAAACAATGCAGTGAACCAACCTCTAACAGATGGCAATTGAATACATCTTGCCTTGCAATCTAGGACAACAACTTATTCAGCATGAATCACATCCATTTACCAGATCCCCTTACCCCCAGATATTGCCCACCTGGGACTGACATCCAAAAACATTTATAAAAAATTATGCATTTTTTTCATAATTAAAATTTAGTTAAATTTTAATTAAATGAATTATATTAATTATCTTAATAACAATTAAAATTTTACTTGGTTATGCATAAAACCATTATTCAATATTTTATTATTTAATTTTAATGCTTATATATAAAAAATCTCTGTATGTTTTTTGCAACCAAAAACTTATTGGTCATTGGTTCTAAGTAAGACAATTCTCTTCATTAATTCATTGACCACAATTGGCTATAGATTTTGCCCTCTTTATTCCAATTTTCTTTATTTTTATTATTTTTGTCATCATTTTTATCATTTTCACAGGCAGGGTAAAAGCGGCCACTTTGGGGCCCACGGAGACATTTCTGGGCACATTTGGGGCAGTTTTGTGTCTGGGGGGGAATTCAGAGAGAACTTGAGGGTCTGGGGGACCCCTGGGGGAGCCGGGCGGGCGCTTGGAGGGGCACTCAGGGATCCTGAGGGGCAGTTCGGGGTCCGGGGGAGCACTCGGGGGTCCGGGGCCCTGGAGGTCAGCGAGGGGAATTTGGGGCCCTTCGGGGTCCGGGGGAGCACTCGGGGGGCTCGGGCGGGGCTCGCTGGGGCGCGGCGGCTGATGGGAGTTGTAGGCGCGGGTACAATGCGGTGTAACGGGGCCGCAGAGCATCACGGGAATTCTAGAAGCCGCTACAGCGACTCTCGGTGGGGCGCGGTGCATGACGGGAGATGAAGTCACGGCTGGAACAGCGCTGGCCGTGCGCCGCGGAGCATGATGGGAGCTGTAGTCCCGGAAGTGTCTCGGACGCGGCGTTTGGGGCCCGGGAAGGCCCTCGGGAGACACTTTTGCATCCGAGCCGCGACTTGAGGTCCTCGGGGGCTCTGGGGCACTCGGGGGAGCTTGGGGAGATTTAACCAGGTTCCTTAGGGCACAGGGCGCGGCAAGAATTTTAGGCGCGGAACTGTGTTCGGAGGGGCTCTGGGGCCGCGGGGGATGAGAGGAGAGGAATTCCCAGAAGTGGCTGTACCGGGCACCTGTGGGGCTGGGAGCACTCAGGGGATCCGAGGACGGTTTTAGGGGGTCCCGAATGGGCGCAGAGGGGCACTTGGGGATCCCGGAGGGTCTGGGGGGCACTTACAGGATAGATGGTGGTGGATATCGGGGGTTCTGTGGAGGCGGGGCATGACGGGCGTTGTAGTCCCGGCCCCAATGGAGCTCTATGGGGCTGCGAGGCATGATGGGAGATGTAGGCAAAAGAAAATATGGCGCTGACTCTAGGCACCGCCCCCAGAGCTATGATCCCTGCTACTGATTGGTTGGGAGCTGTGATGGGCGGGAGCCTCGACCAATGGGAGGTGGCGGGGACGGGAACAGCCCATTCCCAGTACAGCCCAGTTCATCCCAGGTCATCCCCAGTACAGCCCCAGTCCCCCTCCAGTCCCTCCCAGCACAGCCCAGTTCATCCCCAGTACAGCCCAATACAGCCCCAGTGCCCCTCCAATCTTTCCCAGTACAGCCCAGTCCCTCCCAATACACCTGAGTTCATTCCCAGGCCCTCCCAGTTCCTCCCAATGTCATCCACAGTATGCCCCAGTGTTGCCCAGTCTTCCCCACAATGTCCCTGGTTTGTCCCAGTATCCCCCAGTTTCACTCCCAGTTTCACTCCCAGTATGTCCCAGTGTGTCCCAGTGTACCCCCACAGTCCATCCCAGCCCACCCAGATTCCCCCTCAGCATTCCTCATGTTCCCAGGCTGTCCCAGTCCTCCACAGCATCACTCCCAGTGTCTCCCACAGCATTCCCAGTGTTCCCCAGTATGTCCCAGTCCTCCCCAGTGTTTCCAAGGACAGTTTAATTTCTCAGGGCTGCCGTGGCAGCCAAACCCAGCAGTGGGGTCAGTGCAGTGCCCATGGCCAAGCCCCTTGCAGTGCCCAGTGCAGCTGGGGCTGATGATCCACCCTCACAGCTGGCCCAGGGCAGGTCTGGAGTGGTTTTGGTGGCACCTTGGGCTGGCACACACCTGAGGAGGGTGTCTGTTTTCATGGAGAAACTCAGGGGTTTTAGATTGCTCCAAACATAGAAAAAGGGAAAGCCCCTCTTAGGCTGGGTGCAGCCAGCTCTGCAGGCACAGCAGGTCCCAGGTGAGTGAGGACAGACAGGATGGGCTGGGGCAATGTGGAGCAAGGTTGTCCACGCTGGGCCAGAGCTCAGGGCACAGCTTCTCTGAGCAGGCCAGAGCTCCTGAGGGGAGACCCTGGCTCAATATCAATCACAGAATGCTGCAATCACCTCTGATCTAAAGAGAAATGTAATAAAATACACCCTTTAAAACAGGAATGTGTATTTCTTACAAGCACTTTGAAATCTTTCTCCACAACTGGAATAGGAAAACTTTAATGACCCTCTCAGGGCTTTGGTGTTGTTTACATCAGACTCAGTCCCTGAGAGTGTCTTCAAAAAACTTCTAAAGAACTCAAAGTTAAATTAAAACTCCAAAGTTTCTTGAAGTTTTAATGGGTCCCACTGAGGAACAGGACTGAGAAAGTTTCCCCAGGTTCCAGTCAGAGCAGAACACTGGAGGCACTGATGACAGCTGGGCACAAGCAAGGGAAAGGTGTCTCTGGTGCTGAGCAAACCTCGATGTGTTTCAGGAATGCAAAGGGCCCAGGCCTGAGCCCCAGCCCCTGGCAAGGCAGATCCTGTCCCTCCCTCATTGCTCAGGGCTCTTCCCGGGATGGGCACTGGCATGTGGGGATGTGCAGTGCCAAGGGCAGGACCATGGGGCGGCCCCTGCCAGGTTGCTGAGCAGGGACAAGGAGGCACTGAGGCCCCAGGGCTGCAAGGGTCACTTGTCCCCTGGTGGCCTCAGGCCCAGGGCCAGCAGCCATGGCCAAAGGGCTGCACAGGTTGGCTCTGTCAGGGCCTTGCAGCTGCTGCACATCCCTGAGCCCTCTGCAGCCCAGGCTGTCCCACGGTGTCCCTGCCCTGCGCCTCTGTCCCTGCAGGCTGTCGTCACCCCCGGCTGCCCCACCTCGCTGGCCCTTCCTTTGCTGGCAGCTCTGCCTCCTGCTGCCCCTGCCTGGCCACACAAAGCCTTGGCCTTGATACCCAAAGGGTTAATTCCATTTTTACCGTGCCTGGGAACTTTTAACACAGGAACAAGGCGTGCAGTAGCTGCTTTTCCAGCAGGGACAGTTGGAAGTGTAGAAGACATCTGGCTCAAGAGTGCAGTGATAGAAAAAGGAAGGACTGAACCTGGGAACTTGGGGTGGGTTTTATGGCAATGGGTAAATTGTAATACACATTTAGTGACTGTGTATAAGCAGCACACTAGTAGAGTTACATGTCCACATACGGTTAGGAGTTATCCCTCACTAGACCCAAGGCCTGAATAAATGATCCCCTCTTAAATAGCAAATTAGTGTTAAGGAGTCTTGTTCTGATATTTCAGAGATTTGGTGGCCATGGGGCCTCACAGAACCCAGGAGTCAGCTGTGACTCTGTGCAAACTCATGGAACAAAGGGTCCATGGTGACACAGCGGAACCCCATGGAACCAAAATCCATTTTGGCACACTGGGGCCACATTGAACCAATGGTCCATTGTGACACCACGGATCCAAGGAGACCATTGTGACCCTGAGAAACCTCTTGGAACCAAGGGGCCATTCTGACACAGCAAGGCCTCGTGGAACCACAGGTCCACTGTGACACTGCAAGGTCGCACGGAACCAAGGTGGCCATGGAACCAAGGTTCTGCCATGGAACCTCATGGAACAATGGGACCATGGTGACACTGTGGAACCAGGGAGACTGTTTTTGGCAGTAGGAAAGCTCATGGAACTCCAAGTCCATTGTGACACAGCGAGGCCTCATGGAACCAAGGGAGCATTTTTAAACTGTGTGGCCTCATGGAACCATGAGCCATTGGGACACAGCATGGCACCTCATGGAGCCAAAAGTCCATTGTGGCACTGTGGGGCCCTGTGGAACCAAGGGGAGCACAGTGACTTTGTGGGGCCTCATGGAACAATGGAGACTGTTCTGACACTTTGGGACCCACTGGAACCAAGGGGCCAAAGAGCATGGCAGGGCCTCATGGAATCAAGGGGACTGCAGTGAACACTGTGGGTCTCCGTGGGGTGAAGGGTCCAATGGAACCATTGTGTCACCATTGTGTCACTCTGGGGCATCCTGGAACCAAAGGTCCATTGTGACCCAGCAGGGCCTCATGGGACCATGGAGACCATTTCTACATTTGAGGCCTTGTGAAACCAAAGGGCCTCTGTGGCACTTCAGAGCCTCGTGGGGCCAAGGGGACCATCGTGACACTGTGGGGCTCAGTGACACCAATGGTCTGTTGTCACACTGCCAGGCCTTAGGTGTGGGTGCTCTGCTTGTTTTTTCTACCTGTGTCCTGGTCAGGATTTTAGGTGCCTGAGACGATAATTCGAGTTCAGACTCAGGTGCTTCTTGTTTCTTATCAGTGTTGCAGCCTCACAACTGTGAGTTCTGCAGTCTTTCATTAGCAAGTCACAAAATGGCCAAATAATTTCTTGTTACAAGGTCTTTAAAAACTATCCAACCAAGAAATGACACCTATATTATTTTCCCTTTTGACCCAATAACTGATCCCTCGAAGTCAGCAATGCGGACTTTTCTGTCCAATCACAAAATATCACCCAAAGCCATAAAGAATAATGTAAGAAGGTAAATAAGAAGAATGTGTCTCCACCCTAAAACCTCCATCTTGCTTCATATTTATTACTATGTTCTGAAACCCCAAACTCTAATTTTTCCACCCTGTGGTAGTATACACCTCTAACCAACTACGCACCCGTAACCCCAGTGCTATTAATCAATTTTGGAAGCCTTCTCCACAGCCTCAGGTCAAATGCAGTGTTCTCTTGCAAGTCTGTGCCTTTCAGCACAGCAAGTTTAACATCCTCAGCATCCAGGGTTCCAACACTCATGGAATCAGGGACACTCCTGTGACACTAAAGGCCTCACTGAACCATTGTGACACCACAAGGCCTCATTGAACCGAGGGGCCATTGTGACGCTATGGAGTGTTGGCAGGCCAAGGGGCAGCTGTCACACTGGGTGGCACCATGGAACCAAGGAGCTACAGGGCCCCATGAAACTAAGGATTCATGGAACAGTGTGGGACCCCACGGAACCAAATGTCCATTGTGGCATTGTGGGGCCCATTGGAATCCTGGAGGCCATTCTGACACTTTGAGGCCTCGTTGAATCAAGGGGCTCTGCAGGGCCCCATGGAGCCAAGGAGATCCTTCCGACACTGTGAGTCCTCATGGAACCAAGGGTCCATTGTGATCCTGTGGCACCAAGGAGACCCCTGTGACCCTGCAAGGCCTCATGGAAGCAAGGGACCATTGTGACACTATGGAGCCCCATGGAAACAAGTGGCCGGCGTGACACATCTGGGCCTCCTGGAACCAAGGATCCAATATGACACCACCAGTGTGACACTGCAGGGCCCTATGGAAACAAGGGGCCGGTGTGACACTGCAGGGCCCCATGGATCCAAGGGAACAGGTCACAGGTCTGGCTGGCTTGGCATGACTGGTCCAACTGCCCTTGGCATGTCAAGAGTTTCTTCTCATGAGCCCCTGAAACAGAGCCCTGGGGCTCTGGGCTTTCCTTCCAATGGAAAAGAACTGCCCTTCTCATTCAAGCATCCATGGCCAAAATGGGATTCCCCCCTCAAAATTCCCAATGTCCAGGGATTGCTCCTAAACAAAAACTATCAATACCAACAAGTCTGTTTGACCTTGTCTTCCTGAGAGCTGGCTCTCACCTGCCTTCAAACACTGAGGCTCTGTGCTTTTCTTCCTGTGGAAAAGAACTGTCCCTCCTGCACAGGCAACCATGGCCAAAACTGACACTTTTCCTCCAAAATTCCTTATATGCAAGGGTTTCTCCCAGACAAAAGCTGCCAGGACCGACTACTCTGGCTTGCCTTGGCCTCTGGTGGTCTCCCTATTCTGCCCTGTAACACTGGGGCTCTGCCCTTTCCTTCCTATAAAAAACAACCATCCTTCATCCTTCATCCATCTCCTTCTTTCAGCCAGGTGTCCATGGCGGAAATTTGGATTCCACATCCAGAAGTCCTATAGTCAATGATTGCTCCTACACAAAAGCTGCCATTACAGACAGGTCTGGCTGGCCTTGGCATCCTTAGGTGGGCTCTCACCTGCCTTCCAAACACAGGGGATCCATGCTTCCCTTCCTATGGAAAAGAACTGGCCTTCTCCTCCAGGCACAAATGGCTGAAATTGGGATTCTACAGTCACAATTCCAAATATCCAAGGGTTGGTCACAGACAAACCTGCCAGGACAGACAGGTCTGCCTGGCCTTGGCCTCAGGTGACTGCAGAGTTCATCAGATCCTGAAACACAGTGGCTCTGTGGTTTCCTTTCTGTGAGACCAGTGTGACACTGTGGGGCCTTGTGGAACCCAAGGGCCATTGTCACCCTGGGGGCCTCATGGAAGGAAGGGGCCACACTTCAGAAGCCAGCAGAACACTGGGACACTGCAGAGTGCCATGAAACCAAGGGAACATGGAACAGGTCTGGCTGGCTTGGCCTCCCAGGGGCCACCTGACAAATCCAGCTGATCTTGGAATGTTGAGGGCTGCCTCTCATCAGCTCCTGGAGAACTGGGGCTCTGTGCTTTCCTTCCTATGGAAAAGAATCATCCATCTTTCCAGGTGCCCATGGCCAAAACAGATACTCCTCCTGAAAACTTTCATATATGCAAGGGTAATCCCACCCAAAATCTGCCAGGACAGACAGCTCTGGCTGGCCTTGGCCTCGGGTGATCACCTCTCATCTCAAGGAAGCCCTGTGGAAAGTATTTGAACAGGTTTGGCAGCTCTAACATAAATGAGTCTCTCGTCCTCTGAAAAATCAGATGCTCTTTTGATCCTATGTGTATTTTTTTCCTCATTGTGCATTATGCGTGAAATATAATTTTCAGCTAAAAAAATATTATTCTTATCACTTTCCCAGTGTTATCTGACACAAAACACCTCATCTACATATGGCTCCAGGCCACCTGTATAAGCAAACCCAAGAAAGAGTACACCAGGCATTATTGTCTCTGCTCCCATCTGTCACGTCTCCTCTGGAGCTGGAGGTGCAGCCCCAGCACTTGGGAGGGCTCAGGGGGCCACAGGCTCAGCTCCCACACAGAGAACTTGTGGACCTTGGATGCTTTTCCTGCCCCTGCCCGCTCAGCCAGGCTGCGATGGACACTGATGGTTTCTGTGCCAGGCTCTCCCAGCCCAGCCCAGCTCCCTGCCAGCTCTGCCAGCTGCCCTGAGCTCTGGGCAGCACCAAGGGCCTCTCCCCAGCACAGCCCAGCCGGCTCTGGCCCCACAGCTCTGCTCAGGCCAGGCTGCTCTGGGAATGGAGCAGCTGAGGAATGGAGTCACATCCAGGGGTGTCCCCAGGGCTCAGGACTGGGGCCAGGTCAGTGAAATCTCTTTTTTGTTGATCTGGATGAGGCCATTGAGGGCACCCTCAGGCAGTTCCAGGTGAGCCCAGGCTGGGTGGAGTGTGGCTGTGCTGGAGGGCAGGAAGCTCTGCAGAGGGATCTGGACAGGCTGGAGCCATGGGCCCAGGACAATGGGATGAGGTTCACCAAGGCCAAGGGCCGGGTCCTGCCCTGGGCTCACAACCACCCCAAATCCCTGGCCGTGTCCTGCCCCTGATCCCCACAGCCTGTCCTGTTTCCTTCATCCCTGCATTGCCAGGAACTTTCTGGGACAAGGGAGATCTGCTCTGGCTATGGAGGGAGGGCCCAGTGCCACCACTGGAGTGGGAACCACAACTCATCAGGCTTGTGCCCTTTGGGGGTCAGGAACTGGTGAGACTCAGAGGCACAGAAAGTTTCTCTCCATGGCCAAAGGACCATGGATGAACAGGACACTATTTAATAACAATCACGCTCTTCCCTGAGCTATTTGCTACGTCCCAGCAGTGCCTGATGAGTCCACCATCCACAAGTGATTTCCATACTAAAAGTGATTTTAGACAAAAGTGGTTCTCTGATAGATATAAACACAGTTAAGTTCTTGCATCAGGATGCTCATCCTGAAGTGGGGGCAAAACAGCTCAAACAATTCCTGATTTGCAAAGCTGTCAGTGGTGGATGGAGAAGGGAGGTCAGGCTGCTTTTGGTGTTGAGGAAATGCTGAAATCAGCCTGACTCATTTCATCTCCTCCTGGCCTGGCTGATCTCCCCTCTTTCCCCTTACACCCATTGGCTTTTGTCTCCCACCAGGCCTCCGGTGAAGAGCCTGGCTCTGTGTTCTCCATCCCCTCCTTGCTGGCACTGCCAGGCTGGGATGAGGAGCCCCTCAGCCTTCCCTGCTCCAGGCTGGACAAGCCCAGCTCCCTCAGCCTCTGCTCACAGCCCAAGGGCTCCAATCCCACCTTGGAGGCCCTTCCCTAAACCTGCTCCAGCTGCCAGACATCTTTCCTGCCCTGGGGAACCCAACCCAGGCCACAGGACCTGGATAATCCACGTCCTTGATGTCCTGGTCACACAGCCCTGGCCCCTTTTCCCCATGTCAGTCTCTGGGGTGGATCCTGTGGAACATCCTTTGGTGGAGGCTGTGGCTCCAGGGGAAACGGGGGGATACCAGGGGACAGGGACCCTGCTGGGCATGAACAGCACTGGACTTGTTGGGAGAAACTGTGAGGGAGACCTGGGGTGGAGTGACCAACCCAGTGACCTCACAGAGCCCTCCTGGGATGTCACACAGCCTCTCTGAGATGTCACACAGCCCCTCTGTGAAGTCACAGCCTGGTCTGAGATGTCACAACCCAATGTCTAATGTCACACACCTGGTCTCTGATGTCACAGACAAACCTGTGATCCCATAGTCTGTTCTGGGATTTCAGATCCCTGTTCTGAGTTGTCCCAAGGATGGCCTATGATGTCATAACCCCTTGATGGTCTCACATAAGCCACTCTATGATGTCATGGACCATTCTGTCATAGATCACTCATGTGATGTCATAGATCACTCTCTGACCTCATGTGACTAGATGATAAATTGTCTCCACCAGGTGAGCTGACACCTGGAGCTTGTTCTCCAAAACCCCAGGCCTATGGAAACCACACAATGCCCATTGTGGGAGAAGGGGAACTGGAAGTTCACCAGCCTCAGTGTCCTCCCATCTCAGCCAGGCCCACAGGAACATTTGGGTCCACGACCACCAGAAACCACCAGAGAGACCCCCAGGACAGAACACATGCGTAAAGGGGAGGGGAAATATGTTAATGATTCTGGGGAAATGATTATCAGATGTGTGTTTAGTCCAGCACAATCAATGAATATGTGTGCAAAATACAGAATATGAACAGAAACTTTCCTGTACCCAGCATGCTCGGCTTTGGGAGGAGCTATCCCCTGTGCATCCAGCTGAATAAAGAATGCTGCTTCTTAAAGCTGCACCGGTGTTAAGGAGTTTTCTGTTTTACTGAATTTTTGGTAACACTCCCACTCCCAAGGAAAGATCTGTCTGCTGCTGTTCACAACCAGAGAAGGGCTGGCTGCAGATGTGGGGTTTGGAGGCTGCCTGGGGCACAGTGACCATGAAATAATCAAGTTTTAAATGATCTGTGACAGAAGGAGGGGCAGCAACAAAACTTCCACACTGGAATAAGGAAGGGCAGCCTTTGGCCTATTTAGGATGCAGATTTGGGGAGTACAAAATCAGGTACTGATTTTTTAAGGGAAACAGCCTTTAAAAATAAAGGGGTTCAGGAAGGATGGACACAGTTCCAGAAAGTAATCTTATGGGGGAAGGAGCAGCCTGTCCCAGTGTTGGAAAAGACGAGTTGGTGAGGAAATTTACTGTCCTGGCTGCCCATAGAGTTTTTGTGGTAATTCAGGGGGAAAAGGTACTGTCAACTTAGCAAGTGTTTAAGGGTGTTGTTAGGTCATTCAGAAAAAAAGGAATGAGATGAAAGCTCGATTAGAACTTAACCTGGCCACTTCTGTAAAAAGAACAAAAAATGTTTTTATAAAAAAAATTATAGCAAACGGAAGGAGAAGTTCTACTCTTTATTGATTCAGTGGAGAATATAGTAACTGAAGATAAGGAAAAGGCCAAACTACTTAACACCTTGTTTGTCGCAATTTTCAACATATGAACAAGTTGTCCTCAGGACAAGAGTTCTCCTGAGCTGGTAGATGGGCACAGGAAGCAGAACAGGTCCCTGTAATCCAGGAGGAAGCAGCTGGTGACCTGCTGAGCCACTCAGATGCTCACAGGTGGATGGGATCAGATGGGATCCATCCTAGGGGGATGAGGGAGCTGGTGGATGAGCTCCCCAAGCTGCTCCCCATCATTTACCATCAGTCCTGGCTCACCAGGGAGGTCCCAGAGCACTGGAGGTGCCAGTGTGTGCCCCTTCCCAAGAAGGGCTGGAAGGAGGATGTGGGGAGCTCCAGGCCTGCCAGCCTGACCTCGGTGCCCGGCAAGGTTATGGAGCAGATCACCTTGAGAGCCACCACAGGGCACCCACAGGATGGCCGAGGGGTCAGAGCCACCCAGCGTGGATTTAAGAGGGGCAGGTCCTGCCTGAGCAACCTGATCTCCTTTTATAACCAGGTGACCCACCTGTGGATGTGGGAAAGGCTGTGGATGTTTCCATCTGGACTTCAGCAAAGCCTTGGACACTGTCTCTGACAGCATTCCCTGGAAAAGCTGCAGCCCACGGCTTGGGCAGGTTCCCTCCTGGCTGGGAGATGGAAGAGCTGGCTGGAGCTGGGCCCAGAGAGGGGTGGGGATGGTGCTGCACCCAGCTGGTGTCCAGTCCCTGGTGCTGTCCCCCAGGGATCTGTGTTGGGCCCAGTCCTGTTTAACATCTTCACCGATGATCTGGGTGAGGGGATCGAGCCCACCATCCCCAAATTTGCAGGTGACACCAAGCTGGGTGTGAGTGTGGATCTGCTGGAGGGCAGGACAAGAAGACACAGCCTCCAGCTGCACCAGGAGAGGTTTAGTCTGGACACCAGGAAGAAGTTCTTCACAGAAAGGGTGAGTGGGCATTGGAATGGGCAGGCCAGGGGGGAGGTGGCAGAGTCACTGTCCCTCTCCAGTGACACTCAGTGGCATGGTCTGGGTGACAAGGCAGTATTAGGGCATTGGTTGGACTTGATGAGCCCAAAGGTCTTTTCCAGCCTATTTGATTCTGTCATTCTGTGATGACTGGGACACTCTGGGGCCATTGTGACACTGCAGGGCCTCGTGGAACTAAGAGGACCATGGTGACACTGTGCAGCCCCATAGAACCAGGATTCCATTGTGGTGCTCTGGGGCCAAATGGAACCAGGGAGTCCCTGTGACACTGGGTCCTGGTGGAACCACAGAGGCCATGGTGACACTGCGGGGCCTCGTGTGACCGAGGGGTTTCACCACTGTGACACTGCCAAACCAAGGAGAGCATTGGGAGAGTCCAGGGCCCAGGGGAACCAAGGGGCTGTTCTGACACTGCGGGGCCTCGTGGAACCAAGGGGACACTGTGACACTGCAGGACCTTGTGTAACCAAGGGGCCACTGTGACACTCTGGGGCCTCAGGGTATCTGGAAGGCCCTTGTGACACTGTGTGGCCTCGTGGAAACAAGGAGTCCATTGTGACACTGAGGGGACTTGTGGAAACACAGAGAGCACAGTGACAGTGTGGGACCTCATGTGACCATGGGGCCTTTGTGACACCCTGGGGCCCCATGGGACCAAGGGGCCACTGTGAAACTGCGGCACCAAGGAGAACATTGTGACACTGTGAAGCCCCATGGAACCAAAGAGTCCATAGTCACATTTTGGGGCCCATGGAACCAAGGAGACCAGTGTGACAGTGCAGGGCCTGGTGCAACAAAGGGACATTGTGACACTGAGGGGCCCCTTGAAACCAAGGACATCTTTGCAGATGACACCAAGCTGGATGTGAGTGTTGATCTGCTGGAGGGCAGGAGGGATCTGCTCAGGGCCCTGGACAGGCTGGATCCAGGGCCCAAATCCAACAAGGTGAGGTTTAACAAGTCCAAGTGCCGGGTCCTGCACTTTGGCCACAACAACCCCTGCAGTGCTACAGGCTGGGGACAGAGGGGCTGGACAGCAGCCAGGCAGAAAGGGACCTGCAGGGACTGATGGACAGCAGGCTGGACATGAGCCAGCAGTGTGCCCAGGGGGCCAAGAAGGCCAATGGCTCCTGGCCTGGATCAGGAATGGTGTGGCCAGCAGGACCAGAGCTGCTGTGCCAGCCCTGATCTGCCCCCAGCTCTGCACACAGACATTGCTGCTGCAGCTCCAGAGAAGGCAACAAAAGGGCATCTCTGAAGAAAAGTCTGCTGGGAGATCCTTTAGTTACTTAAAAGCCACCAAGTCTGTGGGTGACAGTAAACTTGGAAAGAAACAAAAGGAAAAATGGCACAAACGGTGACATTTCTTTGTGAATAATATTACAACGTAAAACAAAGAAAAAGAACCTCCAAAAGGAAGCCAACAAGAAGTATCAAAGATGACATTTATTAGAAGTGATTTCTGGAAATTGGCCAGCAGTTTAATGTCCCTGAAAGCATCCAGTCATCAGCCTCTTCACTGCAGCCTTGAGCTCCTGGTTCCTCAGGCTGTAGATGAGGGGGTTCAGAGCTGGAGGCACCACCAAGTACAGAACTGACACGGACAGATCCAGGGATGGGGAGGAGAGGGAGGGGGGCTTCAGGTGAGCAAATGCTGCAGTGCTGACAAACAGGGAGACCACAGCCAGGTGAGGGAGGCAGGTGGAAAAAGCTTTGTGCCGTCCCTGCTCAGAGGGGATCCTCAGCACAGCCCTGAAGATCTGCACATAGGAGAAAACAATGAACACAAAACATCCAAATCCTAAACAGGCAGTAACTGCAATAAACCCAAGTTCCCTGAGATAGGATTTGGAGCAGGAGAGCTTGAGGATCTGTGGGATTTCACAGAAGAACTGGCCCAGGGCATTGCCATGGCACAAGGGCAGGGAAAATGTATTGGCTGTGTGCAGCAGAGCATTGAGAAAGCCACTGGCCCAGGCAGCTGCTGCCATGTGGGCACAAGCTCTGCTGCCCAGGAGGGTCCCGTAGTGCAGGGGTTTGCAGATGGACACGTAGCGGTCGTAGCACATGATGGTCAGGAGATAGAATTCTGCTGAGATGAAGAACATAACGAAAAAGATCTGTGCAGCACATCCTGAGTAGGAGATGGTGCTGGTGTCCCAGAGGGAATTGTGCATGGCTTTGGGGACAGTGGTGCAGAAGGAGCCCAGGTCGCTGAGGGCCAGGTTGAGCAGGAAGAAGAACATGGGCGTGTGCAGGTGGTGGCCGCAGGCTACGGCGCTGATGATGAGGCCGTTGCCCAGGAGGGCAGCCAGGGAGATGCCCAGGAAGAGGCAGAAGTGCAGGAGCTGCAGCTGCCGCGTGTCTGCCAGTGCCAGC
Source organism: Lonchura striata (assembly GCF_050655825.1). Taxonomy (NCBI): domain Eukaryota; kingdom Metazoa; phylum Chordata; class Aves; order Passeriformes; family Estrildidae; genus Lonchura; species Lonchura striata. The sequence continues at coordinate 5,774,216 of NC_140738.1, forward strand.
AGGAGGAAGTGGCTGATGGAGCTGCTGTTGGACATTTGCTGTGGCTGTACATGGGCACCTGTTCATGGAGAAAGGACAGGGACAAGTCAGGAGAGGCTGCTCGGAGCCAAACCTGGGCCATTCCCTGCAGACTGTCCTGCTGGGACTCACCCACCCTTGTTCCTGCTCTGGGAAAACCTTCACCCAGCTATGTGTGGGAACTGTCAAGGAGCCATTCCTGCCTCGCTGTCATGGGTTTGTGGCCATGTTGAAGAGGGAAAAGGCTGGATATTCAGGATTTTTCAGGGGAATCGCTTCTAAATGCAGAAAGTCTTGGTGCCATCTGCGCTTCCAGGTCTAAAGGATGGCAGGAGTTGTTTTTAGGAATTGTTTTCCTACCCACTCACCATTCCTGGCTCTCTGAGGTCAGAAATCCCCAGCATTCCTGTTGCACTCAGAGTTTGCCACTGAGACATGAGAGAGGCAAAGGATTCCCTGTGGCTGAGGGAAGGTGAGGGTCTGGATGGGCTTGTTCTCCCAGCACTGCTCTGTTCAGCCCCCTCTGCTTCCCTGAGCATCTCCCTGGGCCTGAACATCCTCTCCTGAGAGGTGCCTTGAGACTGACCAGCCAAAGTCACAGTTATGGAGTCTCTGTAAATTTTCAAACATTCCTTTAATGATCCTGTGTGTCCCTTTCAACTCAGAATATTCTTTAATTCTGGGATTACAATTCCTGTTCTGCTTCTCTCATCCACTTGTGTCTGTAATCAAAAGAGAAAAAAACCTCCTTGCAAAAGTGTTATAACAGTAAGTTAAAAAGCAGACCTTTATTGTAAGCTTCCAGTGGGGATGGGGCACACCCAGCCACTGATTTCAACAATTTATTAAGTTTGATTAAGTAGGATATTTAACAGGGGAATCCAGAAGAAGATTCCGTTGCCCCAGTAGCCCACCAATAGGTCAACCCATTGGAGTAGGTCCAAGGGCTTCTTTGCCCCAATTTTTGTTATGACTGCTCACATTCCGGTCACAATGCAAAATGTTCTTCTTTCAGGACTGCTTCTTGATAATAAGACTATACAGTATTTCAGGAATGTATTTAGATAGTCAGCTTATTGTTCTAAAATCTAAGAGCAGGGTTAGGAAATGTACTAGAGTTAATTAAGGATTATAGTGATAGAAGTATATAATAGAAGCTTAAAAGAGTTAATTAAGAGTTTAATAGAATAAAAAAAGGATTATAATTTTAAAGGTATATAATAGTTCTTTACATAGCTATGGCTATATGAAAAATGTATAAATAGCAAAAATCTTTCTGTCAGCAACCTCGTCTTTCCCATGCTTCTACGAGCAGGAAATTGAAAACACTCTCAGGGAAGCTCCTGATATTTACAGCAATCCCATCATACCTTCTTTGGGAAGTGCCCTCCGGAGCTGTGTCCAGGCTGGTCTGGAGCTGGGAGCAGCCCTGCCCCAGCCAGCCCCTCTCAGCAGCAGCACCTGCCCTGCTCAGGGTGGCTCCTTCCCCCCACAGCTCCTGGCCAGCGCTGGGAGCAGCTCCAGGGCCGGCTGAGAGCTGTCCCTGGCAGGCAGCAGAGTCCCTGGCCCAGCACAGCGCCCTGGGCTGCAGGACCCTGCTCTGCAGGACAGCCCTGGGCACCCCTGGCTGCTCTGCACAGGAGATGAGCAGAGAATGCACTCACAGGGGCTGTGGGCATTGGCATGTTCCAGCTTTAGGAGATCTCTCCAGGAGCTACAGCTGCATTGTCCTGCAGCCAGAGGTTCCTGTGCCAAGGGCTGGCAGTGATTCTGCCCCAGGCACTTCTCAGCCCCTTCCCAGCCCTGACTGATTGAAGCTCTCTGTGCCTCTGTGCTGTGCCCGCGCTGGCTGCAGGCAGTGCCCCAGCCCTGCTGGGCTGGGAGAAGAGCTGCTCAGCAAGAGAAATGTGCTTTTGAAGCTCTGCTTGGTTACCAGGATCACCCTTCGTGCCAGGAGCCCGGCCCAGCTCAGCAGCACAGACACAGCACAAGGACTTTAATGACCCTCTGGGGCTTTGTGCTCAGGCCCTGAACATCAGGCCCTGAGAGGGAGCTGCAGAAACCTCTCCAGAACTCCAAGTCACAATGCAACTCCAAAGTTTCTTTGACTTTTAATGGGTCCCACTGAGGGACACGACTGAGAAAGTGTCCCAGGCCCCAGGCAGAGCAGAGAACTGGAGGCACTGATGCCAGGTGGGGACAAAGAGAAGCCAAGTCTTGGTGCCCTGGGGCACAGCAGGGTCTGTGCCACCAAGGGCTGTGAGGAGACACCTTGTCCTGAGGCCCTGGGGCCTCCTGGCACAGCCCCAGCCAGGCTGGGCACTGTCACTCCCTGGTCCTGCCCTCAGCATCCCCCCCATGCCCACATCCCAGTGGCCTCAAGGATCTGCTGGAAGGAGTCCCTGGGGAGCCTTGGTCAGGAATGGCCCTGGGGGCTCCTTCATGCTCCCAGGGACTGCAGGTTTTTCAAAGGACTTTGGCTTTTGCTTTTGCTTTGGAGCCTCTCAGAAGTTTCTGCAATCCTGGCCTCCAATATTCTGCATTAATTAGTCCCTGGAGAGGCTTTGTCAGAAACAACACTCAGTGGGGCTCATTAATGCTTCAAGGTATTTCAGTTCTTTAGAGGTACTTGGTGTTTCCCTTTTGCTACAGACTGTGAGAGGTTTGTGGAATCATGGCCCAAATTATCTGTTATAAGAGTCCCTTGAGAGCTTTCTACTGACACTCAGTGGGGCTCATGAATACTTTGAGATTCTTAACTTTTGTAAGGTACTTTGGATTTTCCTTTCCACATTGAGAGTTCTTTGTGCCATTTTGAGTCTCTGAGAGGTTTTTGTGCCATCCTGGCCTCCAGTTCTCCCCTCCAAGGAGTCCATGAGGAGCCTTTGTTGGGGATGGACCTCAGTGGGTCCCATTAATGTTTTGAGACACGTTGGGTGCTTTTTCTGGCTCTGACTCCTGTAAAGGCTTGTGCAATCTTCTCTCAGGCCCTGAGGTTCCAGGTCTCAGCTCCAAATGCGCCACGGGGCTCATTAGGATCAAGCAAGTCCTGACAAACCATGACTTAGCTTTGAATTTCCTCTTGTATGGGGCAGTTCATCAGGAAATTTTCTGTAGTGATTTTGGTTCACCAATTTGAGATTTCTCAGCAAATGCATCAATTAGTGTGGTAGGTTCTGTGTTGGCTAATTACCAGTTCACTCACTAGAATATACTTACTAATTTCCTGCTGTGAGATAGGATTAGGAGAAAGGCACAGTGGCCTCAAACTTTACAAGTATAAAGAAAAATTTATTAACAGTAACTAAAAGCAAGAGTAATAAGGATCAGAACAAAACTTTCAGAACACATCCCCTCTCCCTACAAACTCTTCTTTCTTACTAACAATGTAAAGAGACAAAACCTATTTTTCAGTCAGTTTTCTACCTCTATAATAGTCATTCTTCAGTTCATTTACGGAGGGAAGTTCCTCTTGAGAGGAGAGGAGAGGAGAGGAGAGGAGAGGAGAGGAGAGGAGAGGAGAGGAGAGGAGAGGAGAGGAGAGGAGAGGAGAGGAGAGGAGAGGAGAGGAGAGGAGAGGAGAGGAGAGGAGAGGAGAGGAGAGGAGAGGAGAGGAGAGGAGAGGAGAGGAGAGGAGAGGAGAGGAGAGGAGAGGAGAGGAGAGGAGAGGAGAGGAGAGGAGAGGAGAGGAGAGGAGAGGAGAGGAGAGGCAGTGGCTCCTCTGAGCCTAAGCCAGCCAGACCTGTTTCCCCTGGCAACTCTTGTAATGGAGTAATCCTTGGATATATGGAATTTGGGATGAAGTATCTCAGTTTTGACCATGGACACCTTGAGAAGAAAGAAGGTTCTTTTCCATTAGAAGGAAAGCACTGAGCTCCAGTGTTTTAAAAGCAGATGAGAAGATGCCCCCAAGAGGCCAAAGGCAGCCAGACCTGTCCATCCTGGCAGCTGGCACTTGGGTGCAATCCTTGGATGTACAGAGTTTTGGAGGTGGAATCCCAGTTTTAGCCATGGGTGCCTGGACAGGAAGAAGAGTTATTTTCATTAGGAAGGAAAACACAGAGCCCCAGTGTTTCAGAGGTACATGAGTGCCAGCCCTCAGGAAGCCAAGGCCAGCCAGACTTGTGATTCCTGGCATCATTTATCTAGGAGCTATTCTTGTATATAGGGAATTTGGGAGGCAGATCCCAAATTTTGGCCATGGGTGCCTGATCGAGATGGAAGGTTTTTAAGCAAGAAAAGCACATGGTCCCCGTGTCAGAAAGGCAGGTGAGAGGTGGCCCCTGGGTGGCCAAGGCAGCCAGACCTGTTTCTCTTGGCAGATTTCACTGGGGAACAATCTTTGCATATAAGGAAATTTAGAGAAGGAATCCTAGTTTTGGCTATAGGCCCCTGGAGGAGAAGGACAGTTCTCTCCCATGGGATGAGGAAGCAAGGAGTCAGTTGTGACCCTGGGGACCCACGGAACCAAGGGGCCATGGTGACACAGCAGGGCCACGTGGATCCAGTGGCCCATTGTGACACTGTGGATCCAAGGAGACCATGGAGACACCCCCAGAACCTCATGGAACCAAGGAGTCCATGGTGACCCAGCAGGGCTGCATGGAGCCAATGGTCCATGGTGACACTGCCCATCCAAGGAGGCCATTTGGACACTGTGGAAGCTCTTGGAGTGAGGTGGCCATTGTGACACTGAAGAACTTCATGACACCAAATATCCATGGGGACACAGCAGGACATCATGGAACCCAGGAACTGCTGTTGGCAGTGTGGAAACTCCTGGAACCAGGGGCTGTTGTGGCACTGCAGCACCAACCCAGCTGCTGCACCTTGTCCCCTGCCCTGCACAGCTCCTTGGGAGGCACGGCAGGAGCAGCACACTGGGAGCCTCAGGAATGCCCCTCTGGGATCCATGGCACACACTCCCAGGGGCTGGAATTCCAGTTCCCAGCCAGGAAAAGATGTTCCTGACCTTGAAGGCAAAGCTCTTATGGAAGAGCCAAAAGCCAAGTGGAGCAAGATCCTACAGTGACATTTCACTGCCAGCCATCATAACTTCACCCATGGTTGTTGTAGCTCCTGCACTGGGAATTAAATCAGGGCAGGGTGTTTCATGAGAGCTGCCCTGGTTTAAGGGAGACACTGAGAGAGAAACAGAGCAGGCAAAGGAAGGCAGGAGAGAAAGGAGGTGTTTTGGTTTGGAATGACAGGTGTCTGCTAAGGAGGGCAGAAGCCTCCCCTGAAATGGAAAAATGTAGACTCTTTCTGAATTGGTATAAATTTGAAATTAAGGGGGGCTCTCAGGTGAAAATATGGGAGCAGGAATAACAGCTTTTTATTAGGGAAGAAAATGAAAATATGAATAATGCAGTGAGCCAAAACAACACTGAGAGAGCCAGAATACAACCTGACACCCTGTTGGACAGGGTGTTGGCCACAGTCCAATTGGAATTGTGGCTGCAGTCCTCAAGGAGTGTCAGGTGTGGTTCTGTTGGAGTAGTGATCCTATAGGAAAGGGTGTCCTCCTCTGAAGAGGAAGGAGCAGCTGTTCCTCTGGGAAAATCCAGCCCAGAAAAGCTGTGTTGGTGGGCCAGAATATCAAGACTAGATGCAGGTAGGAATGCTTGGCTCCTCCATCTGGGCTGAACATCTCACAATGGGATGTTAGAGTTCTTATCAGTCATGCAGTGACATTCAATAGCCCATTATCAGCAGATATCTCCCCTGAGGGAGGATTGATTGTGGAAGAGATAAGGAAAAACCGCCCACTTAACACAGGACAACTGCCATACAGATGGCAAATAGAACACATCTTGCTTTTCAGTCTGGGACAGGAGGACACAAACAAAATCAGCTGAGAAGGCAGCACTCTGAAAAGCAAATCAGAACTGACAGAAAATGAATGGGATAGAAAACAATAATTCTGGATATTTTATTTATTATCAAAATAAATCACACCCACCCAGCCCCACACAATCCTGACCCCACAACCTCAAATTTGGATCTCACTTCTTATAACCCCATCTCACCCTGGAGTCTGAGGAATCAAGTAATTTTGGCACTGGACTGAGGTGGGAACCAGACATTTTGAGGTGTGATTGAGTCATTTTGGGGTGACAGACAAATCCACCTTGACTTTTAGAGCGCAAAAATATGGAGAATACTACCAGATAGCCCCCAAGAACCCCCAAATACTCCAGAATATGTTACCAAACTGTAAATTCCACCTCAAATACCTCTTAAATGGTGGGACTTTTGACATCTCTGGTCAATACTCTTTTTAGTCATTTTTCAGGTGTTTTTAATTGATAAAGACAAATCAGAAGAAAATTAGGGCCAAACCAAAACTAGAGACCCCTTGAGCATCCCCTGGGCACTGGACAAAACAAACTCAGCAGAAATTAAGCTTAACCCTCCATAAAATGCCTTGAGGAAGATTTGCTCTTCCCACAAGTCACTCGTGATAAAAACGCAAACAAATCCCAAACATTAATAGACCAACAACAGAAGCAATTCTCTGGCAATTCCAAATTTCATCAGTTCCAGCACAGCTCCAGCTCAGATGCTGGCAGGTTCCAAAAAAGTAACATGGAAATTTGGCCCAATACAGATTATTAAAAGGAAGGGAAAGGTCTGTGTAGCTATCACAAAGGTGACAGGGACCAAGAAAATAATGCTGCTCCCCCCAAGCCTCTGAATTCAGGAGTTGTTTGGCATTTAGCTATTTGAGCTGGGCTTCTTGTAGGACTTTAGTAACCTTGTGTTCCTCACAGTGGGGTGAATGATCCTTGTCAGTCTCGATGGTATCATTTGGTTCCTTTCTTCCAGTGAATTTAACAAACTTTTCAGGGAAGGAAAAAAATATATTTTTTTTTACACAGGACACCCACAACAGCCATTTTCCTGATAGGTTCTCCCAAAAGTCACTCAGAGGAAGTTGCATCCAAGTTTCCAAGAGTTCCTCCAGAAAGATGCAAAACCTGCTCAGAGGAGGGAACCAGGCTGTTGTCAAAGGCACTTTGGGTCAGACAACAGAGCCCTGAACTCACTGTGCAAAAATAATGTCACCATCTGGTTAATGAAACTGTTAGAGAGATTTCTCTGCCCCAATTAAGGTACTCACAAGACCAAATCCAAAATGGATTTTATTGAACAGTAAATGTGAGATAGAGATGGAAAGAAAGATAAAAGGGGGGAAAGCAAGGGAGTGACAGGGACAGAGATCTCCCCTGGGGCAGGGCAAGTGTGACATTGTCCCCTGTGTGCGTGGCCTTCCCAGGGTGGGGGTTTTACACCTGAGCCAGTTTGGGTAAGGGGGGTGGAGTTCACCCCCCACCCCGAGCAGGGATTGCCTCACTGTTTCAGGTTACAGTGTCAGATGTAACCAGAAGTGTTTTCAGTCCCCATCTCCATAAACTGTTATCAACAGGTGGGGCAGTGTTCTTTATCTCTTCCATGGCTCAGCCCTGATAACGCCCTCCAGGGGCCATCTTCTCTTAATGGGCCATTGAGTGTCACTGCAGCACTGATAAAATTCCATCATCCCATTGTGGGATGCTCCGCCCAGGGGGAGGAACCAAGCATTCCTGCCTGGATATAATCTCACCTTTGCAACACCACAACCACCTTGCCTACTGCATTCCCAGAGGACAAGAGCTCCATAACCACCACTGGACCTTCAGAGGAAGACCAGACCCTTCTACAGGATCACAGCTTTGACAGAATCACGTTCATCACTCCAGCTGGACTGCAGCCACCATTTCATCAGACAGCTACCACCACCCTGGGCAACGGGGTGTCAGGTTATATCCTGACTCTGACAGATTAAACCAGTCTTTCTGTATCATTGCTTTGATCTTAATTTTCTTACTCAATTGTCATTCTGGCTTAGACTCTCCGCCTGTTTTGCTTTGAAACAGTACAAAACTCACTGTGCTCATCCCTTGTTTTCCTCCCAAAACAGAATTTCCCATCCCCAAACATTTGCCAGATGGAGGAGGAGGCTGCCAGGAAGAAGGAGATGCCCTGAGACCCCCAGGCTAGTGAAGAGGAAGTCAGTGCCCCTTTCTCCCTCTCTCCTGCTCCATCTCCCAGCCCAGCCTGGCCCCCAGCTGCAGGACAGCCCCGCTGCCGGTGCCCTCCTGCCGGGGACGCACTGGGGGGATCTCCTTGCCCTTCCCTGTGGCACGGAGGCAAATCCCATCCTCTCCTTGTCCTTCCTCCCGCAGATGAGGTGCTGAGGGTGGAGAGCAGAGAGGACAAATCCCCATGGCAGAACCTTGTGGAAGACGCTGTTTTGAGTGGCTCCATGGTGCAGGAACCCAATGGGAGCTGCACAAGGAGGGGCTGCAAACGCAGATCGAGGGGATCTGAGGAGGAAAGATTCACTCTGGTCCAGGAAGATGGACAGAGCTTCAGCCAGAGCTCAGGGCTGGTGGTCCCTGAGCAGCTTCATGATAAGGAGAAGCCCCATAAGTGCTCGGAGTGTGGGAAGAGCTTCAGGTCAAACTCCAACCTGATCCAGCACCAGAGGATCCACACTGGGGAGAAGCCCTATGAATGTGAGGAATGTGGGAAGAGCTTTAGGTCAAATTCTAATGTGATCCAGCACAAGAGGATCCACACTGGGGAGAGGCCCTACGAGTGTGGGGAATGTGGGAAGAGCTTCAGGCGGATCTCCCACCTGAGCAGCCACAAGAGGATCCACACTGGGGAAAGGCCCTATGAGTGTAGGGAGTGTGGGAAGAGCTTCAGGCAGTGTGGTGCCCTGATTGTCCACCAGAAGATCCACACTGGGGAGCGACCCTACGAGTGTTCCAAGTGTGGGAAGGGGTTTCAGACTCGCTCCTATCTCCTCTTGCACTATCGAGCTCATACAGATGAGAGGCCCTTCCGCTGCCCTGACTGTGGGAAGGGATTCAAGCACAACTCCTCCCTTGTCAGGCACCGGCGCATCCACACTGGGGAGAGGCCCTACGGGTGTCCCCGGTGTGGGAAGAGCTTCACCCAGAGCTCTCACTTGACCAGACACCAACAGAGGCACCAGTAAGGGAAGCCCCAAGAGTGTCCCGCCTGCAGGAAGAGCTTCGTGCTCTACTCCAGCTCCATCCCCCACTGCAGGACCCACATTGGGCACAGGTCTGGTGACCCACATTCCCTGTGATCAATGTTGGGAACACACCTGACTGGTTATCCTTTTGGTTTGGCCCTAATTTTCCTCTGATTCATCTTTATTCTTCAAACACAGCCAAAACAGGGTTAAATTAAAGAAACTGATCAAAAATATCTGAAGTCCCACGATTTCACAGGAGTTTGAGGGGGAATTTAGGATTTGGGGACGCATTCTGTGTGGGAGTGCCCCTGTTGCTAAGAGGCAGGAGTTTGATCTCACCCTTCTTGTGTTGCCAATAATTCCTCCCTTGACCCAAACCCAAACTCCACCCCTGGGATACCCTATACAAATCCCATGGCTCTGCCTTTGCCCTGTCTTTCGGTGATAAGAAATGGATTTTGGAGTTTTGTGAAACCAAGATACATCTCATTTGTTCCTGCCACCGGCAGCTGCACTCACCCTGGACACCATGAACTCAACTTCCGGAGGATTTGTGGGTTCTGGGGTGATTTTGGGCAGTGTTCTCCATCTCTTTGCATTTCAAAAGCCAAGAGGGATGAATTTGTCACCACAAAACCACTCAATCCCACTGAAAATAACTGTATTTTAAACTATAAAGGCACAATCCCACCTCAAATTGCATGTTCTGACCTGAAAAAAACTCAATCCCACACAAAGCTCACTTGATTCCACAGCTTCCAGAGTGAGATGGGGTTGGGAGGAGATTGGGAGAAGTGGGATCCCAGTTTGGAGTGGTGGGATGTATTTGATAGCGAAGAAAACTTTCAGAGTTTCTGATTTATGTCCCCTTCATTTTCAGTCAGTTCTGTTTGTAGAGTGGCTCCTTCTCAGCTGATTAAATTCCTATAAAAATAATTTTTTTAAAATCAGCTGGCCCAAACAATCCAAAACCAACATTCATATAAAACCACCCATCTGCAATTATATTTTTTAAAACTATTTAAATTTTTTTAGAGTGTTTAAGGGTGCTATTAAAGTTTAATTGTTTGGTTAAATTGTATGAGACATTACAGTGGTGTTTGGTTTCGTGTTTAGTATATTTGTAGTATGAATTGTTTTACTAAGGTGTGTTCGATTGTTTGTTTAGATTGGCCGGTGCTGTGAGAGGCGCTGGGCTCTGCCTGGCAACTGATGAGTCAGAGCCGTCCCGGGCGCTGATTGGCTGAAAATCGCCAGGCGGGACCAGCGCCGAGTTCCTGCCTGGGAACTGAATCGTCATCAACGCCGCGCGCTCTGATTGGCCAGGATCTGCTTCGGGGCGGGGCCGGGAGGAACTGGGGACCCCCAGGAGCCCCCCGGGTTTGGGGGTTTCCATCCCCCCTCGGCCCCCGGGGCGGCCTTGGGGCCACCCCAACACCCCAAAATGGGGAGGGTCCCCGGAGCCGCTTGGAAGTCCCAAAAATGGGCTGGAAGCGGCAGGAGCCGCCCCAAGAAGGGATTGAAGGGTCCGGTCCGGGAATGGCTCCGATCCGGATTGGGGCGGGCTGGGATTGAGGGAGGGTCCGGTCAGCGGCTGCGGAGGGGCTGGGATTGGGGAGGGGTCCGGGACTGAGGGGATGGGTCCATTCCTGGACTGGGGCAGGATCGCTCCCTGGGGGTGGGCTCCATTATTGAGTCAGGCTCTCTCCCCTTCCCGATCCCAATCCCGTTCCCTGATCCTGTTCCCGATCCCATTCCCATTTCTGTTCCCGTTCCCGGGCCAGTTCCCGGTCCCGATCTCATTCCCAACCCCATTACACTCCCACTCCGGATCCCGATCCCATTCCCGTTCCTGTTCTCGATCCCGATCCCACCGCTGTTTCCAGGGAATGGCTCCTATCCCTACCCCGACCCCAAACCCGGGGGGTCAAACACTGGGGTCAAACACCCCAAATCCCAACACTGGGAGGGGAGAGGTCAAACACCCCCAAACCCAAACTCTGGGATGTCAACCTCCCCCCTGCCCCAAACCCCAAATTTTAGGATCAAACCCCCCAAATCCCAGATCCTGGGGTGTCAAACACTCCCAAAATCCCAAACGTTGGTGTTAAACCCTCCTGACCCGAAATCCTGGGTTTCAAAATATTTTGGGTGTCCAACACCCCCAATTCCCAAAGTCTGGGGTCAAATACCACCAAATCCCAAATCCTGATGTGTCAAACACCCCCAGCCCCCAAAGTTTGGGGTTAAAACCCCCAATCCCCGACTCCTGGGGTTTGAAATACCTGGGTTGTCCAACCCTCCTCCTCTCCAAAGTTTGGGGTGAAACCCCTCAATTCCCAAACTTTGGGGTCAACCTCCTCAATCCCAAACCCTGGGGTGTCAAATCCCCCTGATCTCCCCCACTTTGGGGTTAAATCCCCCAAAATCAGTTGGTCAATCCCCCCAGTTTCCAAATTTTTGGGTCTAAACCCCCAAACCCCAAATCCTGGGGGTTGAAACACCTGGGTTGTCCAATCACCCTGATCCCAACGTTTGGGGGTGAAACCCCCTGATCCCCAAATCTTGGGAAAAAAACCCAAAATTCCAAACCCTGGGGTGTAGAACTCCCCCAGTTCCCAAAGTTTGGGGTCAAAAACTTCCAAAGCCCGAGGTGTCAAACCCCCCTAAACCCCAAATTTTAGGATCAATCCTCCCAGTCCCCAAAGTTTAGGGTCATGACCCACCCCCAAATCCACTCCAGCCCTGGGGGACACAGTGGGGTTTGTTTGGGGTCATTTGGTGTTTGTTTGGGGTTATTTGGGGTTTGTTTGGGGTAATTTGGGGTTTGTCTGGGGCTATTTGGGGTTTGTTTGGGGTTATTTGGGGTTTGTTTGGGGTAATTTGGGGTTTGTTTGGGGCTATTTGGGGTTTGTTTGGGGTTATTTGGGGCAGCTCCAGGTGCAATGTCTGCAGAAAGACCCTGGGTACAACACTGGGAAAAAAAGGGGAATGAGTGGGAATTGGGGGATTCAGGATGGGGAAAGATCCTGGGTGGGAACAGGGGATTTAGTGTGGACAGGGAAGGATTTGGGATGGGAAAAGGGGATTTGGGATGTGGAAAGGGGAATGAGGTGGGGAATTGGGGTGGAAAAGGGAGATTTTGGTATTGGAGAAAGGAATTTGGGGACAAAGGATGTGGGGAGAAAAAAGAATTTGTCATGGGAAAAGGAGGATTTAGGCTGGGAAAAGAAGGATTTGGGGTCAAAAAGACAGAAGGGATTAAAAGTGATTTTGGGGTTGAAAAAAAAAGGAGGATTTGGAATAAAAAATGAGGATTTGGGATAGAAAAGGAGGATTTAGGATAAAAGAAGGATTTAGGATAAAAAAAAAAGAGAGTATTTTGGCTGAGATTAGCTGGATTTACCTGGGGGAGTGGGGGCATGCAGGGGGTTTGGAGCAGGGTCAGGACCATTTTTGGGGCAGTTTCATGGGATTTTGGAGCATTTTCTTGGGATTTGGTGGGAGGTCTATGGGATTTGGGTGCCGTTTTATGGGATTTAGAGTGTTTAGGGTTGGTTTTAGGGATTTTCAGGTGTTCCTATGGGATTTGGGAGCACTTTTATGGAATTTCAGGGGTTTCTACAGGATTTTGGGGCGATTTGAGGGATTCCAGGGTATTTCTATGGGATTTTGAGGTGGTCTGGAGGGACTGCAGGGTGTTTCTATGGGATTTTGGGGCAGCTTGAAGGCATTTGAGGTGTTTTGGGGCAGCTTTAGGGTATTCTGGTGAAGCTTTGAAGAATTTTGGGGTGGTTTGGAGGGATTTCAGGGCATTCCTCTGAGATTACAGGGTGGTTTGGAGGGACTTGGGGTGTTTGGGGGCAGATTTTGGTTATTTAGTGGTGGGTTTGAGGCAGTTTTTGAGGGGTATTTCAGGCCCATTTTGGGGGGGTTTGGGGTTATTTTGGTGGGGTTTGGGGTGTTCTGGGTCACTTTTTGGCGAAGGAGATCTCCATGGGTGGCTCTGGGTGATGCTGGAGCCCTGCAGGGCCTCGCGGGCGGCGCCCGCCTGCACCTCGGTGTCCAACTGCAGCGAGGCGATGTCGCGGCGCCCGGGCACCAGCGCAGCTCCTGGAACCCCGGGAACCTGGGATGGGAACGGGGCCAGGAGAGCCCGGAACACCCGGGAACCTTCCCCAGACACCCGGGAATGTTCCCCAGACACCCGGGAGCCTTCCCCAGACACCCGGGAACCTTCCCCAGACACCCGGGAGCCTTCCCCAGACACCCGGGAACCTTCCCCAGACACCCGGGAACCTCCCCCAGACACCCGGGGATGTTCCCCAGACACCCGGGAATGTTCCCCAGACACCCGGGAACCTTCCCCAGACACCCAGGAACCTTCCCCAGACACCCGGGAATATTCCCCCAGAAACCTGGGAATCTTAACCAAGAAACCCAGGAATGTTCCCCAAAAAACCTCTGAATGCTTCCCAAAAAACCTGGGAATGTTCTCCCCAAATTCAGAAATGCTCTGCAAAAAAAAAGTCCTGAAACATTCCCCCAGAATTTCAGAAATGTTCTCCAAAGAAATCCAGAAATGTTCCCCCCCCCAAAAAAAATCCTGGAACATTCCCAAAAATAGGAATTTCTGTTCCCCAGAAAATCCAGAAATATTCCTCCCCAAAAAAATCCAAAACCAACACGATTCCTCATCCAGAAACATTCTCGAAAACTACAGAAGCGTCCCCAAAAATCCAGGAATTCCCCCCCCACAAAATACAGAAACATTCCTTCAAAAATACAGAAACATTCCCCCTCAAAAATATCCAGAAATCCCTCCCCAAAAAATCCATAAATACTCACCCAAAAAAACATAAATTTCCCCCTAAAAATCCAGACATTCACTACCAAAAATCCAGAAATTTTCTCCCTAACAATCCAGAATTTCCTCCCCCCCAATCCTGGTATTTTTCTCCAAAGATCCAGAAATTCCCCCTAAAATCCCAGACATTTATCCCCAAAATCCCGATATTTTTTAAAAAAATCCAGCCCCAAGCCCCCCTTAGCCTCTCATCCCCCAAGCCCCAAAATCCCGCAGTGCCCCAAAGCCCGGCCGGAATGCCGGAATGCCGAGATTGCCCCAGATCTCCCTGGCTGAGGAGCAGGGGGAGCATCAGCTCCTGGGGCTGCTCAGGGAGCTGGGCAGGAACAGGATGTGCTTCGGGGCTTTGCCACAGCCGGGGGACACGGGAGACAAACCCCAAAAGCTGCCCCAGAGCTGCCCAAAGTCACTCTGGATACGCAACACAAAATCTGCCCAAAATCCCAAGAGAAAACACCAAAATCCCAACAAAATCCTGAAAAAAAAACCCACAAAAAAATACCCCACCGAAATATTAATAATTAAAAAAACCTCACAAAAATCTCCCCAAAATCCCCCACAAAAATATCACCAAAATCCCATAAAATCCCCCAAAAAACTACCCAAAATCCAGCAAAAATCTCCCAAAAAATACCCCCAAAACCCCACCAAAATCCAATAAAAATCACTCAAAATCCTCACAAAAAATCCCACCAAAAATACCATTAAAATCACATAAAAATTCCACCATAGAATCCTTGAAAATGCCAGAAAATCCACACAAAATCCCAGGAAAATCTCCACAAAAATTCCACCCAAAAGCCCACAAAACTCACCCCAAAACTCCTCACAAAAATCACCCCAAGGCTCATAGAAATCCCTCAAAATCCCCATAAAAAATTGCCCTCAAAATCCTCAGAAATCCCACAGAAAAATCCCTCAAAAAGTCCCACTAAATTCCCACGAAAATCCCACAGAATCCACACAGAAAAAAACTGTACAAAAATGCCCCCAAAAATCCCACAATCACACAAAATCCACACAAAAAAATCCCACCAAATCACCCAAAATATCCCACCGAAATTTCCCCATAAACCCCCCAAAATCCACTCCAAATCCACTCCAAAAATTCGCACCAAAATCCCACCAAGCCCCTCTCAAATTCCCCAAAAATGCCCCCAAGTCCTATCACATCCCACCCGAAGTGCGAGGAAATCCACCCAAAAAATCCCCACGAAAACTTCCCTCAAAATCCCAGCCAAACCTCCCAGGAGCAGCCCAAGAATCCCGCAGAGATCGCTGCGAGTGCCCGAATCGCCCGGGACAATCGCCGAGCCATCCCCGCCCGGCCCCGCGCTCCGGCCCCGCTCTCTGTGGGGCCGGGGCCTCTCCCGCCTTGGCTCTGCGCTGGTCCCGTTCGCGCTCCGCTCCCGCTCCCGCCCCACCAGCGCTCCCTGCCCTGGGCCGCGCTGGCCGAGCCCGGCCGGGCGCGCTGGATCCGCTGGGACGGCGCATCCCGGCCCCGGCCCCGGCCCCGCGGGGCTCCCGGGGCAGCTCCGGCCGGGATGCGGCACTGCCGCGGGGCTTTGGGCTCTCCCGGCGCTGCCCGGCGGCTCCCGGGGATCTGCGGCTTCCCGAGGGACTCGGGGAGCTTCCAGAGGGGACCTGGGCTGGCTCCGGGGGGATTTGGGATCAGTCCGGGGGGAGCTGGGGACGGCTCGGGGGGTTTCGGGTTGTTCCCGAGGATTTTGGGGGGATCTGGAAGAGGCTCCAGAGGGGATCTGGGGCTTTCTGAGGGGTCTGGGGGAATTCAGAGGGGATCTGGGGAGGATTTGGGGCTTTCTGAGGGATCTGGTGGAATTCTCAGGGATTTGGGGCAGTTCCAAGAAGGATTTGGGGTTTTCCAAGAGATTTTCAAGAGTTCTGAGGGATTTGGGGAGGCTCCAGAAGGGATCTGGGGCAGTTCCAGGAGCAATCAGGGACGTTTTTGAGGGATTTTGGCAAGTCCTAGAAGGAATTTGGGGAATTTCAGCAGGATTTTGGGGGAATTTAGAGCAATTTTGGAGGTTCCAACAGGGGTCTGGGGTCCTTCCCAGGGGATTGGGGGTGGATTTCTGTTTCTTCCCTGGATTTCAGGCTTTTTCCCAACATTTCCTGTTTTCCCAAGGATCTGTGGATTTTCCCCTGGATTTGGATCTTACTGTGGGGTAGAAGGGGAAGGCTTGGGAGATTCAGGGTGAATTCTGGGGGGGTTCCTGGCTGGATTTGGGTGCTTCCCACAGGATTTTGGGTGGGTTCCCAATTGAATTTTGTGCTTTTTTTCCCAGAATTTCAGGATTGTTCCCAAAATTTGGGTATTTTTCTGAAGATTCTGCTGTTACCACGGGTTTATCCCAGAAGGGGAAGCTCTGGGGAGTTTTAGGGTGGATTTTAGGGATAATTGAGGCTGGATTTGGGTTTTTTCCCAAGGATTTTGGAGTTTTCCCCAGGATTTCAGAATTGTTCCCAAAATTGCAGGACTTCTACTCTGATTTCTCTCTCACCATGGGCTTGTGGTAGAAGGGGAAGCTTTGGGGGGCTCCTGGTTGGATTATGGGGATATTTGAGGCTACATTTTGAGTTTTTCCTCCAGGAATTCAGAATTTCTCCCAGAATTTCAGGATTTTTTCCCCAAAATGTCAGGATTTTCCCAGGGATTTGGATCTCACCATGGACTTGTCATAGAAGGGGAAGCTTTAGGAGGTTCCTGGTTGGATTTAGGGGGTGTTTCCAATTTGACTTCAGGGATTCTTGATGGGATTTTGGGGGGAATCCTGGTTGGGTTTGGTTTTTTTCCCTCAGGATTTGGGGTTTTTTCCCAGGATTCCAGGATTTTCCCCCAGCATTTCTGTCTCACCATGGGCTTGTCATAGAAGGGGAAGCTCTGGGCTGCCCAGGGTGCATTTGGAGGGATTCCAAGCTGGATTTTGGGGATAGCTGAGGCCAGAGTTTGGCGGTTTTTCCCCAGCATTGCAGTTCTTTCCCCAGTGCCAGAACTCCCCCAGTCGCTGTCTCCCCACGGGTTGGCCGCAGGAGGGGAAGCCCTGCAGGGAGCGCAGGGCGTTGGTGGCGCTGCTCATCTCCCTGAAGGTGAGGAAGGCCTGGCCCCGCAGGCCGAGACTGCGCCGCACCAAAATGTCCAAAATCTGCCCAAACGGCGAGGAAACGGCGCAGAGGGACTTCTCCAGCTCGGGGACACCCAGGGGACAGCCTGAGCCCCTGGGGACAGGCACGGACACTCTCAGAGCCCCCAGGACCCCCCAGCCATCCCCGTCCTCCTTGGTGTCCCGGTTCAGGTGGTTGATGGAGATGCTGGGCTGGGGCCGGGGGTCCTGCACCGCCAGGGCCGGGACCCCTCTGTGGGGACAGGGGGGCTTCAGGGGCGTCTGGGGGGCTGCGACCCCTTCACCCCCTGGCACCCCTTTAGGTGTCCCCAGAGCCCCAAATCCACCCAGACCCACCTAAACCCCCCAGGTACCCTCAGATCCCCCCACTTTACCCCAAAATTGACCCCAGACCCACCTGAGACCGCCCAAATCCTATTGGACCCCCCCAAATCCCCCTTACACACCTGAATCCTACCTAAACCCTATGAAATCCCCTCAGACCCCCCCAAATTCCCTCAGATCCCCCCAATTCCTCTTACAACCCCCCCAAAATCCCCTCAGATCCTCCAATGCCCCTCAGATCTTCCTAAACCCACCTGAGAACGCTCCAGACGCTCTCAAGCTCCCCCCTAAGCTCCCTAAACCCCCTCAGACCCACCAAAGCCCCCTCAGACCCCCTCATTCCCCCCAAACCCACCGCACACCCCCTATTTCCCGTCAATCCCCCCAAAATCCCCAATTTCTCCCCAGACCCGCCCCAAACCCCCCCAGCTCCCCCCGGCCCCCCCTCAGCTCCTCCTCAGCCGCGCTCCCCTCACAGTTTCCCGCCTCCGCCATGCGCGCCGGCTCCTCCAGCCAATAGCGGCGCGCCCCGTGCCGGACCGACCAATCAGCGCGCGGCTCCCCTCGGCAGCGCCCGCCTCCCCGCGCCGCGGCAGCCAATCAGAGGGAGCCGGGAGCGGGCTCGGGCGGGCCCTGCGGGCGGCGCTGCCAGAGCGGGGGAGGCGCTGGGAGAGGCCGGAGCTGCGGGAGCGGCTGGGGCGGCGCCGCTGGGGAGGGGGGTCCGCACAGGGGCTGGGGATGGGGGGATCGGGGCCTTTGGGGAGGGATCCGGGGGAGTTTCGGGAGGGATCTAGGGGTCCTGGAGCGGTTTTGGGGGGTCTGGGGGTCCATATGCTCCCGCAGCAGAAGTGCTGTCAGTCTGTTCATTCAGCACTGTCAGAGCTGGGCCCTCTCCCAGCGAGGCTGGAGCCTCACCTGTGGCTGGAGGCACCTGCAGGAATTCCCAGTGTCCAGGAGTGGCTCTGCAGCCCTTGGCTGTGACAGCTTCCCCAGCTGCTGTGTGGATCTGGGGCATGGCAAAGCCTGAGGGTAACTGGTGCTGGATCTGTCTTAACCACTGCTGCAACCTTTGGTGGTGATGGTTGGGTGCATTGCTGAGCTGCTCCTGCTGTGATCCTTTGTGCTTTGAGCTACACTCAATGGCACTGATTCCTTCAGCTGGTGTCTGTGTCTTTGGTGCTGACCCTGCCCACTGGTAAAACAAAACTGACCCAGTCTGGCCAGATCACAACAAAATGTCACTTTTTAAATGTAATTGTGAACAATCAGTCCCATCAGAAATTCCCAGATCGGAAGCCCTTCCCTGGAGCTGGCTGGCTCTGGAGTGGGCTGAGGTGGGAGCACCGTGTGAGCAGTGGGGCAGTCTGTTAAAAGATGCTGAACCCCCGGATGTCTTAAAATGCATCAAAAAATTGCATATGGAAGAAGGAAAAGAACTTCTGGGTTTGGGAAGATGGGGATGGATTTTGTTAACAGCACATTTGAAACAGCACCAACAGAAGGAAGAATTGGTTTTGGAATGCTCCCACATGGAGGGACAGAGGAAGGTTTAAATAATGAACTCAGATTCATTTGTGCAAGTGAAATATAGTTATTATTACTAATAATAGCAATTATATAAAAATATAACATGATCATATATATATATTTGATAGATTTAGAATTTATCATGTGAAATAATGCTGACAATACAAATTTGTCAGCTTTGGCTGCTCACTGTGACACTGAATCCCCTACAGAAAAGAACTGGCCAAGACCCAAATGTCAGTGGTAAATTCTGCAAGATTGTATACAAAGAATAAAGGAGGAAGGGATGAAATTGGCTATTTTTATAGGGCTTGATGATACTGTGGTGTGGAATGCTTTGTCTGTTACATGAGAAATACAGTGATTAGGAGTGCTGGGGTTTTCATGTACCAGACAATCCACAAGCTGCAGGATTGGTTGAACGGGTGAAGGGGTTGTTAAAAGAGCAGTTGGAAAAATGAAGATCTGGGAACCTGTCCCCATGGAGAACCCATCTCCAGATGTGCTCCATGCCCTTAACAATGGCCCTGGGGAAATGGAAACCCCCTGGCTGTGCACGGCTGCTCCCAGTGTGCAAATACAGCCCTGGGCAGTGAGACTGGGACTGCCTGGGAAATTGTTCTGGGTGTGATGGCCCTGGCAGGGCCTGCCCAGAGTCTGCAGGGCTGGACCTTCATGCACTGGAATTAGTCAGGATAAATCAGAAGCAAATGAGAGTTAGCAATACAGGAACAGGAATCCAGATTCCTCCAGGACACTTTGGTTTGGTAACTGCTCACTGGAGCTTGGCCTTGCAAAGTGCTCATGTAATGGGAGGAGGAATTGATGCAGATTATCAAGGAGAAATTGAAGTAATTTGGTTAAAAAATAGTGAACAAGGTTGGATTATTCAAACCCATGTCAGGGTAGCACAATTATTGATATTGTCAGTGTTTAAAACAATTGGGAAAAAAGGAGGTCCACCTGAAATCACTGCTGTTGGTGGAGATAAAGGGTTTGGATCCAGCAGTGCTAATAATGGGGCCAGAGTGTGGGTCCAGAGGCCAAAGGGCCTCCCGAGGCAGCTGAAGAACAGCTCCTGGGAAGGACAGCAGTGTTTGAATCCTGAAACCTGGGCAGGAACGATGGGACTGTGTCCCTGCAGCCAAGTGCTCTGTGTGAGAACAGGTAGATATTACAGGAGATTGTTTTACACATCCTGCCAGATCAAATCCCCCTGTTTGCCCCAGTGAAAACTCGTGACCTGGGCTCCATCTAGGATGGAGCCAGGGCCAGGCTCTTGTACTGCCCAGGGTGTATCCCTTGAAGGCCTTTTAATAAATACCTGCTTTATTCCTTTAACACTGCCTAGCTCTGTTCTAGGCAGCCTCTCAAGGCATCACCACCAAACCAAGGGAACACGGACCAGGTCTGGCTGGCTGGGCCTCCTGGAGACCACCTGACCACCTTGGCATGTTGAGGGCTGCTTCTCACCTGCCCTGAAGCCCTGGGGCTCTGGGCTTTCCTTCCTATGGGAGAGAACTCTCCTTCTCCTCCATGGGCTATGGCCAAAATTGGGATTCCTCCTCCAAAACTCTGTATATCCAAGGATTTCCCAAGTGAAGGCTGCCAGGACAGACAGGCTTGGCTGCTCTTGGCCTCATGGGAGCTGCCTCTCATCTGCTTTTGAAATACTGGCGCTTGGTGCTTTCCTTCCAATGAAAAGAATTGTCCTTCTTCTCAAGGTGTCCGTGGTCAAAATTGAGATATCCCCTCCCAAATTCCATGTATGCAATGATTCCTCCATGACAAAAGCTGCCAGGAAGAACAGGTCTGGCTGTCTCAGCCTCCCACGAGCTACCTCTTTCTTCTTCTGCCTTTGAAACACTGGGGCTTTGTGCTTTCCTTCCTATGGAAAATCTTCTCCAGGTGTCCATATCTGAAACTGGGATCCCACTTCTAAAATTCCCTACATCCAAGGGTTGCTCCAGACAAAATCTGCCAGTACCATCAAGTCTGTCTGGCCTTGGCCTCTGGTGGCTGCCCCTGCCACACTGGGGCTCGGTTCTTTCCTTCCCATGGAGATCACTGTGACACTGTGGGCACCTCATGGAACCAAGGGGATCATTGTGGCACCACTGGAGCCCATGGAACCAAGGGGCCATGGTGACACCATGGGGCTTCATGGACCCAGAGACCATTATGACTCTGTGGGGCCTGATGGAACCATGGAGACCATTCCAACCCTTCAGGGCCTGGTGTCACCAAGGGGGCATTGTGACACCTCAGGGCCTCCTGGAAGCAAGGGATCATTGGGACACTGTGGGGCCCCATGGAAGGGAGGGAACATGGACCAGGTCTGTCTGGCTTGGCCTGACAGGGGCCACCTGACAGGTCTGGCTGATGTTGGGATGTCAAGGGCTGCCTCATCAGCTTCTGGAACACTCCTCTGTATGGAAAAAAAAGTCTGTTATTTCAGATGTCCATTGCCAAAATTGGTATCCTCCCTAAAAAATTTCCTATTTGTAAGAGTATCTCTTCAAACAGAATCTGGCATCACTGGCTGGCCTTTGCATCTGGTGTTCACCTCTTGTCAGCCCCTAAAACAGTGGTGCTCTGTTCATTCATTGCTATGGAAAGGAACTGGTCTTCATGTTCAGGGACCATGGCCAAAATTAGAATTGGCCACCGAGCCCGGCCGGGCTCACGGAACCATCTGCAGCCCCGGGCAAATATTGACTCTGCCAGTGCTGCCATCCTCCCTCCAGTGAGAGAAAAGGACACAGGGCAGGAACACAGAGGAGCAACATGAAGACACCGAGGTCAGTGAAGAGGAAGTTGAGTCCCAGATGGGAGGGATGAGGAGATGCCTTGATCTTGGGGCTGAAATCCTCTGCTAAAGCTATGGAGAAGGATATAATGGATACATCAGACTATCTTTTTCCCTATAATGCATTGAAAAGTATGGGGAGATGACTTGTTTCAGCAAAGGCCTCCATGCTAAAGTAAGCAAATGTTGAAGTAGCTGTGATCCCATGAGAAGTTTGAACAGAGAAGGAGAGCAGAGTGATGAGACCCTGTGTCCTCAGGGAGAGAAGATCTCTGTTCCCAGAGATGATGATTTCAGAAATAGATGAAGAGAACCTTTGCTCTTAAACAGCTCATGTTTATACTAATACCCCATAAGCTGACATGGCCCATAAACACAACTGTGGGAAAAGCTGTGAAAAAATGGGAGGGACTTCATGACTGCAGATTTTTCCAGTCAGCTGTTACTCACGGAAATGAAAAGCCATGAGATAACTGTTTTCTTGTGGAGAAGTCTTCATAACATTAACAAGAGGAACTTCTCTCCCTAAGTGAAGTGAAGAAAGACTATTTTAGAGGTGGTAAACTGACTGAAAATTTTGGGTTTTGTCTCTTTACATTGTCAGGTTGTATGGAGAGAGGAAGTGTTCTGAAAGTTTTGTTGTAATTCTTATTACTCTTTCTTTAGTTATTGTTAATACAATTTATTTATACCCTTTTAATATTTTTTGACTACTTTGCCTTTCTCCTAATCCTATGTCACAGCAGGAAATAGTAAGTATATTCTAGTGAGTGCACTGGTAATTAGCCACCACACTATTGAAGCATTGGCCGAGAAATCTCAAAATGATGACCCAAAATCACTACAGAAACTTAATGACAAGCTGCACGAGAGCAGAGAGAAATTGAGGCAGACCCGTGGTTTGTCAGGACTTGCTTGATCCTAATGAGCCCCGTGGTGCATTTGGAGCTGAGCCCTGGAACCTCAGGGCCTGAGAGGAGATTGCAAAAACTTTTCCCAGAGTCAAAGTCAGAAGAAAACCCCAAAGTGGTTGGGGTCTAAAGCATTAATGGGAACCACAAAGGTTCATCTATACCACAGTCTCTTCATGGAGTCCTTGGAGGAGAGAACTGGAGGCCAGGACGGCACAAAAACCTCTCAGAGACTCAAAATGGCACAAAGAACTGTCAATGTGGAAAGGAAAATCCAAAGTACCTTACAAAAGCTAAGAATCTCAAAGTATTAATGAGCCCTACTGAGTGCCTGTACAAAGCTCTGAAGGGACTCATTAAAATAGATAACTGGGGCCATGATTGCACAAACCTCTCACAGAGTCTGTATAAAAAGGCAAACACCAAGTACCTTAATAAAACTGAAGTACCTTGAAGCAATAATGGGCCCCACTGAGTGTTGTTCCTGACAAAGCCTCTCCCGGGACTAATTACAGCAGATAATTGGAGGCCATGATTGCATAAACCTCTCAGAGACTCCAAGGCAAAAGCAAAAGCCAAAGTCCTTTGAAGAACCTGCAGTCCCTGGGAGCATGAAGGAGCCCCCAGGGCCATTCCTGACCAAGGCTCCCCAGGGACTCCTTCCAGCAGATCCTTGAGGCCACTGGGATGTGGGCTAGGGGGGGATGCTGAGGGCAGGACCAGGGGCTGACAGTGCCCAGCCTGGCTGGGGCTGTGCCAGGAGGCCCCAGGGCCTCAGGACAAGGTGTCTCCTCACAGCCCTTGGTGGCACAGACCCTGCTGTGCCCCAGGGCACCAAGACTTGGCTTCTCTTTGTCCCCACCTGGCATCAGTGCCTCCAGTTCTCTGCTCTGCCTGGGGCCTGGGGACACTTTCTCAGTCGTGTCCCTCAGTGGGACACATTAAAAGTCCAAGAAACTTTGGAGTTGGATTCTGACTTGGAGTTCTGCAGAGGTTTCTGCAGCTGCCTCTCAGGGCCTGATGTTCAGGGCCTGAGCACAAAGCCCCAGAGGGTCATTAAAGTCCTTGTGCTGTGTCTGTGCTGCTGAGCTGGGCCAGGCTCCTGGCACAGAGGGTGATCCTGGTAACCAAGCAGAGCTTCAAAAGCACATTTCTCTTGCTGAGCAGCTCTTCGGCCAGCCCAGCAGGGCTGGGGCACTGCCTGCAGCCAGCCCGGGCACAGCACAGAGGCACAGAGAGCTTCAATCAGTCAGGGCTGGGAAGGGGCTGAGAAGTGCCTGGGGCAGAATCACTGCCAGCCCTTGGCACAGGAACCTCTGGCTGCAGGACAATGCAGCTGCAGCTCCTGGAGAGATCTCCTAAAGCTGGAACATCCCAATGCCCACAGAGCCTGTGAGTGCATTCTCTGCTCATCTCCTGTGCAGAGCAGCCAGGGGTGCCCAGGGCTGTCCTGCAGAGCAGGGTCCTGCAGCCCAGGGTGCTGTGCTGGGCCAGGGACTCTGCTGCCTGCCAGGGACAGCTCTCAGCCGGCCCTGGAGCTGCTCCCAGCGCTGGCCAGGAGCTGTGGGGGGAAGGAGCCACCCTGAGCAGGGCAGGTGCTGCTGCTGAGAGGGGCTGGCTGGGGCAGGGCTGCTCCCAGCTCCAGACCTGCCTGGGCACAGCTCCGGAGGACACTTCCCAAAGAAGGTAAGCCTGGGATTGCTGTAAAGGTCAGGAGCTTTCCTGAGAGTATTTTCTATTTCCTGCTTGGTGCAGGATGGGAATGTTGGGGTGGTTACATAAAGATTTTTGCTTTTTATACATTTTTCATATACTGTAGCTCTGTAAGTTACTATTTTATAATTATAAAATTATAATCCTTACTTAGCTCCATTAAACTCTTAATTAGCTTTATCAAACTACTATTATGTACTTATGTAACTGTAATCTTTGCTGACACTAGTATGTTTCCTACTTTTCTCTTAGATTTTAGTACAATAAATTGACTGTCTAAATATATTCCTGAAATACTGTATCGTCTTATTATCAGGAAGAGTGTATACAAGAAGAATATTTTGGTATTTGACCACAATGTGAACAGTCATAACTAAAACTGGGGCAAAGAAGTCCTCGGACTTACTGGAATGTGTTGATCCAGGGGTGTGGAATTGGGGCAACTGAATCTCCTACTGGACGTTCCTGTTAAATATCCTAATTAATTAACCTTAATGAACTTTTGAAATCAGGGGCTGGGTGTTCCTCATCCTCACTGGGACACCTGGAAACTTCCAATAAATGTCTGGTTTTTACTTTACTGTTCTAACACTGTTGCAAGGGTTCTTTTTTTGTCTTTTGATTATAGGCAGCAGGGGGTTGAGAGAAGCAGAACAGAAATTGTAATCCCAGAATCACAGAACATTCTGAGTTGAAAGGGACACACAGGATCATCAAAGGAATGTTAGAACATTTACAGAGACTCCAGAACTGTGACTTTGGCTGGTCAGTGTCTCTGCTGGGAGCCTCCCAAAGGGCCTTCAGCCACTCCTCAGCCCTGGGCAGCAGCAGCATCACCTCTGCAGGGCCCAGCAGGGCTCTCCTGAGCTGCCCTTGCCCAGCTGCACACAGAGCCTGCCCCAGCCAGGGCCCTGCACACAGGCAGGTTTCTGTAGGGCCGGGCCGAGGGCACACAGGGTGGGATGGGCTCTGTGAGCGCTGGCAGGGACAAGGCACCTCTCAGGAGGGGATGTCCAGGCCCAGGGAGATGCTCAGGGAAGCAGAGGGGGCTGAACAGAGCAGTGCTGGGGGAACAAGCCCATCCAGCCCCTCACCTTCCCTCAGCCACAGGGAATCCTTTGCCTCTCACATCTCTCAGTGGCAAACTCTGAGTGCAGCAGGAAAGCTGGGGATTTCTGACCTCAGAGAACCATAAATGGTGTGTAGGTAGGAACACAGTTCCTAAAACCATCTCCTTCCATCCTTTTGACCTGGGAGTGCAGATGGTACCAAGCCTTCCTGCAGTAGGAGTGATTCCCCTGACAAATCCTGAATATCCAGCCTTGTCCCTCTGCCAAATGGCCACAAACCCAGGGCAGCAGGGCAGGGATGGCTCCCTGAGAGCCCCCACACAGAGCCTTGATTGCTCCTGGCACACTCAG